>NW_026067901.1:1578527-1619650 GCF_014885135.2 Alexandromys fortis
AAAAAAAAGAAAAAGCAGTTTGCGTCTTAAATACAATTTTAATGACTATATGCTCAAGCCTGCTAACCTCCGGCTACTTTGTAGCACACCTCTTTCAGTCTTCCGAGTCCTGGTGGCCCCCCAGTCTGGAGAGCTCCGTTACAATGTCTTCATTAAGGATGGCAGGGAGCCACTGGAAGCATAATCGGAAAACATAATGTTCCAAAAAGAATTTCAGAGTTTCCCCTAAATATGTGAAAAGATTCTTTGGAATCTTCTCATAATTACACACGACTTAATGTTGGCTTTCACCAATCTCATTTCACCAATCCACATTTGCCCCAAACCCTCTGAGTTTGTTATTCCCAGGGACACCATGTTGTGGAAAATGCCAGGAAGACGAGAATCATCCATACCTTAAAGTTCCTAAACATCTTAACTTTTATGCTCAATCTTGTCTTTCCCGAGTGAACCATTTTGCTCAAGTCTGTCAAGGGCCGTGTTTCTTTTGAACTTTCCCTGGCCAGCAGTGTGGTGTAACCATGGTCCTTTCAGGGTAGGGAGGGCCTGTCCTCAGGCTCGCCCCACAGGAGGCAACTACCATTTCGGAAGGCACACAGTTAATGCATGACTGTCTAGAGAATCTCCAGAAGTGTTTTTGGTGTCAAGGCTCTTCTAGCTGTGTTCTTGTTCTCGGGTCTGGGAAGATGGTGAGCGCTATGGAGAGATAAACTGTGTTTGCTGCCTGGAGCTATGTGGCCACGAACCGGCCACTGTGGGCAAGGCAAACACAATCGCTTTCTCTGAAGTTAAAATCGAATAGAGACAGAACAGTCTTCCAAAATTTAAAATTTAATGGCAGTGGAGCCTTCTCTTTTCAACTCTCTCTGCTCACAAAGAGAAATAAGCCCACTTGGTTTATTAGCTTTTTTCTAACTATGATATAAATGGAGATTTCCAACGTTACCAAACTTGGAGATATTAACCACATCAACCTGCATCAAAGTGAGAGCACCCAGGTAGGAGTTTCCCCTTCTAAAATTGGGGGTCTCTGCTGAGGCAGGGAAAGGAAAAAAGCGGGGTCAGATTTCAATACAGCTACAAGTTCCTATAAAGTGAATCTGTGCAAGGTTTAAAACACACTACATTAGGGCTCTCTTTACAAAAGGCTTTTTTTTTTTTTTAAAGTCCACAAGATAAGCAATAGCTCACAGAACAAAAGAAGGGACAAATCAGGACAGCTCAGTGCCAAGCCTCGGGATATTTTACCTCAGAGAAGCAGAGAGGAAGGAGCCAGGATATGCTGGCTGGGTTGCTCAGTTTTCAGCATTTCCACCAAGGGGCTCCCACAAACCTCAGAAGCACACACCTACTTAGAGCTAGCCACATGCACTTATTTTTAGAAGGCTCCTATGCCTCCATGTAGCATGTCTCTGCACATGTTGTCATGGGATTTATAGGAATTCACAATGTTTTTCAAGTCTAAGTGGCCCTCCAGATCTGGCCCCAAGAGCTGTCATTGATCCCCACGCAGTGAAGCCATGTCTGGGGTTTTATTATAATAAAACAGCTCCTCTCTGGGTCATTCACTTAAAGAGGGAAAAGAATGAGGACTAAGCCAACTCTCTGTCAGCGGAGCAGGGCAGAGGATGGAAATGATTTCTGTGGAGCTGAGAACCTTACTCTTCATAGGCTCCTAACTATGCCAGTCCCGGTTTCCTGAATGAAGGTTTGAGAGACTAATGAATAGTAGAAGCAATTTTAAAAAATGATTTTTAAATCCAAGCTCTTTTTTCCCCCTTCAACCAGTGTGTCTTTATCATAGCCATCCCCCTGCACCCACCTCAGACTCACTGAGCATGAAGCCCTGGACAGGAAAATAAAAGGAACACACGCAACACATGCAACACACGCAACACACAACACATCCCACCCCTCTGCTCAGTGGGTAGGAACTGAAATTCCAAACACCACCGTGTTTCAATGCAAGAAATGAGCCAGAGAGCAAACCTCTCATGTTGGTTGCCTTTCCAGCTCCCTGTGGGCCACAGTCAGCACCAAATTCCAATCCAAAGTGTTTCTTATCCTGGAAAAAACAATTCCATTAACCAGACATTCAGGAATGGAGGAAAGATGATCTTTGGGTTAAATAAAACATTAATTTTGTTGACAAAAATCCATCCGCTAAAAATCTATTCTGTTTCCAGGTTGTGCTTGCCTAGCTGCCTCGCGTGATTATAAATGTTCTACCGTGCTTGCCAGTGTGTGACAAGATAGAAGCCATCTTCACTTTCTTAAAGTATAATGTTGTGAAATTTGGATGATATTGATAGTGATTAAGATAAAATTAGTACTGTTTAGGTATGATAACCAGGAACTGAAAATTACACACATTCCCCTCCATCGGCCCTCTTCCTTCCCTGCATGTGCTGGAGAAAGCCCACAAGCAAGAACCCCTGTGCACCTAAAGGTTTGTTGAGGTTCACAGACGCCAAGAAAGTTTTCCATTTTAGACATTGGGGTCTAAATAGAGTTCCAATCGCAAGTGAAGATAACGTGGAAGCCATGACATGACTATGGGGAGAAGTTGTATCTGCACAAAGGACCTGGCCTCACTCCTCAGACCCATAACCACAAAGGAGTAGAGCCCGGTACACACATGCATACACAAACCATTTTGGGGTAGTAATGGCCACTGGTGAGCAGGTAGGAGACATGGACATTGAGGTGAGTGATATGGGCAATTTATTCATTAAATCAATAAACACATTCAGCTTAAGACTGTCCCAGGGTCTCACTGGCAGGAACTCAGAACCGGAAAGTCCACCGAGCACAACCCCCGGTGACTGATTTCTATCTGTCTGACTTTGACATCAAGGAGAATGTGGATCTGAGTCCAGCTTGCCTGGGGTTCTGGCAGGCATGTTCTCCACGCGGGAAGAATAACTACAGTAAACATTCCTCTCCAGGAGAACACTCAGGTTAATCATTGGGAGGAGATTCTCTCAGGAACCCACTGTTCCAGTCCGGCCTCACAGCCCTCGCCATGAGGGGAGAAGATGCAAGCAAGAGGGAGCCGAGTTAAAAATCACTGAAACAGAAGCGTGAAATCAGTCTTTAGGCATGCCGGTCAGTTTCTCCTTACCTGCCCACATTTTTAAATTTGCAAAAATAAAATATTTGCACAAATACAACCAAGCCAATAAGATGCAGAGGGACCTGGGGTCATTTGCTAATCACACACAGTCTACCAAGTGTCAGCTAAGCAAGCATGGCCATTTCCATGTCTTTCTTGAACACCCAGTGCATTCAAGATGCTCATCTGTCGGAGATCTTGTGGGAAAATACACAAGGTCCATTTTGATCCTTTGGGAATTTCACAGCTAAGTCAGAGAGATAAAAACAATATCAAAGAGACCCAACAATATCAGCTAATAAAATCATTAAAATGTCACACTGTGAAGTCAGAACTCCCAAATTTAAAGGTCATGTTAGTTATTTATTAGGCTGTAGACACAGGGTAATTGTAATGTCAGTCCCGAGCCCATTTCGTCACCTATAAAATAGTGGCAATGAAAATACTATCAGTATTACGAATTCTAAGGATTCGTGCCGTTTTCTCCACTTTCTGGGTGAAGATAGCTGGTAAGTGGTAAGAATGCAGTAAGAGTGTGGGAGGCTCACCTGAGACCACGGCTGACCCAGCAAGACCTCCTTTGAGGCAAGGACAGAGGCTAACGTCTGCAGCCAAGACCCCGGGTTGGCAGCCGAAGAGAGCGTGGGGAGCCGCTTGCCTTCTTATTCAGCCACTAGACTGTTGTGGTGACGCCATGGTGAGAAACGAAGAAGAGAAGCATACGATACGCAAGTCAGGTGGGCTTTATCCAGAAGCCACTAACATAAAGTTTAAAAAAGAATGTGCCAAGGCATTCCCGTTTCCAAGAGACTACAAAATGCATTGTCACTGGTCCCATTGTGGAAAAAAAAAAATGAGGATGGTTCATTCAGCGTTAGCAGCCACTTATAGCAGGAGCCATCTCTGGACAGTGGGACCATCTATGGGTGTGTGAAATGGCGCACATTCCCAAATACTTCCCAGAGGTTCAGCGCCATATTGCCTGGGGAAGGGCCTGTGACGATTGCCGTTTGCGAGATGATGTCTTGGTTTTATCAACACAGCCTGCTTTCTTCGGAGGGCATCATCCCGCGGGAAGTAACTGAAGAAAAGACGCAAGCCCATGGCTCTCTTCCACGCTCATCTACAGATTCCTTCAGTCTTTTCCACGTCCTTCTCTGCCTTCATGTAGTTTCCCTGTTTCTTCCAGAAATGGGTGGTAACCCTCAGTTCAACAAGGGGGCTCACTGTGTGCTAGGGAAAGTTAGACTTATAAGATAAAGTTTTAGGATTACCCTGCACAAAGAAATACTTTAGCATGAAAGCAGAGAATACCAGAACCCATGGGGTACAAGTAAAATAGTCTAAGGGGGAAGAGTTCAGCCACAGCGTTAAAGAATTGAGAGATTCCAAATAATGATGCACCTTAGGGGTTTAGAAAAACAAAAACAAGCTAAACTCACGATCTGTAAACAGAAAGGAATAAGAACAGGAAGAAATTCATGAAGTGGAAATGAGGAAAACAATACAGAAGGTCAAGAATCAATGAAATAGAGTTAAATCTTTGCACGTATATATAAAATAAATACTACACACACACACACACACACACACACACGCACACACACGCGCGCGCGCGCGCGCGCGCGCGCACTTAACCAGCCAAAAGAAAGAAAAGACTCGAATTAATAAAATTAGAGGTGGAAAGAGAGCCATTTCAACCGATAACACTAAAATTCAGAAAATCACCATAAAAACAGCAAAATCATTACATTGGAAAATCTAGAAGAAAAGGCTAAATCTCTAGATGAATGTGGTCTGTCAAAATTAAGCTGAGATGAGGTAACTATTTAGGCAGATCCGTACAAATAGTGAGATTGATTTGGTAAGGAAAATATTCTCCAGACCAAGAAATGTTCAGTCCCAAATGGATTCACTGGTGAGTTCTACAAGACTTCCAAAAAATAACTAATACCCATGCTTCCCAGACTAACTCACTAAGGAAAGAACAGGATACCACTCAATTCTTTCACAAAAGCAGCATTGTGCTTATGTCAAAGCCAAATAAAAATACAAGAAAATAATAAACCAGTGTCTCTTAATGAACGTAGATGTGAAAATTCCCAACAAAATATTGATGAACCACATTTAAGAAAATATCAAAATGAACTTTCTATATCTATTGCTAGCAGTATATTTAATGGGGGTGAAATCCAGTGTTTTCACCTAAGCCTGGCAACCAGGCAAGGGCGTCTATTTTCTCCACTCTCATTCAGTATAGTCCTTAAAGTCTTAGCTAGAGCAATAAGACTAGAGAAACAAATAAAGGGGTACAAATAGGAAAGGAAGCTATCAAAGTATCCTTATTTGCATTCCATATGATTGCATACATAAAGACCCTAAAGTCTCCATAAAAATATGTTAGTGTCAATTGTCTAATAAAAAATCATTTTATAAGCAACAATTTAAAGATCATTTTAGCACATTTAATTTTCTGTTATCTGAGTAGAAATGTGCAGAACTATGTGTGTGAACTTTATGCATTATACAAAAGTTTACAGAGCTAAAGGTGTGTAAGTTTGCATGCTACATGGCCAATACATGCTCCTCTCTTCCATACAAAATGTCATAATGATCAATAAAATCCTGACATTCCCGCTCTTTTTAATTCACAGCCTTTATATGAGAATTCCGCCAGCTGGATAGTCCTGCTGAATGAAGTCCTGGTCTACCTCTGTCTGCCTTGAAGAAATGAACATTTTCTTACTATGTGAGATGTGCTTCGACTTCAGCAGATGGGTGTGTGTGGTCTGCAGTACTCAGATTGCAAAAGGTCTAACCGTGACGTAGCCCCGCTGATCTACTTTATGCTTCAGGGGTGGGTGGATTGGTAAAGAAGAGGTTTCTGTGTAATGATGCAAACTGGCCCTGGCTCCTTCTATGCTAAATGCATTTGTGGTCCTGTTGTGATATATAAGCCTCCTAAGATGAAAAGCAGAGAGAACTTTAGCAAGTTAGTGTCCTCCAAACTGAAGCTGTTAATTGAACTGAGACGGTATAGAAATGGAGATGTTATGGGGAGAGTGAAGGGGATCCACCTCTGAAGTCAGCTGAAGCCTCTCACCAACTCCAAACCAAACACTTCTAGTGCAATTAGAATCTGCTGTGAAAGTTACGAACATGGGGATATTTGCTTATTCATATAATATTTTCATCAATTCTTTTGAGAATTTCATACAATGTATTTTCATCTTATCCCTCTGCCCTATAACTCTTCCCAGAGATACCCCTGCCTTCCCACCCTCTCTCTAACTTTTAAAATGAACAACTGAGACCAGCTTGCGCCTCTTGTATGCGTACCCTTGGGTGTGGAGTTGTCTGCTAGGCTGGGATTGACTTTTGGGGATTCACATCTTTAACCAAAATTCCCTTTCCTCCAGAAGCTAATAACACCAATAGCTCCTCCATTGGGAGAGAAGGCTCTTGAGTACCCCTCCCCCACAGTCTCCATGCTTGAATGTTGACTGGCCTGATCTTGTGCAAGTCTTGTGTGGGCAACCACAGCTGCTGTTAATCAACAGGAGCAGAGGTCCAGTTATGCCTAGGAGTCATTATTTAACTCCGGTCCTCCTCCCCCTCTTCCAGCAGGGTCCCTGAGCCTTGAGTGTGAGGGTGACTATAGGTGTCCCGTTTGTGCTGAACTCTCTATGACACTTACTCTCTGCACTCAGAAAAGTTTTGAGTTTCTACATTGACCGCCATTCACAACATAGAGACATATTTCTGATAAGGTCTGAATTTAGAAGGTAAGTCTTATACTATGTCCACATAGAAGAACAATAGTGAACTCCCCAGCCCTGTGTTCTTGGCCAAATTTACAGTACTGAGTATGAGTTTCCTTTTGCAGATTAGACTTTAAATCCAATCAGAAATCAGTTGTTACCACGTAATATTTATGTTATGGACATATCTTTCCACACCTGTAGTTCACAGCATCCACAGCTGAGTTAGACTGTTGATGATCCTGACTACTTTAACAGTGTTAAAGCAACAATACCTCAGGCTTATGGCCTATCTGCATAGGACCTCAGGGACAGGTTCACTGGTCTCCTAAATGATTTAGGAAATCTCACAATTAAGAATAATTTTGTTTATAGAAAAATGCTAAATTCCTGCTTGACCTAGAGTTCTAGTATATCAACTATAATTTCATCAGATATACCTCAGGACCCACCCTGTAACCACACAGAAATTCTTTAGCCTCTTTGAAGACATTAACTTAAAAATTTAGGTATAACTATTGCTCTTAATTTCCTTACTTTCTTCCCAAGTGCCTCTTTCTCTTTCTGGTGTCTAAAATGTATATTAAAATCTCTTAGACTCCATCAGTACTTTATACTAAAAAAAATACTCAATATTTTGTGATGAGAATTTGTTGATTTTGCTGTTTTCTTTGATCAGTGTGTTTATTTTCTCTATGGTATCTTCAGTGTCTGATATTCTTTCTTCTATCTCTTGTATTCTGTTGGTAGTACTTGTCTCTGTAGTTCCTGTTCATTTACCCAGATTTTCCATCTCCAAACTTCCCTCGGTTTGTGTTTTCTTCATTACTTCCATTTCATTCTTCAAGTCTTGAACCGCTTCCCGTACCTGTTTGATTGCTTTTTCATGTTTCTCTTGGTTTTCTTGGGTATCTTTAAGCGATTTATTCATTTCCTCTACCTTTTTGTTTGTAATCTCTAATTGTTTATGGCAGTTTTTCACCTCCTGCTTAAGGTCTTCTATTATTTTCATATAATTCACTTTTGAGTCGATTTCTACTAATTCTTCTGGAGTAGGGTGTACAATTCTTCTTATTTCGGGATCCCTTGATTCTGGTGAAGTCATGTTGTCTTTCAGGTTGTTGGGGGTTTTGATCCTACTTCATGTTCCGGCTTGGTGGGAGCCTAGCCAGTTTGGGTGTTCACCTTCCTAGACATGGACGGAGGGGGGAGGACCTTGGACTTTCCACAGGGCAGGGAAACATGACTGCTCTTTGGATTGGAGAGGGAGGGGGAGAGGAGTGGGGGGAGGGGGAGAAGAGGGGGGGAAGAGTGGGGGGGGGGGGGGGAAATGGGAGGCTGGGAGGAGGTGGAAACTTTTTTTTCCTATTCTCAATAAAAAAAAAGAAAAAAAATACTCAATACATTTAGTTATAATTATATACTAGGTGATATGTGAAAGATCATATATACATACATGAGAATGATTATAAAATCAGTGGAGGAGAATAAGCTTGGCTTGTTGCTAGATGATGAATAGATAGATAGATAGATGATGGATAGATAGATAGATAGATAGATAGATAGATAGATAGATAGATGATGGATGGATAGATAGATAGATGATGGATGTATAGATAGATAGATAGATAGATAGATAGATAGATAGATAGATAGATAGATGATTATCCAAATCAGATTCTTCACACCCTATAAATCCTAAAACAGAATTATTGCCCAATAAGCCATCGGGTGTGTCCATGTGGTAACCATCTTTCTTTCCCAGCTCTCTGCCTGGGACAGAAAGTTCTTTCTAACTGCACATTCTGATAGGTGTTTCCTTATTCTTTCTTTAATCACAACACTCTTTGGAGTGAAGATTCAAAGGCCAGGTCCACACTGATGCAAAAGTAAACATAAAGGTCTCTTAAGTAACTTATAAAATATTGTTCTAAAATCCAAGCAAATCGGTGTGCTAAAAGGAAGTGCAGAATTCCCTAAACTTAAGCATTCCCCAAATTCTTCAATAGTACTAAACTGAACTATTCTCTGCATTTTCTACAGGCCGAACTAGGACAGACTACCAGGGGTTAAAGCAATCACTCACTAAAAAAATATTTGCTGAACAATTATCCCAGGTACTGCTATACAACAGGGAACAGAACCCACAAAAATTCTTACATTTATGAAATTAGTATTGATAATGTGATATCAGTAGGTCAGCTGTGTGCTTAGACGGCCATCACATCACCATGGGGAACTAGGAAGTGTGCACGTTGCTCAGACACAGAGGGGGAGGGGAGGGAGTCTCCCGTATAGGAAGCGGTCCATGGCTACACGGTAGACAGTCAAATGTTCATATGATGAGTTCA
Source organism: Alexandromys fortis (assembly GCF_014885135.2). NCBI lineage: Eukaryota > Metazoa > Chordata > Mammalia > Rodentia > Cricetidae > Alexandromys > Alexandromys fortis. The sequence goes on from NW_026067901.1 coordinate 1,587,755, forward strand.
AAACCCAGAAAATGCTTTCTTCGTGCAGCTTCACTTGATAAATCAACTTTTACATGATAAGAAAAAATACAATAATCTTGCAGAAACTGAGAAGAACCCAGAAAAACGGTAGATACCGTACAATAACAGATGGCTGCTTTTAAAATTACTTATTTGCCTGCTTAAAGAATACGCTGTCATTTGCTAACATTTGGGTAAAATGGCTCTTTGTGATTCCTGAAATGTTACTGTAACCCTGTTATTTAAGCTCTCTTTGGCAGCTACAGGTTAATATTGGCCAAAGCATTAAAATTACATAAAATTGTATTTCACACAGCCAAGTAGTAAAGTGACTTCCAAATATACCGGAGTGATGACCGGTCTCAGACCACAGCCCATCTACAGCCTGCCTGACACAAAGCTTCCTTGATTTCGTTTCCAGTCTCACTGTTTCCCAGCGCTACTTTTAAACGACTTTCTTCATGGAGCTGAAAGAGCAAATAAAGATGGCGCCTTTGGTGGGAGGGAAGGGTGTAGGTTTTCTTCTGATAAACTTAGAACATCACTTCTGCAGGGTTTTTTAATTGTTGTTGTTTTGTTTTTTAATTAAAAGGTAAAGATAAGAACTCTAATGACACAGGCCAGTGACAGAGCTCACCATTGTGTTTTTCCGTCTTTCTTAAGACCGTGCCTGAACAATGGCAATGTAATCTGTTAACAACAAGTTCTGGATTCTACAATGTGCCAAGCGCCTCTGTAGAATTTCTGCTTTTCTAATATCATGATAAATGTTATTTTCCTAGAAACTAAAAAGTTACATAATGCACTAACTACCTAGGAAACAATGGTATAGACAACGAAATAAGTCAGAGAGCGAATGTTTGCTTCACACTGAACAGGGAACAGTATATCCCAGTGTGGGTACACACCGGTTCACCAGGCACACCCTTCCCATCGCTGCCCACACAGTCCATCAGCACAAATGGCTGTCCTGAAAGTTTGCAGTCAAAGAACAATAGCTAGACTCTGCAAGCACTGAGGTCCTGGTCAAGATGATTTCACTCTGCAGATAGTTCTTCCTGAGATTTTTCTCCACAGGGTAAAAAAAAAAAAAAAAAAAAAAAAAGGAGCCATCAGAGGCCAGCAGTGAAACAGCTAAACTTAAAGTCCTAGTGATAAATGTTGTCTGTAAAAGCTCAGCCTGCAAGCTAACAAGAAGGGAACTAGCATATCTTTCAGAAGAAAGTTCTAGTAACCCAAAGGATCTAGCCTTTGGGGGAGTAGACGATTGATCTTTAGAAAGTACACAAGCACACGCCTGTGCATGTGCACAAACACACACACACACACACACACACACAGAGTTTGACCACAGTTCATCATAGACTCAGTTAGAGCAGTCAAATAGTCAGTGATCAAAGCCCCTGCCACAGAGGTTTCTTCTCACTGAGGAATGATCCAAGGAGCTGGAAGGAGTCACCGTTCTGTCGTGAAGTGGAGCAGATAGGGCCGCTGCACAGAGCTATGTGAAATCTATGTGTGGCCGCAGATGGAGGATCCTTCTGAAGTCACAAGTGCATCATGACAGTGAAATTCTAAAGGCAATGCCACCCTGAAACTCTAAACTGAAAAAGTCATTGAAATGCTTGAGGGGGAAGGAGAGGACCGGCGGCGCATCCACGGGGCAAGTGAGTCTTGCTGTGTCCCTCACTCAGCATGATCCTGCTTTGGATGACCAGTGACCCTGGATGCTGTCCAGAGAGGCGATCTCTCCACTTCAGTTGGGGCAAGCACTCTTGTAAAGAGGGAATTCTCTAAGAACCAACCCTGAAGTCGGCTTGGGATTCCTTAGTCATGCAAACCGTTTACAGCAGTTATCTGCTGAACCTAAAACATACTCCCGACAGCTAGTAATTCTCAAAATGATGTCACCAAATCCTCAGACAGGAACAAACCTCTGGCTGAGCCTCCTGACTTCATCGGGCAGAATAAGAGGCCCTTGGAATGTCAACAGCTGTGACCAAAAATAAGAAACTATTTCGTCTAAAATTAGTGAGCTTCTGCAAGAGGCTCTTTGTTCTGCTGAAAGGCAAGGGTCCCGGCTGTTCTACCCTGCCACAGTTAGGGCACCGACTTTGTCCCTGCAGGGAGTCTGGTAATACTGATGGACTTGGAGTTCTGCTTGGGTATATATAAACATCACAACTGACATGGAGTTTCAGATGTCACCATTTGAAAAGACTAATGTATGAGTGATGGCCCCCTTTCCCTGGTGAGCTAAATAGTGAACACAGAGGTGTGGACACCAGCATTGAAAACGCTGGATGGTTAAAGAGCAATTGTTCACTTCCCACTGAATGGAGAACAGTGTGTGTGTGTCTAACCAGGTGGTGGTGGCACAGGCCTTTAACCCTAGCACTTTCAAGGCAAAGGCAGGCAGATCTCTACAAGTTCGAGGCCAGTCTGGTGTACAGAGGGAGTTCCAGGACAGGCTCCAAAAGCTACACAGAGAAACCCTGTCTCAAAAACCAAATATATATATATATATATACATATATATGCATAATGAGGCTAAAAATAGGTTCCACAAATACATGTTACTTCTTAGGTGAAATAATCAAGAGAGACAGAGACCAAGAGTGCCTAACCTTCTTATGTGTACAAAGCAAACCACAGTGGCAAGTGACTCTATGAAACCATTCACAGCCTTCAGTATGCTTCTTAGCTGGGGTAACTATACCCCAGAACACTGAGCAACGTCTGGAGACATTCTGGGTTTTCCTAATGGAAGGAGGTGAAACTTCTATCCACAGAGCCCAGGATGAACCCACAACAAAGAATCACCTGTCCCTAAATGTTAACAGGACTGAGGGTGGGGAACTCTCTCTCTCTTTTTTTTTTTTTTGGTTTTTGGTGTTTCAAGACAAGGTTTCTCTGTGTAGCCCTACCTGTCCTGAAACTCACTCTGTAGGTCAGGCTGGCCTCGAACTCACAGAGATCCGCCAGCCTCTGCATCCCAGGTGCTGGGATTAAAGGTGTGTACCACCACCGCCAAGCCAGAACAAAGTTTAATGTGAGTCACATCCTTCATTCCAAAATGTTTAGCAGCCCTGGAGTCATAAAGGAAAAGGAACTAGAAGGCAATTAATCACAAGTGTTTTATTTAGCCTAACATAGGCAAAGCATTAGGTTTCAACGCTGCCTCGATAGTTTCAAATCATTGGCACATTTCATACGTTTTGTGTGCCCGATGTGGGCCTGGTATACATGGTGCAAATCATTTTGGATTTGCTACATTTCAGATACCAAACAGCCACCCTTAGGTGGTAGCTACAATCTTGGAAAGTGCCGTCCTATAATAGTGTGATACAGACTTCATTTTGTTGATGAAGTGTTTTCTCTAAATTTATAAGACACGATAGGATGGATTGACCCAGGCTGTAAATGGGCCTTCTGTTCTAAAGCAATGCCACAGCAGGCACACAGCTGATGAAGCCTTCAGTATAGCTCAGAAGGAAGACGTGGGCAGGTAGAGCTGTCTACCACAGGCCGATGGCTGGTGAAGGGGTGTGAGCCAAGAGTAGCTTGGACAGTGAAGACCTCGGAACACTGAGGGTCACTGGCCGTCACACCTCAGCCCTTTGGAGTGCATTACGACTAGTGACCTAACAGAAACGCTACAAATGCCGGAGGTCCCTTCTCTTCCTCCCAAACTGCAGAACAAGTTTTGAGTTTTGAGTAGGTTTTGCTGAGTGCCAGGTCAGTCTCCCAGCTGTGTCTGTTCCTCCTGCCCTGTACAAAGACCATTATATTTTGCAATAAAGGAGAATTAAAAACAGCTCTTGTGAGTTGCTTACAATATTCTTGGGAATAAAGAAATGATAACATATGAAAGTGGTTTTAGGACATTTTCAAAGCGACATTTTACTGTTTCTATAAACATGACTCCATCCTCCGGGGCATTTTTTAAGGAATATGGTTCACTTTGTTGATGGAGAAATAGCTGAATATCATGGAAATGTATTAAAGTTTACTGGCCCCATGTCAGCCAGCTAAGCCAGTTTCGAACAGTTGAGTGTGGTTTTATTTGGCACACACAGGGGGCAGTTAGTTAAATGGTTTACTCTTTCCAAATAATTCCTCATGTGTTATCTTTGCAGAAGAGGAGAAATTTCATGGCTAGATTTCATGAAAATATCTACACCACCACAAATATGTCACAAAATAGAAAATCCGCATTCTTTCTCACCTCTCCTCTCAAATTACACAGATGCGCACACAGCAGTGACTCCTCTATGGGGCGGGAGAGTGGGGGAGCACACACTGCCGTGAGGGCTGGAGGACTCAAACCACAGACTACAGTCTGTGTCTCCTTTGTCATCAGCGTAATGCCAAATATAACCCAGAAAGGGGAAAACAGCACACATTTGTGTGTATTTATCTGTTATTTTTGTAAACAGGACGAGAGTCTGAGAGCTTTCAACCAAGCACAGAAATAGTTGTGAATGTGGACACAGCACACACGCATTGATTTAGTCTGAGGACATGTTACCTCAAGCATGCAGTCAGGCAAAGATAGCTGGAAGTGTCTGCTCCGAGCCAGAGGTGGCCAGGCCTAGTGCTGCTGGATCTCATTTTAGCTCAGCGTTTTTCACGAGCTGGTTTCTCAAAGAAAACCGTTTGCTGTAAAGAATGAAACCAAAAAGTTCTCTCTCTGTAAGACATGAGAGAACAGATTGGCCCAACCTTTACCAAGGTCTTTTTGTTTTGAAAAAACATCATGGAAGGAACACATCTGATGACGCCTTCAAAGGTAGCACATGGAAAACATGTAAGCGTGTAGAGCTGCCTGGCCCAAGCTGATGACACTCCGAGGGTCAACAGTGAAAAAGTAGTGTCCTGATTGAAAAGTGGGCAGAAGACTTGAAAACGTTTCTTCAAACAAGATATGCAGCTGCCTGATGAACACGAGGAAATAGGCTCAGCGTCGGTAACCATTAGGGAGACTACATCGCCAGGCTCCGTGTCGCTAACCACTAGGGGAGACTACATAGCCAGGGTCTGCATCGCTAACCACTAGGGGAGACTACATCGCCAGGCTCTACATCGCTAACCATTAGGGAGACTACATCGCCAGGCTAAGCATCGCTAACCACTAGGAGAGACTACATCGCCAGGCTCTGCAATGCTAAATATTAGGGAGACTACATTGCCAGGCTCAGTGTCACTAACCACTAGGGGAGACCACAGCACCTGGAGATGGCTGTACTAGCTCACAACTGGGTTTCCGTACTCACTGCCGCTGGGCCATAACATTTAAAATGGTTCCAGTGGGAAGCTTTATGTTCCCATAATTGCATCCCACCGACAGCAAAAGAAAACTTCTGTAGACTTTCAAATGAGCTCTGTGTGCTGGCTAGTCTGGTCACCTTGACACACAAACCAGAATTATCTGAAAGGAGGGAACTTGCTGGATCTCTCTTTTATTCAGTAAGAACATGAATGTTATATGACATGAATGTTGGAATGTTTCTAGTTGGGAATATTGAATTGGGGGCCAGTAAGATGGCTCAACAGGTAAAGGCGCTTGCCAACAAGCCTGATGACCTGATTTCTAGTCACAAGGCCCATATGATAGAAGAGGCCTGGCCTCCACAAACTGTCCTCAAAGTATCTATGCATACTCAGTAAACAAGGATTAAGAAAAAAAATTTAACAACAAAAAGAATATTGAATTGGAAAGCTTGATACTTTCATTCAGTTATAGTCCAAATTCTAATCGAATTTTCTAGGTAATTTAATGAGCTGTTTCTAATATTTTTGAAAGTATAAAATGGATACATTTTGAACAAATTGTAGAGAAATGTCTTGCTCCTCTCTTTTTTTTTTATTTCACTCCAAATTAAAATATAACATCTGACACGGATCCCAAAATCGACAGATTGAAATAGAGACACAGCTAGGTAGACAAGCAAATCCTTTACGGCAGCGTTTGTCTTGTCTCCTTTCCAGCCAGATCTTCTTTATTCCCTTTCAAGTACAGCGTAGTTATTTCCTAGGTGCCTGGAAATCTACAAAGAAGCTGAGCACCTTGGCACACACCTGTAATTCTAGCATTTTAAAGGTTGAGGCAGGAGGATCATGGGTTATAGGGCAGCTTGTGCTACATAGTTAGACCCTATCTCAAAAACAAAACTAGAAATTTTGTCATTTTGTTCACTCAATGTTGTTTTTTATGTGTGAGCTCCCTATTGGCCCAAACTATGAAAGGTACACCACATACATTCTTATTTCATTCATGTTTTGTTTTACTCATTTTTAAAAATTAAGTAAGCCTTTATGTGAAAACACATGCTTTGAAGTGGTAATGGATTTGCGTGCCTGGCTCCCTTCGGGCTGCATAGATTCAGGGACAGGGTCAGATTCATCCCGCAAAGCCTGGTTCAGCTCAGTCAGTCCGTGTTTCTTGAATAAATGATTTGTGAGCCGTTAAACAACTGCACCACGGAGAGAAGGTTCCAGAAGGGCAGGATCCAGGACCACGCTATAGGCTTCCCTTTGCACTGCTTTCTACACCGTTTTCCCCCAGTGATTCAGCAAATCTGCTTACATCACACTTGCTATTTTGTGGATGGCGACAGTCTGGGAGGAGTAAATAGATGGGCTTTGCAAGCACGCGAATGAATGCTCCCACAGCCTGACAGCTGAAGAAGAAGGAGAAAATAGGCTGACTTTAGGAAGGTGACTTTTCATACAGGCGAACATAAAAAGCATGAACTCAGCCCCTCTCCTACCCCCTCCTCCTCTCCCCAATATACAGCCCCACTGAATAAGGCTTGGCAAATGCAGGACAGAGGCAGACTTTTGAGAACAGACTTTAGAAATGGCTCAGGGTGGCCACCTCCGAACTCTAATGTGGGGAGACTTTTTATATGAGGAGTGTCCCCCATATACCCTGAAAATTACAAAGATATACCATTCCAAATTTAATAACAATCTTCAGGGTTCTGGGGGTTGTGCTTTGCTTGGATTAAAACTGCCTGATATGTGGTTGCCATTCTTAACTTCCATGGAATTGGCCGGGCTGTGTCATCTTCTCCTTAAGCAAAAATATAATCATGCCGTTGAACAGTGAGCTTTATGAATTATGAGAAAATGAAATTTATAGAAGCATGTAAGGACTCGAGCAGAGGGAGCAGCATCCAGGAACTTGGCAGCCAACCTTCCCCATAACTCGGAGACTGGCATAGCTGTGGTTAACCAGAGATAAGCAGTTGGAGCACTTGTTCTGTGTGCACACTCAAAAGTGTCTTCTAGAGGCTCTCAAAATAGCAAGACAGACCAAACAGGAATTCTTCCAACAAGCGAGTTCTCCGGGAGCACCTCTTCTAACACATGTGTCAGCACAGGGCATGCTGGGTGGAAACCGGGCAGAAGGCTTCCCAGGGAAAGGACCCAGACAGACACCTTCCGAGATGTCTGCCCCCTTGTCTTTCTGTCTCAGTTTCTCTCTTCCTTTATGTGCCTGTTTCGCTCTATCAACACCAGGACACCTACAGAAGTAATGTCAACAAATTAAACATCAGACTAATTAAAAAACAAGTTCAATCAGTCGGTCCTTGGTATGGTTTCTACAATATATCATGGCCATTATTCATAAGTGATGACAAGCCCCCACATGTGGCCTCTTTAAGCACGCAGGTACCAGTATTCAAAGGTTTGTACACTTTATTTCCTATAAAGATTTCCACACACCAACAAATTCCCCTCTGGTCCGTGGGGGATACTAGAGAGGGACAACCCTTAATTAGGTTTCAGTAAATTAAATGCAAATGCCCAAACTGGTTTCAAAACAATTGTCATAGATTTCAGGGATCGGTTTGGTGTACTAGACACATAAGTGACTATCTTCAACTTGATTTTTAAAAACCAAAGTGAAGGCTGACTGACTGGTATGTTTATATCATACATATGATAACACACATAACAGGATTGCATGCCACAAGGAATTAATATTATTAGGACAGAAAGCACAGCACTGGGGAACAAAATTTTCCACCTGAATTTCTCCCTTAAAAAAAACACGTGTCCGAGCAGCTTAACTTGGGTACAGCACCGGCTGCTGTCTGCTTCCTCCTTGATTCAGCCATCTTTCCATGGATTGTCTGAGAGCAAAGCCTCCAACAAGCTGCTTGCCATTTGGGGTAGACCAGACCAGGAGAGCTGGTAGAGGAAGAGGTGGTGTGTTCCACGGGCATCTTCAGCGCTGCAAGTGTCCCCTCCCTAGTCATGATCTTAAGCTTCTTCTGTTTGTGCCAACCATGTTCCAGCCTGGGAAGCCTTTCCCATAACTTTAAAACAGAAAACAAAAGGAAGTCCTCAGAGAACGAGTACTGCTGGCTGACTCTACCAAAGGTTAAGAATGTGTACCCCATCAGAAACACCTTTGCTAAATATTAGACATGCTTGCTCTTGAGATTCCTTCAGTTACTTGATGCCCAGGAACCTCACTCGCTGCCCTTACCCTGTGGAGCCCAGTATGGCCCTTCTCCCAGATCTTGGTCGCCTGTCCACTTCTGTGACTATTGCTCTTCCTTTGCCCTTCCTCTCCTGTCTTCCAGTCTAGAATTCAGCTTCCAGCAAGTCCAGCCTCCAATGAGTCCTCGGACTGCCTAGTGCAGTCAGTTCAGCACGGTACTCAGAAGAACAATGCACAGCTTCCATCATCAAGACTCGCCTCTCTTGGGAGCCAACAGTAGTTGGTTTGGGTCATGCCCCTCTTTTAAATTGGAGCCATGTTTGTCAACGCAGTTTGGTGCAGGATTTGCAAATACAGGGAAATGATCCCTGATACCTCTGCATGGTCATTACTTGTTTGCAATGTTAAATTCAAATGTCCCAATACTCAAGGCAACTTAATAAGTCAAGAAACTCTTTCTGAGGCAGTGTTCATTCAATACTGAAAGGACCACTGTAAAACAGCCATGGGATCCCAACTGCTAGTAAGTCATTTTTGACCTGTGTTCCTGCGTGTCGAGTCAAGTTGGCACCACTATCAGGAGCTATCTGAAATGCTATGGAGCATGTCAGCAAGCCAGCAGTCAACCTAACATGAGAGAGTTGTGGAGAAAAGCAGCCACTTTGTGCCAGCTTCCAAGTGGGTAGTGAGCAAATAAATGTGATCCTAACTGTTCTCTTCCAGCTTGCTGACTTTCTACAGAGGCTGGGAGCATTGACTTGTTTATAGATTTTGTGTTGACAAGCTAACTTTATACTTTGTAGCCACGTAGTAAATTCTGCCTCTAGAGGAGAGGAGAAGCTCTTCATTTTGAACATTGCTTATCTTTCTGATAATGGTATCTGGATCCCAAATATGAAGAGAACTTACATGTTTTTGAGATGCATTTGTTAGTCTGTTTGGGGCAAGATTACTTTAAAAAAAAAAAGGAAGAAGTATTTTTGCTAAAGAGGAAAATTGTTTCCAGGTTGACTTCTTTTCCCCACATTTCTGTGCTTCTGACAAATGGGAGGGAGAGGCTGGCAGGGTAGACCCAGGCTTCGGGCCAAGGTGTCTCTTCCTCGCCATGGTGCTCAGTCCTGGATTAGAGATGCCCTGGGGTCCAAGATGATTGTGGGGATCCAGTCCATCAGCCTCTGAATCACCAATCTATGTCCATCATCTGTAATTAGAGCATAATGGAAGCCGTGAGCTTAGAAGAGGAGGAGCTATGTCCTGCCCACAAAGAGAGACACATTGTAGTGAGCGTAAGATGGACCAGAGTTACGTCAAGCACAGGAACCCACTGTGGCGTTTCAGGTAGAAAACAGATGCTAAAATTTTATTATTTGAACTATTGGGTTTATGCCTACGAAATTAACTATCCTAAATTATGTGTTTTTATTCCTAGGAAACTGGGTTTTTGAATAGAAAATATTGTTTATACATCTTAATATTAATTAAAATGTTTTTTCTTAGTTACTTTAATTCAGAATTGCGTCTGTTTTAAATTTCCTTTAATAGTTGATATGCTTCTATTTAATTAAATCAAATATGTTATTAGTAGAATATAAATACAAGCACTTTTTTTTAAAAAGCAAGCAATATGCCAGTCTGATGCTTAGCTAAATCTGAACCTCAAATGCTTTGTAAACCAACTGGCTCACAGTTGCTGTGCAGTGTTTTTCCATCACAGACAAAAAAAAAAGCAGCTTGGGACGATCTTATAAATTCAGACTCCAGGGAATCTGACGAGATAATGTCACTGACCTCGAGTACAAATAGTCGCCGGTGGATTTTATTTCTTTTTCTTTTTTTCCTTCCTTCCTTCCTTCCTTCCTTCCTTCCTTCCTTCCTTCCTTTCTTTCTTTCTTTCTTTCTTTCTTTCTTTCTTTCTTTCTTTCTTTCTTTAAGATTTCTGTCTCTTCCCCACTGCAGCCTCCCCTTTCCCTCCCCCTCCCCCAAACAAGTCCCCCTTCCTTGTCAGCCCAAAGAGCAATCAGGGTTCCCTGCCCTGTGGGAAGTCCAAGGACCACCCACCTCCATCCAGGTCTAGTAAGTTGACCATCCAAACTGCCTAGGCTCCCACAAAGCCAGTACGTGCAGTAGGATCAAAAACCCATTGCCATTGTTCTTGAGTTCTCAGTAGTCCTAATTGTCCGCTATGTTCAGCGAGTCTGGTTTTATCCCAGGCTTTTGTGGAAGTTACAAAGGGCTCCTTCTCAGACTCCACCAGGAAAGCTAAGTCAACAAAAGGATGAGGGGGAGTGTGGACCGAGGAAGCAGGACTCTAAAGCTTGCCCAGCGTGGCAGCACCTCCCAGGAATTAATGTCCCCTGTGCCATTTAAGTGACCAAATACAGAGTCACCTTGCAGCTCACTATTCTTGCTAATTTAACATGATTGTTGTTGTTTGTTTGTTTGTTCTGGGGGAGGATTCCTTTTGTTTTGTTTTGTTTCACAATTGTATTATTTAAGTCTACTGAATATTTCAAAAGCATGAAGCATCATTTAAAAATCAGAGTTCAACTGGCTACCACGTACACTGGGCTATGGACAAATGTTGGCTCTCCAAAAGAGGCTAGGCCGTGGGAGAAAAAGATTGCTCAATCCACACTGTGTGCGTCTACACCTACGGCCTTCCGAAATCTCCCTGATATCGGGCAGAGACGCAGTTTCAGTTAGAGAGAGCGAAAGGAAATCCGCTGCAGTTTGCGAACTGACCCGAGGCATCTCATTTCTGTGCTTGTTCATTTGTTAAAACATGCAGGCGGAGAGCTATTGGAGGCCATATGCCATTCGTTATGAAAAGCACATTCCTTTAGTCTTTGTAACAAAAGCCATATGGATTTCTGCAAGCTAAGTTATATCATAGTGTGCTGTAATGGTTGCAGGGCGGCAAGGTCTACAGTAACCGGGAGAAACGTCGAGACTTCTTTTTAGCTCAGACTTCCCTGTTGTCCCTCAGTTTCCCAGCGTCTAAAGTAAAGAAAACAGCATGACTCCTCCGTGTCAACAAAATGCCTCCCTACTTTGAGGTAAAGCAGCATTACAAGCTATAATTCAGGTCAATATAAAAATACTGAAAGAGTGAACACTTTTTCTTAATATTAATCGAGTAGTTAACCACAGGCATCTCTCTCCCTCATAGCTCTGTCCTGCTTCTGCCGGAGTCAACTTTCCAGAACACCAATCAGATTGCTTAACTGTTGCCAAACAGTTTTTACAAAAAAGCACTTCCCAGCCTTCTCCAGCCTCCTTTCCAGCCTTGACACATAGGTAGCTGCGCACACCAGGCCCCTGGGCGTTCTTCAAGATGGCGCGCTCCTGCATGTATGTCCTGGACCATGCCCCTCTTCCCTGGCAGAGGCTCAGAACTTTCTCAGGACCTTGTAGCCTCTGCTCTGAGCTCTAGCTGTACTTGCTTTGTACCTTTGAATTCCTTCCACCGGGTAATAACTATGTAAGCTGCTCCCTCAAATGCAGGCTCCTGAAGAGAAGGGTGTGTGATCTATAAAGTAGTAAGTAATCAGTAAATACTATTTATGACCCTATCTTTAAAAGTCAGGAGTAACTATTTGCCCCCAGGGATCTCGTTTCTAACTAGTTTCCACATCCCTGTCCACCCATCAACCCTCTAGCTGTTACATGTTTTTAGTAGCCAGAAAATGATCCCAAGAGTCTTATAATGCTCTTAACTCTCAGAGACAAACTTTTCCACTGCCCTATCCTTTGGTACAAAAAAAAAAAAAAAGAAATAACTTTAGAAAGTTTTCCATCAGGAACTCAAGTCAGTCTTCTGGCTACACCTCAGCTAACCAAAAAATTAAATAAGTGAAAGTCTTTTGTCTCTGAGCATCGCAGCCTTAACAGAACCTTCTAGAATGGAGGCAGCCTCCCCAGAAGACATCTAGGCCTCCACCTTGACCTCCCAGCTGGCCGTGAATGGTACAACAATAATTACTAAAAACGTCTCATATCAAAACCCCGTCTGGAGATTTAGAACAGCCCTCTATTGACATATTTTGATTTTGTGTTTTTGTTCGATTGATCAATCAATTGATTGATTTATACCATATTGGAGACAGAATAACCTCTCTCGGATTACATGAAATTTAGGTTTTGTGAAAAACAAATGTCTGAGGAATCTTCTAGCAATGAAGCCACATCCCTGTGTGCCAAGGACAGAGGGAAAGCACGGGCATTTGTCTCTGCGATGTGCCCTTGGGCCTTACAGAAAATCAGAGGATGTCAGAAGGTCAAAGAGGACAGAGGGCAGCCAAAGAGCCTGGCTTACGTATGCTTGAAAGGCACTGGTAGAGAATCTCGCCTTTAGGAGCTCAAGTCAGGAGCTACGTAAGTCATCCATTTGCCTACTTGGCAAATATTCTGCAGGATGCTGCATTCATTTCTCATTGTCACTACTGACACCAGCCCTTTGCTATGCAAGACCTGGTAGGTTGTGAAGAGACAGGAGGAAGAGGGCCAAGAGAGGCTAATGGGGTGGGAACATGGCAAAAGCATGGTGTGTGTGTGTGTGTGTGTGTGTGTGTGTGTGTGTGTGTGTGTGAAATGTTAAAAATGAAACCCATTTTCACAATTGGTAAGCATTTAAAACTGTCCAAATTATCTGTCCAAGGGTCAGTACACTTTAATTCTATCAGAACTCTGGGAAATGTCATGACAACCAGCAGGTGGGAAGGGCGTGGGTTGCAGGTGTCTTTGGATAGCCAAGGCTCTTCCAGAAAAGCATACACCAATTGCCTGTTTCTCTCTCTGCATCTATAGATTCCCAAGCCATAGAACTACTGCAGGCAAGAAGTGTGTGCGCATGTGCTCTGTGTGTATGTGATTATGTGTGTGCTTTGTGTGTGCATGTGGATCCTGTGTGTCTGACACAATGCTTCCATGAGCTGAATTATCTCCACATCACCATTGGAACACTGAGATTACAGATTCCATCCATCTCTTCATTTCTTTATTCTCTAAATCCCTTTTTCTTTTTTCTTTTATTTATTGGTTTTCGAGACAGGGTTTCTCTGTAGCTTTGAAGCCTGTCCTGGAACTCGCTCTGTAGATCAGGCTGGCCTTGAACTCACAGAGATTCACCTGTCTCTGCCTCCTGAATGCTGAAATTAAAAGTGTGCACTACCACTGCCCAGCAATCCCTTCTTATTTTACAGAAACATATCCAAACTAGGACTCACAAGATTGGGGCCCTTGTTCAAGCCCACCTCTTGGCTGGGTGGCTGAGTTAATGGTCCTTAACTCAGTTCCTCCATCAGTTAGCTTCTTTCTCAGTAAAAACACAGAGTACAGATAACATTATTAACAACTTGTGGGCTTCTTTCACAGCTAGTACCTAAACCCAGTGCCTTTCAGAGAATCATTATTACCAAGCCTTGCATTCGTCCATTTCTTTAATAGCTATACTACGAATCAGACCTTGGCCACTAGAATTTATTGCTGAGCAAAATTCAATCCTCTGCTTGTGGAGTTTAAAACCCAATAACAAAGACAAGAGCTGATCATGTGATCAGGCAGAGTTACAAATGGACATCTTTAGGATTGTAGCATATCGCCATCCTGACCCAGAAAATGCCGTGCTTTCCTACTGGAAACCCCAGTTTGTGTGTCAGTGCAGTTTAAGCAATGGCTGATTCTTCAAGGGCAGTTTCCCAACACGGTGTGCCAGTTGTCCCTTTGAGCTTCGGACAACGATTAGACTCAAGATTTCCAGATGTCACTGGATCTGTGCTGGGTGAGACAGAAGAAATGTTGGCATACGTTTAAAAGCAGAGATGGGAAGCCAGGACTAAACAACTGTACCCAGAAGAGCCTTGGGCCAGTTTACTGGCAACCTTGTATATCTAGCCTGGAGCACATATGTGACCTTATATGACTAGCCTGGAACACACATGTGCAGTGAAACACGCCAGAAACAAATACCATATGAAACCTGAAACACAAAACTCATAGAGTCGATGAGCAGAATGGTGGCTACCAGGGCTGAAGAACGGCAATGAACGGGGAAGGGAGAGAATAAAGGCGATGTAGCCAATGAAGAAAACTTCTCAGGCAAGAGGAACAATTTCAAGAGATCTGTAGTTGTCCTGGTTGGTTTTTTTTTGTGTGTGTGGGGGGGGGAGGGACTTGTTTGTTTATTTGGGGTCGTTGTAGTTGGTCAGTTGGTTTTGTTTTGTCTGTAAACTTAATATAAGCTAAAGTTATCTGTGAAGAGGAACCTCAACTGAGAAAATGCCTTCATCAGATTGGCCTGTAGGCAAGTCGATATGGAATCTTCTGGATGAATGATTGATTGATGTGGGAGAGTCCAGCTCACCGTAGGCAGTGCCACCCCTAAGCTGGTGTTCCCGGGTAGTATAAGGAAGCAGGCTTGGCAAGTCATGGTGAGCAAGCCAGTAACTCGCTCTATGGCCTCTGCTCTAAATTCCTGAATGCCAGGCTACAACTATAAGCTGAAATAAACCCTTTCCTCCCTAGTTACTTTTGGTTATGGTGTTTTTATCACAACAACAGAAAGTCACTAGAACAATAATGACTCTGATTAATAGTATTTTGATTACTTGAGAGTTTAGATTTTAAATGTTCCACCACTAAAATATATGTAAAGTAATATTTATGCTAACTAGCTCAGGTTAGCCATTTCACAGTGTTTTAAAACCTATGTTCTACATTATAAATGCATTCTCAGTTTTTGCAAATGAAAATGTCCTTTATCTGTGGTGACAAACAGCAGCTGGCTTGTCACCGTTCCTCTATGCCACAGGACTCTTCTCAATACTTTATAAATATTGATTTATTTACTCAGCACATTAGCACTTGAGAGAGATAATCATAGAGATAATCATAGTGCCACTATTCCCATTCTACAGATGAGAAAATGAAGGTGCAAAAGGCACCCCGACAGCCGGGAAGGAGAGCCAGGATTCCAGGCCTGCAGTGCTCTGGTAACCAGTGCGCTGAGCTGACAGTCACTCAGGACGTCAGCTGGAACCTGTCAAAGGCTGACAGTCACTCAGGACATCAACTGGAACCTGTCAAAGGCTGAGAAAGTTTTGCTGTTGCTTATCTCGACAACGTAATCTGTTCTGCCAGTGGCATTATCCTTTTCCACATCTGAACGATAAATTTTATTTGATAAGCCCTGCGGGAGTCCCAATCACAGCAAAACAAAATGTTCAATTTTTTTTTTTTAAGGAGAAATTTGTTGTTCTGGGGTTTTCCAAGGTGATTTTAAAATTACTTTCTAAAACCACGAGACTCAAGCCCCTCAAGTTTGAGAGAGAAGTCTAGTCCCTTCATCCACACCCAGGAAACTGATTGGAGGTTTGACAGAAAGCTTTGCCCTGCAAGGAATGACTCTACCTATCACTCAGGGAGGCACAATGAAATCGGCTAAACTCCCAAGGCGGAAGCCCAGATGTGAACGGGCTGCGTCCCCTGGACTCTCGAGGCCACACCCTGCCATCTCCAGTCACGCTGCTTTCCTGGCTGCAGTCAGGCTAGAATTCAAGAGTGGAAGAAGAGAACACAGGCAAAGGAGACGTGTTTGGGCAGGCTGACTTGGGGAGGCTGCCTCTTGCTGTTTTCATGAAGTCAAAATTTTCTTTTCTTGAGCTGAAGATTAAGCAGCTATCATAAATAACCTTCTTCAATTGATTTAAGAGCTAATACAGAAAGATTTTTTTAAACGTTCTTAAAATATCAGAAGGCCATGTTGAAATAAAGAATTTCTACGTAGGCTAATTGTGTAGCTGAGTGGAATACCTCTGCCTAACAGCTGAGAGACCTGGGGTTTGGTATCTAGGAACAACCACCCCCCTCCCAAACCCCTGATACACATAAAGAACTAATGATCGACAAAAGCAATGCAGCTTACAGGACAGCAGGATCCAGAGGAGTAGCAAATACCTTTACTCCCAGCCCTGGGGAGTCAGAGACAGGAGAATCTGAAGTTCAAAGTTACTGTCAGCCGTGTAGCAAGTTCAAGACCAATCTGGGCCATAGGAGACCCTGTCTAAAACCATAGGGCTCTCTGAGACAACTGCTAGCAGATGTACTAGAGAACCAGAATTTTACCACGAGACTGAAAACGGAGATGACAGACCACTGCGGGACTGTTACAATACCTGAATAGAAATCTTGGATCAAACTTTCAAAAAATACTTTTTCCCCTGTGAGACACAATCTTTAGGCCGTGCAATGCAGGCAGTGTGAACAATCTTCATTTTGGACATAAGAAAAACTGCTTAGCTCTAAAATGTCAGGCACTAGCATATCTGAGTACCTGGGTTGACAGTCCAATTTGAATCTCCAAAACTTGGCATGACAATGTTAGCTATGAGCAGGTGTGTCTCCCGAAGAAGAAGGGTCACGTTGAACAATTGTCTGACATAAAGACAAGGCCAAACCTCTGCAGCCCACCACATTATCATATCAAAAATAAGAGCATTTCTGGAGCTCAGGGTGACACTAGGGTTTTTCACCATGCCTTTCATGTCAAATGTTACTCCCACAAATAAAGTAATTTAAATGCTCTGAGCTGATACTCCAGACAGCAGACATTCTTGTGCCTGACAAACACTATGATGCTGTCCAAGGTGGCTTAGTTTGCAACGAGAGGCAGGGTATAGAGTTAGGAGATGTTTGTTTGTTTGATTGGTTGGTTAGTTGCTTGCTTGCTTGCTTGCTTGGTTGTTTGGTTGGTTTCTTGGTTGCTTGGTTGGTTATTCGGTTGTTTGTTTGTTTGGTTGGTTGGGTTGCTTGGGTTGATTGGTTGGTTGGGTTGCATTTTACAGTTAAGGTACTTGAGATGAGTGTGACATCGGGGACTGAGTGACTCAGTTTGCTTGCTGGCAGGTGAGTAGGGACAATAAAGGATCATGTTAACCATGATTTTCTTATCTTGGCAACTTCAGTGAAGATAACTTGACAACTTCAATGGGTCTTGGGTCATAAAAAACCCACAGTTATTCAAACTGGAACAGCTACACACATCACGGAAGACCTATGGCAGCCCATGTCTGTCTATCAACACCTGGCCTAGGAAGTGACACCAGACCACCCAAAGATGACAGCTGTAGTTTAGGGGAGCTGAGCGGTATCCTGGAAACGTCTTAATCAAACAATCATAGAAAAGTTTCAGAGCAATACGCCATAAAGCAAAATGACTCAAACTAGGTAATAAATGAGAAACCACATCTATGACATGCCAGGCACTCTACAGTGTGCCTCACGTTCAGTTTGTCCTCCTTCACAGGTGAGAGAGGCTGAGGCACAAAAGTTTGGTGTGGCTTTCCCATAAGACGACAAATCCTCTCTCTTTCCACTCTCACCCCTTTCCCATAGATGAGTATAGTACCGCCATACTGAAACTGAAGGCCGCAGAATGGCATGGAAAACCAACTCGAAACTATGGTGAGTGGAGATATCACACATGTTGCATGGATCACAGCCATGCAAACTTTACAATGAGTACAATGAGTACATTGTAAAGTACAATCAGGGAACACTTGTAAGGAAGCATGGAAAATTCTCAATCATGGGGGTGAGTTAGGGCAGCAGGCTGACAGCAGAGTCTAAAACTCTCATTTATGTTGTTGTAAACTTAGAAACCCACTTCTCTAGTGCTTAAATGATTAGGAAAAAGTATTCAGCACCATCAGAGAAATGTCTGAGAACATGGATAAGAGGAATTTTCATTACTGATGGAGGAAGGTCATTGGCTAATAAAGAAACTGCCTTGGCCCATTTGATAGGCCAGCCTTTAGGTAGGTGGAGTGGACAGAACAGAATGCTGGGAGGAAGAGGAAGTGAACTCAGACGCCATAGCTGCTCTCTGGGGCAGATGCGATGAAGCTCAGACCCAGGATGGATGTAGGCTAGAATCTTCCCGGTAAGCGCACCTTGGGGTGCAACACACATTAACAGAAATGGGTAATCAAGATGTAAGAATTAGCCAATAAGAAGCTAGAGCAAATGGGCCAGGCAGTGTTTAAATGAATACAATTGGTATGTTGTTACTTCAGGGCATAAGCTAGCCAGGCGGCCAGGAGCCAGGCTGTGGGAAGAGGCCTGCAGCTCCCTACTACACATTACTGTCTAAGAAAAAAGAAAAAATAAGGTCTCATGTTGGCCATGAGAAAAAAGAAGTTATAGATCAATGACAACTGGGAATGTTCAGAGACACATGCTGAGGGTTTGTGCAAGCCAGGCTACTGTTAGGCAACATGGAAGCAGCTAAAGGGAAGGGTAGCTGAGATGGCTAAACTTTACAACTTGTAAACAGGAGTGATACAATGAACGTGTGCAGGGACTTTATTATAACTACTGTGTGGCATGTGGTTGAAAGGAAGCAGAGATCAGGACAGGCTGACCGGCAGCTCTTGTGGGTTGAGCCCCAGCTTCCCTGAGCACTGGGACACAGCCCTTGAAGGTAAGCCACAGAAGAGTCTCAGGTAACTGCACTTGCTGTCCAGGTGTTCCCTTCTTTAAAATGAAGGTGGGATAGCCACGGTCACAATGACTCCAGGAGGCTTTGTCCACATCACACCAGAGCTCCACAGAAGTTAAAAACAATTGGTGCATCTGCACACCTCTTCCCCGGGCCGTGAGAATCCCAGGAAGGTTTGGATGTCTCCTGTGGCTGGGCATCCGTGCCACACCCGCCAAACAGAGAGAGGATGGTGAAATGCCCTGACTTGCAGGTCATTAGCCACAAACTGACAAGCCACGCAGAGAACAGAATGGCAACCATGGCCTTCCGGGATGATGGACAAGCTGTGAGAGGTAATATGCACCTGCCGACTTACGCATGTCATAGTTTGAAGCAACAGCTGGTTAGGGGCCGCACAAGATGCAGACTGTGTGCGTCGCTTTGGGGTGACTTCAACAGTGGACCGCGTACATATTTCAGGGCGATAGAATCTAGTTCTAATTATGGAAATGACTGAACTGATCAAATCACCCACAGCATGTCTTGCATTACACCAAAGAAGCAATTCTAATGAGGAGCTTTGATTTGATGATTAAAAATTGCCAGTCATCTCGGTAGGCCTTGGAAGAAACAAAAAGGACAACCAACGATAAAGGGCAGACAAGGGCAGGGGAAAGAGACTTTACCCTTAAACCACTACAGCTGGCTGTGGTTATTGGCTCACCTTAATGTCCACCTCTTGGCTTAAAAAATCATCATCACCATGATGAAGAAAAGGAGCTGTTCTCTATACACTTTGAACAAAAATGCTGGGCTTTTAAAATTATTATTTTTATAAGTAGACTTATTGGACACCAAAATTGCATCATATTTGCCAGATTTTTGAATGAATATGTTCCTCAGTTATAAAGGATTTGAGGCTGGCACAGCAGCACACGCCTATAATCCCAGCACTTGGGAGGTGGGGGCAGGAGGGTCTGGATTATAGCATCCCGACTTTGATCATCTCATTGGCTGTACGCGCTCCCTAAAAATAACAACCGGAGACTTAGACTCTTCACCTTTGCCTTGCTCCATGTGCAGGAAGAAGGGTGACTTCTTCCTGAAGAAATGAGAGGGGAGGGTGGTTTATAAAGCATCAAGGAGAGAAGACCCCAAACCTGCTTGAGGCAGAAATTCTTGCCAACTTTGCAAGAGAAGAGAATGAAACTTCTGAGGACTCCAGGGGGCAACAGAGAGAGAGTTCAGTGGCAGGGCAGACATGGCATATGTTGTCACTTCATGCTCCAGATGTGATATAATCATGAGATTCCCCACTCCACATGTGGTTTTACATTTCAGGTAGATTAAAGCATCAGCCTACTTGTCTTGATAGGCAGTGCCCATTCATCCTTGACATCCCCTTGCTTTGCCTCCTGCCCATCACCTCTCTACATACATCAGCATAGGCCAATGAATGCAGCAAAGGCAATATTTTATCCACTGAATGCTAACACACCTTCAAAGATGCCAAAATCTCAACGGAAGATCCATCATCAACCCAGATTCTCCACAAGAGGTAACAGCTGGATGTCAGGTTAGATGTCAGAGGTCAAGATCTCTGTTTTCTGCCTTCTGGCTGCCCACATTATAACAAAAGATAAAGAACAAACTCATGAGTTAAGTTCCTATCTGCCACCCATTTACTAAACAGCCTGAACTGACTTGCCTAAAAATGGCACAACGGTTAACCTAAAGTCCTTTGTGTCTTTCCTGCCTTTCTCTCAGACGATAGGCATTTCATCCCCTGCCCCGTGCTCAAACACGTCCACAAGACCAGACCCAAGACAGTGACTCTTCTTCATGAAGAAATGACTCATGACGTTCTGCTTGAGCTTTCTCTTTGGAATAAAAAGTTACAGATTTTTGAAATGGGAAGGATGAAATTTCAATGTATGAAAATACACATAAGAAAGCTAAATCCAGAAGAAAAGTAACACAGCGCCTGAAAAGCCATGCCCTCATCCAAGGCTCCATACCCACACATAGCTGATGCTGAGGGGTGGCCGACATCTCGTCACTTCCATGGCATTTGCCACTGCATCACTGGTGACTATTTTTCAGCACTTGTACCAGGGGGTTTGTTTACTGTGGCTTCTGGATTTAGGATGCTGTACTTGCCAGTGAGACGTAAGCCCACACAGGAATGTGAGGCGGTGACTTCCTGATCTGTAACTTTAGATACTCCAGACTCCTTCACTCGCACGCCCACTGAAGCTGGACGCACCAACATAAGAATCTTCTCTTACACGCCTGCTTCACCAACAGAGTCTCTGGAGGAGGCAGAAGAAAACACCCTGATGTCAACTAGTTGGTTGGAGGTTGCACCCACCTTCTTGGCTCTCTCTCCCATTCACCACCCACCAACACCCTGGTAAAAGCAAAGTTTGCGTCCATGCATTTCCGTGCAAGCAAAACCTGGAATGGTTGGAAGAGAAAGGACTTTCTCTTCCCGGGATCTCTCAGGCCAGGAAGAGCTGGGACAGGCCAAAGTGTCTGTACCCTAGGCTTGGAGTCAGACACCAGGGAGTAAAATCCCCCCTCTAGCACTCATTGTCTCTGTGATACAGCAGGCAAGCGTCTGGATTTTTCTGAGCTCTACCCTGCTCTATGGTAAAATGAGCTAATAGCCCCTTTACAGATTTGATATGAATAGGAGATGGAATGACATGCGCAAAGCATTTTCCAGACTCCCATGTGCATAACAACATAATTCTTGACTTCTAATTCATTTGGTTGTTGTTCATCCCTCTCCTGTTCAATATTGGATTTCTTGAAGTGACACACTGCATGTCTGTTTCTAACTCTCTAGTCGCTCAGAGGAAACAGGTATCTTAGACATGGTTTCTCCTTTTCCTCCCCAGTGGACCTCTTTTCAGTCCGATGTCCGTGGCCTCAGAAACAGCCGCAGCCGATTCCCCTTCCCTGTCTCCACTGTAATTACTCAGGCCCATATCTTTTCCTCTCTGAATTACCATTATAACCTTTTAATTCTGCTTGTCTGTCCGTCACTCTCACTTCCAACAGTCTTGCACATTCCCCACTGATGTGGATTTTCTAAATGGCGGTGTGCCCTGACACTCCCTAAAGAGTGTCTTCAGGGACTGGACCATTACTTCCTGGACACCACCAGATCCTGCAGCCCGGCATTCAGGGCCTAGGACCACAGTCTCTCACCAGTCCCTCCCAGCACATGTGCACGCCTTCCTTCCAGAACATTCCACCTTGAAAACTGCCCTACTGCCTGTGGGTCTTTACCCATAGTGCTCCCCCACACATATTCCCACCCCCCTTTTTTTGCCTGTTCATTTGCCTGTCTCCTGACTCGAGCTGGGTTTCTCAAGGAGACAAATGTGTATACCATTCTACATCGTAAACCAGCAGCACAGGGGCGTTTGCTGGAGGCCCTCTGCAGAGGGTCTGGACAACACCAGGCACATAGTTAGCAGTGTATCTGCTCTCCAGAAGTTCCACAGCGTTACATTGGTGTCGTGGGAAAGCAGGGTTTGTCTATCTATGATCTCCCTTTGACATGTCCACTTGGCCTGAATAGCTGACCATTGGTAGATACAAACACCCTTGGGCAACTGCCTTCTAAGTGTGTTCTCATGACAACCCCAGAACATAGATAGGATCTCGAGTTTGTGACTGAGCAACCTAAAGTTGTGCCAATCCCTTTGGCGAGCCACTTGCCGGTGTGCTTGGAGGCAGAGGTGAATAGGGCGAGGAGCTATTGGTGTTGGAAGAAGTTGGGTCCAAAGCCCTGTCTTTTCACCTATCAGCTGTGCAGTCTTTACGTCATCGTCTTTGAATGGAGAGGAAAATACAGCTCACGGAATGATAGGAAGTCCAAATTAAAAGCATGAAGCGGGAACCAGCAAGGTCCCAAGGGAACCGAAGATCATCCCAAAAGCCCAAGAGTGAACTCATTCTGCAACCCTTACATACTGAGGGCAGAGCAGCTTGGTGTAACTAGAAGACAGGCACGCCATCTCACGTCACACCGGAAACCTAAACTGTGGCAGAGAGCTCCCTGATTCCAACACACACAAACACACACACACAGAGGACTGCTGTCTGTGACGACACAGACCCCCACTCCCTGGAAAACAAAGACCTTGCCAGCCATCAACTGTCGAGGCTGTGTGTGAAAGACAAAAGTGTTTTCAACACCACAAAATACATAGATACATAGATGAATATCAGTGTTACTAAAAATGAAGACCGAAAGTCCCCAGTGAACTTGACAGGTTTTTTAAGGTGCTACACCCTTCTTCCGTCATTCATTTGAGTAGTCTAACTACGGCTCTTGGTTCTTTTAAGCGTGTACTTCAGCTAACACATTGTTAATTCTGTAGAATATCTTGGTTCCTCTTGTTAAAATAAGGCAAGCCACTCACAGGTATGAGAGAGATGAAAATTTCCATTTATTATTATCCTGAAACTGTGGACATTTATAACAGTAATATATTTATACTATATATATTTACACTGGACCATCATTGAATAGTAGACAGTAGAAATCACACTTTATGCTCCATCCTTGAGTTTGAAAAGTACATTATTCAAGACAGATGAAGTGGCTCATACCTGTAATCCCAGAACTCAAAAGGATGAGACAGAAGGATTGCCATAAATTGTAAGCCAGCCTGAACTATATATTGAGTTCTAACCACTTTAGGCTGAGTCAGGCCATGCTTCAAAAATAAATAAAAATAAATAAAAACAATCCGCAAAAGTTCCATTTCATTCAATGGGAGAAACTGAGACAAAGAAGAGTTGAACTACTTCCTTGGGTCATGTGGCTAAGTGGCAAAGCTGGAAATCCAAGCTGTCGGGAGACAGACCTCATCTGCCATTCTCCTGGACACCTGCTACCCAGAAGCCCTGGCTCCTGGGAGCCCGTGGAGTAACGCGCTGGCCCGTTTTAAAGGTCTCACTGTTATACACCAACTTCAACTCCATTTTTCCAATAGAGAGAGGAGATACGCAAACCTGTGTGCAGATTCTGGCTATACCAAATCCGCAAACACGCAAGGCAGAATAAACTGATGCCTCACCCACGCAGGCGAGGAAGGTGTAGCTGGCGATTAGGAGCCGTTCTGTGACAAAGGCAGCATTTGAGACCACATGCTTCCCAGCAGAGCTAAGTTCCAAGCTCCCAGGGTCACTCTGCTGCCCTCATTAGAATTCCCAGTCTATTCATAGCGTTGAGCCACGTCCCAGCACCTGTCAGGACTTTATCTTGTTGTCAAAAGAGATCTGGCGTGCCTCTCTGTCTTCATTTCTGCAAGATTGTTGCTTTAAATATTCATCCTTTCATTATCTGCCTCTTCCCCTTGACCTTGTTGGATTGCTACAGGGGTCCAGCTTCACCCCAGCCCTATTCAAAGAGTCTGGGCCACAGAAATGGTCCAAATGAGGGCAAGAAAGGGGAGGAATGGCTTCTGGATTTAACAGGACCCTTCGGAGGGCAACGGAATCTGTGGCCAGAACATGTCTTTGGGGTTTGGGTGTCAAGTCATATTTGTAAAACTACATCTAAATGCGTATGTCAAGCCCAGGTTTTTAGTAAAAATATTCATTATCACTTTTGGAAATGTTCTTCAGAAATGCCTACCTTAAATCTTAGTACTAGGCAGGTATTTTTGTTGAGTAGGATTACACAAGTTCATTGTTATTAGTCTTGTGTTGGTGGGATGTTCCGCTGGGCTAATAATAACCTGAAAACATTTGGCATGAGTGTAGAAATAATATCACTTGTGCACAAAAAGGTCACTCATCTGACATTTAACTCATTGAATTCCCCTGTCCCAGTAGCTCTTCCCAGCTTTAAGAGGCTTTGAGTTACATTGTAAGAACTAAATGTATGTCTGTAATTTCATCACACAAGAGGCAGAAACATGAGGATTCAAAGTTTAAGGCCATCCGTGCCTACACAGCAAGTTCAAGGCCAGCCTCAGTTACACAAGACCCTGTCTCAAAAAAAAAAAAAAAAAGGCAAAGAAACTAAACATTCAAAACTCATTTGCAAGCGAAGCACCTCTTGAGATCTGTGTGCTCAGTGCAGACAAAGCTTTTCTGAGGTCTGTTTCACTCCACAGTGGAAACAGCAGTGTGTGCTTGCACAAGCCATAGTCACAAGATTGTAGTCTCTGTGCACCCCTCCTTCCAGCCCACCAGCTTCAAGGTGCTGAGCCATCTCTCAGTCTCGAGTCTAGTCAGCCCTTTTCTGAGTCAGAACCACTCCAAGAGTCTGTCAGTGACACCCCTGAGTGCCATCTCCCGTAACTCCTCAATCCCCTACCCACAAGCTCTGACTTACCACTGAGATCTTTGCCCAGGCTACCCTTCAGTGATGGCTTAGCTTTATGTTCCTCTAAGCACACATTGCTATTCGCTTTGTAAGTCCAAATCACACATCTACCACCTTGGCTCTGATGCTTCTCCACAACACCTTCTTCATCTGGGATCCCACCACGTCCCTGTCTGCCCTGTGACATTTCCACACAGTACTGAGCTAGCCATTGGTGTGACCTCACCTCCCCACACTCTAGAGTCCCAGAGGCTGTGAATACTTCCTTTCTACATGCGGTGATTTGAATGAGAATGGCTCCCATAGGCTCCCATGCTTGGTCCCACGAAGTGGCATTATTTGAAAGGCTTAGGAGGTGTGGCCTTGTTGGAGGAAGTGTGTCACTGAGGGTGGGTTTTGAGGTTTCAAAAGCCCATACCAAGTCCGAAGTTGTTGTTGTTGTTGTTGTTGTTGTTGTTGTTGTTCTTCTTCTTCTTCTTCTTCTTCTTCTTCTTCTTCTTCTTCTTCTTCTTCTTCTCTTTCTCTCTCTCTCTCTCTCTCTCTCTCTCTCTCTCTCTCTCTCTCTCTCTCTCTCTCTCTCTCTCTCTCTCTCTCTTTCTCTCTATACCCTTCTTATGGGGGTTCTCTGATGGACTTCAAGAACTCAAAAATTCTAATGAACAGGAGGCAAGTGGAATTCTGGAGATCTTCACAAGAAGATGAGGTCTGGAGCGCTGATGGAAGAACGGCATTCTTTTAGTGTTTCAAAGAACAGAGCATCTGTGAGCCAATGTCGGGGCCAAAGGCTAGGCGAACTGGGGTCATACATTCTAGGGATGTTACTAAGAAGTAGATGAGGGCGGGGTAGGAATGGAAGATAAGGGCGACTTCAGTTTGTTTACTCAACCTCATTGTAGCTCAAGTTCCAGTCTCTAGTGACTGGGGCCTGGTGTGCAGAGGACACCCCTCTGGAGACAAGTTGATTGGGAACATGGGTCAAAGGGCTTCTCTGAAGTTACAGACCCTCGGGTGGTTTCAGCTTGAAATAATGGATGTATCCAGTTGGCATGTTCTGCCCTTAACTCCTTCATGGCCACAGTCACTGTCCCCAAACCTTGTTGTCCAGTCAGTACCAAACTTGACTCAGGCTCAGCAAGAGACTTTGTCTCAAAACACAGGTAGAGGGCAATTGAGCAACAAGTCGATGTTGACCTGTGGCCTCCACAAGCACACACACACACACACACACACACACACACACATACACACACAAAAAAAAACTCAAACATACCAATCCACTGGCCCCACCCAACACAGAACTTGTTCCAGAAAAGGTTTTGATGAGTTCACAGAGCCTCACAGTGTTTCCATGAAAATGCTGAGCCACATGTTTCTGACTGTGGGGCCCTTTAAGCTGGTGAGAGACGCTTGCAAGTCCCAGCTCTCATACTTAGTGTCTGCAACAGCTGCCAAACTGCCATCAACTCCTGAGGAGAGGTTCTCAGGCCCCAGGAAGTCAACGAGTCTCACGCTCACACTGGACAGCAGCATTCTTCTAAGCTGCTGAAGCTAAGTCCATTTGAAAGTAGCTGAGGCCTGGTGGTGATGGCAAAAGCTTTTAATCTCAACACTTGGGAGGCAGAAGCAAGTGGAGCTCTGTGAGTTTGAGGCCAGCGTGGTCTACAAGAGCAAGTTCTAGGACAGGCACCAAAGCTGCAGAGAAACCCAGTCCCAAAAAACAAACAAACAAACAAAAGATAGATGAGACCATTTGAAAGTAGACATCTTTTACTTTTTAGAGTAAAGACTCTAGGCAGGCATTATAATTCATGCTTGCAATCTAAGCTCCTGGCAATCTGAGGCAGGGGTATTACCATGAGTTCAAGGCCAGTGTGGACCACACAGTGATTTTCAGACAAGGCTGGGCAGTGTGAGATGCTGTCTAAACAGTAAAAACAAACAAGATCCTGAAAATAAATCAGTTATTTAATTAAAAATAAGCACAAGGCTTACATTTAAAAGCTAAGAAGGCTTTCCACGCAGCTGGTCTAATTAAGCAGGCCTGAACCCTACATTTCTTATTTGTTAAAGTGCATAGCATGTGATTATCTCCTAATGTGAAGAGCGGGGACTGAATCCTGGAACTTCAGTAGGGGCTGAGTGGAGAACCCTCCCCCGCCCCCTCTCATCTCAGCATTTCACAAGTCAGAAGGGTAGATGGTAAGGCGGTGATCTCAGATGGTAGCCAAGTTCAACACGCATCCAGCTCAATCTCTCAGAAACCCTCAAAGCTCATTGAATGGGTGCAAGGCTTTTGGGAAAACAGAAGTGAATGGCATACCTCCCAGAGGGAGTAACCCTTACAGAAAACAGGTGTGGACAATTCTGCCTGCCAGACATCCCTATGCCAAAATGGCTCCTTGCATCCACCAAAGCAGAAAAACTGAACAGAAACCATTATGTCGTTGACAGTGAAACCTACCAGTTTCTGGGTCAGAACTGAGAGTAAGCCAGGCCACACTTCTTCCCTGTGTCTACCGCATTGTAAAAGTGCCCAGACTAAGACATGGACAAATAGTCTTGTGGTGGTTTGAAAGAACATGGCTCCCAAAGGAAATGGCACTATTAGGAGGTATGGCCTTGTTGGAGGATGTGTGTTACTGTGGAGGTTAACTTTGAGGTCTTCTATGCTCAAGTTATACCCAGCAAGACAAACCACTTCCTGTTGTCTTCTATGCTCAAGTTACACTCAGTTAGACAGACCACTTCCTGTTGCCTGTGAGTCAAGATATTGAAATCTCAGCTCCTTCTCTAGCACCATGTCTGCCTGCATGCTTCCTTGCTTCCTGCCATGATGATAATGGACTAAACCTCTGAACTGTTAACTAGCCACAATTAAATGTTTTCTTTTATAAGAGTTGCTATGGTCATGATGTCTCTTCACAGCAATAGAAACCCTAACTAAGTCAACTCTTAAGTTAATGTCTTCCAGACCCATAACAACACAAGACAATATTACAGATTAAAAAATCTAATCAGATCACGATATTTTCACAGAAACTTTGTCAAAATTAGGCCATAGAGTCATTCTGTGGGGATACAAAATGCCACTTCCTCGAAAGAGCTGATGAGCCTATTGTCAAACCTAAGATGCTGCATGCTGGGTGAAGGGATGCAAGCCACCTCTAGCAAACCTAGCTGCAGCAAACTGTAGTGAAAGAAAAGGATGCTCTCAGTCATAAAGTTTCCTGATGCCCAAGCCACCATACACAGCCACTTGGGGCATCTGATTATAATGTACATCATCCACAGCTGGGGAAGAGAAAGTGGTGCTGAGCTCCAAGTCAGGTTACCAGGAGCTCCATCCCTTGCAGTGAGTATGAGATTCCTGCCTTCCCTGGCACTCTACCCCACAAGAGCAGAGCAATGCTCTTGCAGCTGAGACAGTGCTCTGAAGATCATGGCTAGTAACTCAGTACCTTACAGGTACTGAGTAAAAGGTGCTACAACACAGCTGAGCTGATCTTAACAGCCAAGGGATGTTTGGGGGAAGACTGAGACTAGAACCTCTTTCCAATTTCCCGGTGGCCTTTCACCACAGAGGAAGTCCCTAGAGTATGAAGCTTTGAAAACTATTAGGATTTTTGTTTGTTTTTGCTTCACTATGGGCAAGCAAGCACACACCTTCAAGGCTAGCAATATCAACAGATAAAGTCTGGTGGATTTTAGATTCCCAAATTATTTTTCCCATTTCCTTTCATGAGAGGGGTCCAGGCACAGCAAGCAAATGTGATAAGGAAAATCCCTGAGTGATTGCTTTCATTAAAATCGTGTTCACTGGAAAAGCAGACAATGAACTGTCCTATCTCAGGGCTCCAGCTGGAGGAACTGACAAGAACCAGCATCTACAAACGTATTTCAGCAAATAGGCTCCCACAGGACAGTTCGGGCTTTGACAAAGGCTGTGGCTGCTGGGAAACAGCTGGGGAACTCTTAAGACGTATCCAAAAAAATCAAAGTGAAGCCAAGGAAAACAAGACAACTTGTCCTGATGGGGCAACAATAAAATACCCATCGATCTGCCACTGGAGCCATGTGTGAGATGGATGGACCAGCAGAGTTCATCTTCCTCTCCTCTGAGCAAACAGTGTGGAGCTGACCCCACAATCTCACAGAACTTAAGGACATCATCATTGCCCGGGCACATTAGACACAGAGCATTTAAATCAGGTACCCACAGTAATAATGGTAGTCATGAGGAGGGGTCTTTTAAAAGCAGGGGGGGTTGTGGTCAAAATAAGCATCAAAGATTCTTTTTCAATCGAAAGTAAACCAAGAAAAGTTATCAAATTTCTTTATCGAAGAGCCATCACAGGTCTCAGTTTCCAAATGTGTTTTCCAAGAAAGGAAAGCACTTCGTGGAGATTGTCAGACTGATTTCTGGGCAGAAAAGCCATCAGAACTAGGTGTTCAACCAAAAGGAACACTTGAGAATGTTCTGGTTTACAGCTAGGTTTTGAAAACCATCCTGCAATACCATGGAAACTATACTGTAAGAACATAGTCTCCCAGCGCCCAAACAGGCTGTGAGCTCCCAAGGTCCAAATGAGGAACAGAAGGAGGGAGAACATGAGCAAGGAAGTCAAGACTGTGAGGAGGGCACCCACCCACTGAGGTGGTGGGGCTGATCTATTGGGAGACCACCAAGGCTAGCTGGACTGGGACTGAAAATGCATGGGATAAAACCGGACTCTCTGAATATGGTGGACAATGAGGGCTGCTGAGAAGCCAAGGACAATGGCACTAAGTTTTGACCCTACTGCATGTACTGGCTTTGTGGGAGCCTAGCCGGTTTGGATGCTCACCTTCCTAGACCTGGATGGAGCGGGGAGGACCTTGGACAGCCCACAGGGCAGGGAACCCTGACTGCTCTTTGGACTGGAGAGGAAGGGGGATAGGAGTGGGGCGTGGGGACTGGGGGGAGGGGGAGGGAAAGGGAGGTGGGGAGGAAGGGGAAATTTTTAATAAAAAAAAGAACACACTGTCCCATTTACTCTCTCCAAACAAGCACATTACGTGATCACAACCCATGCATTTCTAACAGAGCCTACAGGGTCGGAGTGAGTTCACATCAACGGTGAAGAGTGAGGCACCAGTTATTGGCCAGAGGTCGTCTGTCACCTCATTTCACTTGCTATGAAAGTGTTAACATTTGGTCAGGAAACACGATCTCTAGGCCACTAATCCTCGTTGCCCTTGCCGGGCGTGCAGTCCATTCTACCTTCTCTTACTATTGAATTACTCTTCGCTTAACATATAAAATTTGTAAAATACTAAAAGACTTTTAAAAGGAAATAATAAATCATTAGGAATAATGCCAAAACCTGGAGATAAACCTTGACATACTTCCTTTCATAATGTTCCTCTCCTAATCATTCAACATAGTAAAAATATCCTCTCTGTGCACACACACACGTGCTGGCATATTATCTGTGGTTAAGCACAGTGGATTAAAATCGCGTGTTCATTGTCTTTGCCTCTCAGTAAAAAAGGGAAAGATCTTAGAAAGAGAACTCAAGAGTAAACACCACCATTTCTTTTTTGGAGATGGAGATTAGATGAAGGCATGGAAGCTGCATGGAACAGAAAAGACCGGAAGCATCTCTAGCAGATGGCTGTCAAGGAGGAAGCAAACTCACTCTAACGTTCTTCCTAAGTCCCTAAGATGTTACCCAGATGTGGCGGTGAGACACAGAACTGAGCACACCCTAGCTGCAAATCTGTATTATCAATAGACAACCAGGCCCCAGTGTGCCTGTCCTTCTCACCCCACAACAGAGAGTGGAGAAAGAAACCTAAAAGACTGGGATGATAAACCTGAGAAAAGAAAATGAAGAATTATTGGTATCTGTAAGGTGTGAAATAATGAAATCCTTTTATAGATAAAGGAAACCAGGAAACCAGATGCCTAAAGACCAGAGTGACTAACATGAACTAATGGAAGAGGCATCCCTTCCTGAGCACCTCACAATGATATCCTCAGTTCTCATGGGCTTTGTGATGCCACTCTGAAATGAGACAGGTAAAGGGCACTTGCCGTGTAAGCATGGGGATACCGGTTTGGATCCCCAGAACTGACCTAAAAAGCCAGGAGGGTATGACAGCTATCTGTCATCTCCCTATGGGAGAAGTAGATACCCGAATCTCAAGAAAATTAGCTAGCCAGGCTGGACCAAACAGCAAGCTAGGTTCCTCCAAAGGCCTGCCCTGATACATAAGTTAGAAAACAATAAAGAAAGATCTCTAATGTCAACTTGAGCAACCTGGAAGCCAATGAACATGCAAACACCCATATACACAATAACCCCCCCCCCACACGCACACACGCACACATTAAATTAGTTCTTAAGAGAACCCCATCCATTTTAGGAACAAGGATGAATCAATACAGTAAAACCGTAATAAATATCAACAAGTAGATAAGAGAAAAATACTATAAACATTGAAATGAGAAATAAAACCCAGGACAGGAGGAAAGAAATGAAGGAAAATTCAAACACTTTTTTTTCTTTTTTTGTCTTTTTTTTCTTTTTTCTTTTATTTCTTTTTAATTTATTAAAGATTTCT
>NW_026067901.1:1619753-1633074 GCF_014885135.2 Alexandromys fortis
GTCCCCCTCACTTGTCAGCCCAAAGAGCAATCAGGGTTCTCTGCCCTGTGGGAAGTCCAAGGACCACCCTCCTCCATCCAGGTCTCGTAAGGTGAGCATCCAAACTGCCTAGGCTCCCACAAAGCCAATACGTGCAGTAGGCTCAAAAATCCATTGCCATTGTTCTTGAGGTCTCAGTAGCCCTCATTGTCCGTTATGTTCAGTGAGACCTGTTTTAACCCAGGCTTTTTCAGACCCAGGCCAGCTGGCCTTGGTGAGTTCCCGATAGAACATCCCCATTGTCTCAGTGTGTGGGTGCACCCCTCGCGGTCCTGAGTTCCTTGCTCGTGTTCACTCTCCTTCTGCTCCTGATTTGGACCTTGAGATTTCAGTCCAAACACTTTTTTTAACCACCAAAACTTTAAAAATGCTATGGAAGAAAATAAAACCGGTAAAAAAAAAAATTGAATGTAGTAAAGATCTTCTAGAGAGCTGAACAGAAAGGCAAAGAAAACCACAGAAAAGGGAAATGAGTGGTATTAAAAGATTAAGCCAAGAACCCTGGTATCTGACTGGGAAGGAGGAGAGAGAAGCAGAGAAGGTAAAAGAGGGGAGATGAGTGTGTGTAACACAGTGGTGGCACACTCCTATTTATGAAGATTATTCTAATGAGACTCTGTTTTTACACAAGTTTGAGGTTCACGGCAAAACTGACCAGGAAATGCAGCCATTTGTGCCTGAATCCCCACCTCTCCCATACACCATCTCCCCGTCACCACACCCTTCACCGGAGAGGTGCGTTCGCTTCACTCCACGAGCCCACATGGACACTTTATCATCCTGCACCTATGGTCTGTATTAGGGTTTGCTCTTGACATAGTGCGTTCTACATGGGTCTGAACAAGTGTTTCTTACATAGTCCCTGTGAAAGCATCACACGGAGTGATTTCCCGGCAGAGAACATCCTATGTTCTTTGCCTGTTTTGACCGCCAGCTCCCAATTAATGACACAGAGACTTCTTAAGTATGAAAGCTTGGCTTGTTCTAGGCTAACTCTTAAAACTTAAACTAACTCATTTACATTAACCTATATTCTACCACACACTCACTTCTTATAAGCCCAACTTCCTCTATGTCCGGCTGCTGAATCCCTGCCTCTCAGATTCCTCCCCACCAAGTTCATCTCTCTCCCCAGAAATCCTGCCTAACCTCTCCTGCTATTGGCCATTCAGCTCTTTATTAAACCAATCAGAAGGTTTCTTAGGCAGGAGCGGTAAAACAGAGACAGCTCCACACATCATGATCAGATAGCCCACCACACAATCCTGTCTTCACAGGCTGGCCTTTTGTCACAGCCATTCAACACAGAGCACTGGCTTCTTTCACTTCATAAAATGCACCTAAGATTCCTCCATTTCTCTTCATACCTTGAATGCTTCATCAATAACATCACATCATGTAGACATATCACTGTTTATCTGTCATTTACAAATAAAACTGCTATTAACACGAGTGCAGATTTCTGTGGCCATAGAAATCTTCATCTTCTTCGAGCAGGATCCAGACAGCGATTGGTAGCTACTATGGTAAAAGTCTGTTTAGATCCTAAGAAAGTGCCAAATTGTCTTTCAAAGTTACTGTTGTACTGTTCTCCATGCCCATCAACAATGAGTAATATTTGCTGTGGCCCTGTATCCTTTCCAGCATTTGTAACTGTCAGTTTTCTGGAATGAACCATTCTTTTTTTTCCCTTCTTTTTTTATTGATTTTATTGAGCTGTACATTTTTCTCTGCTCTCCTCCCTCCCTCTCCCCTCCCCTTCAACCCTCTCCCATGGTCCCCATGCTCCCAATTTACTCAGGAGATCTTGTCTTTTTCTACTTCCCATGTAGATTAGATCCATGTATGTCTCTCTTAGTGTCCTCATTGTTGTCTAAGTTCTCTGGTATTGTGATTTGTGGGCTGGTTTTCTTTGCTTTATGTTTAAAAACCACTTATGGGTGAGTACGTATGATAATTGTATTTCTGGGTCTGGGTTACCTCACTCAAAATTATGTTTTCTAGCTCCATCCATTTGCCTGCAAATTTCAAGATGTCCTTATTTTTTTCTGCTGTGTAGTACTCCGTTGTGTAAATGTACCACATTTTCCTTATCCATTCTTTGGTCGAGGGGCATTTAGGTTGTTTCCAGGTTCTGGCTATGACAAACAATGCTGTTATGAACATAGTTGAGCACATGTCCTTATGGCACGATTGAGCATCCTTTGGATATATACCCAAAAGTGGTATTGTTGGGTCTTGATGAAGGTTGTTTCCTAATTTTCTGAGAAATTGTTAAACTGATATCCAAAAGGGTGTACCAGCTTGCATTCCCACCAGCCACGCAGAAGTGTTCCCTTTTCTCCACTATTCGTGGTTGTTAGCCACCATGTGGTTGTTGGAAATTGAACTTGAGTCCTCTGAAAGAGCAGCAAGTACTCTTAATCACAGAGTCATCTCGCCAGCCCCTGTTGAACTATTTTTCAGCTTGAAACATTCTATGTGATGGTTCTTTACCAAATATGTCTTTTGCAAATATTTCCTTCCATCGGCTGACTCATCTCCTCGTTTTCTTGACAGCGTTTCTCCCAGAAATGGAGTAGTTAGCTCTTTTGGTGTGCAGCTTATGAATTCCTTCACCTACGTTTGTGCCTTCAGTGTTGTACCTACAAAAAATTATTCCCAAACCCAAATTCATTCTGACTTTCTCCTATGTTATTTCCTGTGGGCTTTATGGTTTTGCATTTTCTGTACATGTCTGCTAACCACTGTGAACTCAGGCCCTGAAATCTGTGAGGTCTTTGTCCACAGTGATGTTTTTGTTCGTAAGTGGGTGTTAGTCACTGCAATACTTAGCAGGAAAGCTTTCTGTTTCTAACAGCGACTATGATATTAGCTGAAGAAGTGTGTGGGGGTGGAGTGTGATGTGTGTTTGCGTGTCTATATATGTGTGCTATGAACACCTGTGTGCATGTGCAGGTGTGTGTGTTCAGGACAGAGATCAATGCTGTGTGCCTTTCTCTGTTACACTCCCTCTTAATCTGTGAGGCAGGGTCTCTCACTGAACCTGGAGCTCACTGCTCTGGCTAGAGTGCCAGCCAGCACGCTCAGGGATATGCTGGTCTCCGCCTCCCCAGTGCCAGGATTTACAGGGACATGCCTCCTCCATGCCTGCCTTTCCACCTGGGTGCTGGGGATCCAAACTCGGGTCCTCGTGCTTCAGCAGCAAGCTCTTTACCACGGAGCTGCCTCTCCACCCAGAAGCAAAGTTTTTAATAATTTTTTTTAAAACAAATTTAAAAAGTTTTCTGTCTATTCCAAGCTTTTGCCGTGCACAGGTGTTGACTTTGTCAAAAGCCCTTCCTGTGCCCGTTGACAGAATCCTGGGGTGCTTTCCTTCCTGGGATGCTTTCCTTCCTGGAGATGAATTCGCTGGTGCCTTAGATCAGGACGAACTCTGTATGTGAAAGAGCAGGGAAATGAAGGGGTAGACAGAAGGTGTAGACATGGCGAGGGGTGTGAGTAGATTGAAACAAAGCTACATTTTCAGAAGGAAATGTGAAAAAGTATCCTTATGACTTTGGAATGAGGGTAGATTTTTTTAGTCAAGACACCCCAAAATATAGCTAAGTAAGATGACATGAAAAAGAAAAAGTTCTAAAAGGCAGTAAAAACAGCAAAAAGACAGGTACCAGTTGGGAAGGAGACATTAGCGAAACATTAAACCGACAATTGATTCGTATCTACATACATAGAGTACCCTTAGAAACCAAAGGGAGGGTGGTAAATTGAAATTTAAAAAAGTAAAGAAAAAGACATGGATGCACAACCTCAAATGACGAAGAAATAGCAGCCAGCAGAGATGTGTACATCAGAACCTACAGAGAGAAAAAAACTGGAAGAAAAAAATAGATCCAGTAATTTGAAGTCGGGAGGTGACTCCGTGATTAAGAGCACTGACTGTTCCTCAGGACGACTTGCACTGGATTCTCAGGACTCAACAGGGCAGCTCACAATCATCTCACAACCAGTTCCAGTGCACCCAACGCCCTCTTCTGGCTTCTGAGGGCACTGCATGCACATGGTGCACAGACATGCATGGAGGCGAAACACCAACACATGTAGAATAAAAGTAAATAGATTTAAAAAAAAATCCAGCGATTCTAAGTGTTGAGTAATCCCACCAGTGGAGGGATTATGTTCCTAGAACTGTCATATGCCTACAAAATTAGTCTAAGTATTGGAAATGTTGTGGACTTTTTTTGTTTATGAAAACATCATCCGCACATTGCCCTTACTTATGCATTCGAATGGAGAGAATTATGGTCCATTTTCTCATGCAGAATATATAGAGAGAAGTTCAGAGACTTTCTCACTTAAGCAGCAGAGCACAGATATGTCTCCGCAAATTTTTCTTGATACAAGCATCTAAGAAGCCTACGCATGGATCAGTGCCTAGCATGTAACATTAGGCTTACCTTTCTCCACAGATCAGCAGTTGATAGGACGATCTAGGGTGGGGCCAAGGAGGGATGGGGAGGTGTCCAGTCAACTGTTGCATGGGACCTTGTTCCTATGTACCTACTCAGAAATATTTTGAAATTTAGTCCAGACCAGAATATTTCCAATTACTTGAAAGTTGGTGCTGATAATTAGTGCATTGCTTTTAGTGAGGGAGTGAGGACCAAACACCAAAGGGAAACTTCATTCCTTTTTCTGAATTCTACAGAATGCTCATTTGGGATTCAGGAAATCCTGGGGAAAGTAGATGATTTTTTCACCCTTTCTTATCTTCTAACCAGTTTTCATTTCTCCCTCAGCAGAGGAGTCTAACCCTGCTCACATTTTCCTTCTTTGCTTGGGTGGCCCAGGTGACTGAGCTTTCTTGGTGACTGTTCTATCTACATCCTTGACCATGGCTGACCATCCTGCACCTTCCCTGTTATAGCTGACTTCCGACCTTCTGTCCTTTCCTCTCTGACTTCCATGCCTGAGTCAAACTTCCTTCCTTTCTTATGGTTTGTGTTCTCCACTATTTTTAGGGTCTCACTCTAGAAGAGCAACAAATGGCACTCATACTGCTTTAGGATTGGCGTCAGACAGACCTGGCGTCAGTCTGGAACTTAGAATCCTGCAGGAGCTTTAACGAGCTTCCTTGTCTTTCAACAGCTATTCCAATAGCTACTCTGGCTGATTTAGGGAGAAGTAATACAGGCAAAGTGCCTGAGATTTAGCTAGAACTAAACAAATGCTCCCCACTGTTGTTTGACTTATATCATTTCCATTTGCTGGCAATCCGGTCCCTGGCCTCCCTCACTATCACCTTCTTCTCTGGCAGAAGGGCATTGGCCCATAACCCAAATGGTCTTATTTCTCTTGTTCAAGGTGATGTGGGTGCCGCCCAGGAAAGAAGAGCAGAGCCCGTCCCATCCTCTCAATCCTATGAGTCACATTTGCTAAAAGGCAATTGCAGCTATGAGACTGGAGACTCGTTTAACCAGCCACCCTTCCTGTCTACAATGAGCAGGTAGAGACGTTTGTCGAAAGTTGAAGACTTGAGGTGCTGTAACTATCCCAAGGGCCAGTTCTCCTTCCAGACACCTCTTTATGTCTCTTTCTAACCACAGTCACTGTCTCCAGACCTCGGGTCCTTGCAGATGCGCTCCTTGGCTAGCTGAGCTGCAAAGCTCTCTCCTTACTGGCATTGGTTCAGTTCTCTGCAGAATCCAGTACCCTGGGGAGATGAAACTTGGCTGCAGCTCACAGACAAAAGTCCACCTCCCGTTCCAGAACAGAGAAGAAGACCAGGCCTGGGAGGGCCTGGGCCAAGGAATTCAGAAAGCCTTTCTCTTGGGTCAGCCCTTTCCCTGAGCCCTAGAACCTCCCCCTGCCAGCTTGCCTCTGGCCTCTCAGAGGAGCTTCATCTCCTCAGCATCTCAGGCCACACGGGCTCGGACTCATGTTAGGATCCTGGAATGGTAACAATAAACCATGATCACTGTGGAGAAAAAGATAAAAATAAATGCTTCTTGGTGTTTGAATTAAGTATATATAGACCAAATCCTAGTTCTGATCAACATCTCGCAATAATTATTGGTGCAGGGATATCAACTACTGAAATTACACAAAGACTTTTTGTATTACATATGACCTTTTCAGAACAGTTGAGTGACTGAGGTGGGGTGCCAGCATGAAATTATGAGCCATCTGTAGGAAGGAAGGCAGTGATAGAAGTAGATATAATAATCAGATGTTATAGAACACGCTCGACCCAATAGAGAGTAGATAGATAGTAATCAAATATGTTATAAAACAGGCTCAACTGAGAATGTGCTTATGTGTGAAGATGTGCAAGAGTACAGGTGTATCCGTATACTCACGTCGGGGGTGTTGAGAGAGGTGTGTGTGTGTGTCTGTGTGTCTGTGTGACTGTGCATGCACGTGCACAACTGTGCGTTTAGTCAGAGCTGTAATTACAGGGTTACTAAAGATGTGAGGTGTATAGTTAGGCTTTGGTCAGCACTTTTATTGTTAATACTTAGTGAGATTAGTCATTTTATTTGTTCCTTTTGAATGCCAAAAATGGAAGACAGCTGTTCGTGCACTGCAATTCCCTTTTAAAAGATAGTTCTTTCTGTTCATCAGGCATATTCCGCCCCTGGGGAAATGTATTTTTAAATTGCATCATCAAATGCAATGTGTAGGAAGGATCACTCTGGTCATTACTTCTAAATAATAAGGAAGACTTAACATGGGGCAAACACTGCTGAGGGCTGACAGGAAATATCTGGCAGAGTTCATAACTATTCAGTCCCCTCTCCTATGGCAGGGAAGAACGCCTGAGTACTCAGACCCTAAGTTCATCCGAAAGCTGAGAATAGCAAGGGGAAGTCCGGTGGTGTCCACAACGGACAAGAAAAGCCGGAGACTGGTGGCTTACATCAGATCCAGCCGCCACCAGGGTGGGGAGTCACCTCCTCTTGCAAGGCAGCCATAGTCAATCACATGCAAATCCAGGACTTGTTACCGCCCTGGAGTTTCTCATCTTCCATGATAAAGTCCCAGAATTTGCTTCCACTAGTGCATTCAGTATTTACCATGAACAGAGCAGAAAGTCAGAAGCTTAATTAAAGTTTAAACAAAGGCCATATTTATGGCTTGTTCTTTGTTCCGACCTGTCAGGCTTCTCCAACAGAGGTAATATTTATCTCTCCTCTGTGGATGTTTTGAAGACATCATCCTTTTTATTCCAGAAGCAGCTAGTCATTTTGTTCCCCAATTCAAACAATGACCTAATAATAGGAAATCTACCAGATTGCTGTGTAACAGAGGCACTTTCTTAACTCCATAAAACAGCCCCGATTTTGAGTAAGGTTATATTGTTATTACTGAGGTAAAACCTAAAAGGCATAAAGCAATGGAACTATCGCAAATCAACACTCTAAAGATGTCTGTCGAGTGCACTTCTGAGACAGCCCAGCTGTCAGCTTCTGTGGCTTCCCAGTCAAGTCAGATTCCCCTTAAGAGTCCCCAAGACAATGACGCAAGGAAGCAAAGCAACAGTACAGAGACTGGTCATGTTCCTTCCCCCAGCCTTTGGGTAGCAGCGGCTCCATCCTTCTGCATGCAGTTCCATGGCTTCTGAGCTGGGTTGGTCCTGCCTCTCCTTTTCCTTTCATTGACATGATTCCTCCCCAAGCCTGTGCCACGGGCTGATTGCTGAACTTTGTAGCCTGTAACATCATCGAATTGTTAGAAGAAATTGAGAAGGAGTTGGGATCAGGACTGTGGAGGCACATTGGGAGGAATGTTGAATTCCCTAAGGAAAGTGGGATGGTTAGTGAACAATGAGTCCTCCTGCCTTAAATGATGCCTGAATTTGGAAAACTAAGGAAGATCAGGGACCAGTGGAGGAGCACCAAAGAAGATGGATGCTACATAGACCAAGGCAGAAGGGACAGAGGAGAGACTAAGAAAGAAAACATGGTAGTGACATACTCAGAAAAGTGCAGCTGAGTCCTAGGTGTCTCCACGATGTCCTGTGTGATCCTGGGCAGGCAGGTCACTTCATCTCCTTTGACTTCCTTTGTTCAATTTTTCACAATACTGACTCTCTTGTCTGCCCCACTGGGCAAGAATCCAGCGTCCAGTGAGATATGTATGGCCACCCAAGGGAACCTGGGGTATTATTGCCACACTACGTGAGAGAAGCTAGGAGGAAGCATGTGTAAGCATGACTGAAGAACACCCAACAAAATCCCCAGACACTGCGGGTGGGTGGGAGTCGCTCACCCACGGGGTCAACCCCATCATCATCGTCTAAGTCTGAGCGCAGACGTTGTACAATCACTTGGGGGACAGTCACCTTTCCAGGTGTCTGTGAATCAGTTTCTCTTTGAAACATATTTGTTAGGTAGAGTTGAGTTGCTCTCAATAATTTGTTCATTCTCAAAGCTTTACGATAGTTTTCATGACGGTGTTCTAAAACGCTAAAGAACTAGAACAGTGTATTCTTGGTCACTAGA
This sequence comes from Alexandromys fortis, assembly GCF_014885135.2. Lineage (NCBI taxonomy): Eukaryota > Metazoa > Chordata > Mammalia > Rodentia > Cricetidae > Alexandromys > Alexandromys fortis. The sequence goes on from NW_026067901.1 coordinate 1,628,297, forward strand.
TGTTAAAAAAAAATGCCATCCCCCACATTCCATACAAGAAAATGACTTAGGACACATGAAAATAAGTGTCTGTGAACATGAGTCCGTGTTCCATGAGTTTACTCGGGAGGCAACCCTTCTGTCCCTAAGGTCATGCCTGTGTAGAATCATCTTCAGAATACTTGTCTTTTAGATAGGATAGACAGGGAGAGCTACCATCTTTGTTTCCTCCTGCCCGGTCCACTTTCATGTTTTGTTTTTTTGATAACAATACTCCCTGGGCTTTTTATCCCACATTTTGTTGGGGGAGATCACTCTTCCTCTCCCTCCTATAAATTTTGAGGTAAGTGCCCATCAGAATAATTATGGTTCTGGTCTCAAGGGGCCAAACCCAGAGTGGGCTCTATTTTGGCACTCATGACTGACTTGGTAGTTTAAACATCAGCCAGACCAGTTAACTGGAGGGTTTATAGATGCATACTCAGATTGGAGCATACACATCTTCCTCGGGGTGAGGGAGAGGAGGCTGGTAGAATCCTGGAACTATTGAGGTCAAACTGTCCTCTTCTCCACATGTGGAAGGCTCTAAGAGGTGGGAAAATCAAACTAGGAAGGGGATAAGAGAGGCAATACGGAAAAAAAGAGGAAAGAGGAAGAATTCTGTGGTAGGAAGGTAGAGCGAGAGAGGAGGAAAAAGATGAGGTTATAGGGAGAGACAGAGGGATGGAAAGAAGAAAAGGGGGTAATAAAGGAGAGAGGGTATCTGAAACAGCGAGAGGAGAGAAAAGGGGAGAGAGAAAGGCCGAGGTGACTGACATGGTACAGGATCGGCAGTGTAAAAGGTCTCAGCACTGTGTTGACGTAAGTGGTGATCTCTGAGAGAGTACTGAGAAGACACATTTGGCCATAGAGAAAATAGACTCTTGTCTAGTTGGTGTTTGGTCAAAAGCATCACCTCAGCTCCCTAACATCCCTTTATACAAAAGTTCATCTTTTTTGGTGAAGTGGGGGCTTCACCCCAGCTCCTGGCATAAACTCCCTCCCTCAGTCTAAACTCCGCCTCCAAGAAAGCCCGCCAAGTGGTGACCCCTCCCAAGGGAAGGTGGGGACCTCTCCCACAGGCTATTTAGACTGCAGCTGAGAGAATGAACATGTGGCCTCTGGGTTTCCCACGGTCTTTCCCTCTCCATGTTTCCCCAGGGCCACCGGGAGTATGGCCATCTATTAAACATGGGCATCTTTAATTTGGCTTGATTCAGTCTAATTGGAATTATTTGCACTGGCAGAGAGGCTCATCTAAGAGAAAATACCTAAAAGTTGGAATAGTACAAAGACACACAAAATAATTTTAGGAACATTAACTTGTAAAATTTTAAATTCTGCAAAATAGGGGGCATCACTATTTCCCGCTTCATAGTTCAGTAAGATTCCTCCATCAAAAACTATGTCCTCATGGTGGTCAGCCACCCAAGTGTCTTAAACATGGAAGGTGTCAATGAATATCTGTTAAATTAATATGACAGAATAAACACACTCAAGGGTGGGACTCTCAAGTTATCACAAAGTGGGAAGCTACATTTGTCTTGGGCAGCCTCCTCCTGGACACTTTTATCCCTTTGCAGCACCCCAACCCCAACAACATTCTTCCCAGTTGCCATACAATAAAACTTGCTTCAAAGAACAATTTAACACCCCTGTTAGAGTTGTAAAGTCTGGTAGAACTTAATGGTCTGCTCTACCTGGGCCCTTCTGAAGGTCAGTTCAGAGGAGACCTAGGAAGTTAGGCTTTAAAACTGTGAAAGGGAATGCCTGGTTCTGGGCAGTGCACCCTCACAAGAGGCTTTGGAATGGCAGCGCAGGATGGCAGGGTCCTAGGAATGCCTGTGCTGTGGAGGCCTCCATGCTCCTCAGGAAGCCTGGGTTGCTAGGCTCAGAATCCCTGAAGTCCCGACTGTGCGGCCCCTGACAAACCAGTCTGTGTAAGCCTGATTAGATTTGCTTATGTTTTTCCTTTTTATCTTCTTCTAGGAAAATAGATTGTTTGGGCCATATTGTACCCACTAAAATCACAGAATGTTTCCAAACACTTTATGATCACTCAGAAAAGAACAAATGCTACAATTCCACAAGGTCGGGGAGTTTCTCAGAACCTATAACAACAAAGCTCTTACTAATAAACTAACATATATGCATACGAAGTTGGGTAACTAGAAATGGTCATCACTGATCCGTTTGGGTCATGCTATAGAACTATAGGTTGCTTCGGCCTGGATAGACTGATGAGGAAAAGCACTTCTTTCTTTAAGAATGTTTGGGTATTTTCTGTCTCTAGACTCGCTAGTTCATACAGTGTCAGTCCTGAGTGGTACCCGGACAAAGTTGTAGCAGTCATGGCCAAGCGCAGCCACGATAAAAGGTTCATTAACCATTAGCAATGTCTGTCACCGGTGGAGAAAGCAAAAATGATAGCATGCCTTTTTCTTTTCTTTTCTTTTTACAATGTAGCATTCCTTCCCCACCTCTGAAAGGTGTAGGAGCAAGGTCTCTGGCAAGCCAGCTGTGCACTTTGCCCTCACAGTAGAACATTTAATCTAACAATTCTCTTGACAAGTTTATGGGTGGGGCCAGGGAGACGTTAGTGGGGAAATACACCACAAAGAATCTTTTTTTTAACCTCGGAATTTCAGTTTGGAGGACTTTATAGTTTCTAGCAATTGTCTAGCCACCATGGAACAAAATCCACTGAAAATCGGAGACAACCAGAGGAAGTAGAGACGAAACTGATCTCGCAAACTCTCTCAGCCACACACATCTAGTGATTTAAAATCGGGTGCAAAGCACAGTTTGTTTTACTTACAAGTGTTTAGCTTAGGTAGTCTACTACTTACAACCTGCACAACGCCAACTCATCCCGCTATTAGTGGATTTCCTCCCCCAGCTATGTATGACCTTTAATAATTACCAACATCAGTTTTTCCCAAGAAAGACAATAAATAAAACTAGAGAGTGATTATGCTGATAGAATTTTAGGGGTCTTTTCTACAATTCTGAGGTCCCAAATGCCAGAAAGCTTGCAAGCATGCCACACTCAGACACTCAAGACCTTCAAGGTCTGTCCTTGCCTCCAGTCCACCCTACCTGCCATCTGCACTGCATCTAAGAAGAGGAGACACTCGTTTTCATTCATAATCTCAGTATCATCAATGACTGTCCAGAGACCCTGTCAGTCACTGTCAGGTCTGGCCAAGAGACTGAATTTCTGGACAAACAGGATATGTAATCTCTGGCTTCAGTGGCTCCAAGGAGAGTAGCGCAGGACACCAATGCTAATGCCTCAGTTAGCATTCCAGCTGTCCAAAGCCAGGTTTAAGAAGAAATGAGCATGGTCCAGATGACAAAACAATAGACCATTTATGGGGATGGAAAAGGACTCTTGAGGTATCTTTTCCTTTTCAATACTTTGAGTATAAACTGTGATGATTTTGCAGGAATGAGACCTTGCCAGTTTTACCCACTGCATAAGAAGTAACACAGAAGTAAGGAAGCAGAAGAAATGGGCAAAGATTTGAAACAAAGAAATGAGATAAATCACCAAAGATTGACCTCAATAAAATGGAATCATGTGATTTATCTGAAAGAGAATTAAAAATAACTCTTTTTAAAAAAAATAGGTTCTCATTGAGGTCCGGTAAACATTCAAGAGCAAAGTGAAAATTTCAAGAAAGGGCAAGAAAATATCAAAAAGTACAAAAGAAACAGAGGAACACAATAGCTGAGCTGAAAAGTCACAGCCGGATGCCAGGTAGACTGGATCACACAGGAGACAGAACCTGTGAACTCAAACACAAATCAACAATTTGAACATAATTCACTTAGAAGAGAAAAAAAAGAATTAAAAAGATTGAAGAAATCTAAGTAAGGGAGCATCAGTGAACTAACTCATGCACTGTGGATATTCAGAGAGAGAGAGAGAGAGAGAGAGAGAGAGAGAGAACCAGAAGTATATGCAAAGAAATAAGGGCTGAAAGTTCCTTGCTTCTAGGGAGGGAGGGTTCGGTGCTAAGAAGCCCAAATGATATCAAGTAATATGGAATCAAAAGAAACACACATCAAAAATGGTTACAAAACTGTGGTGGTTTGAGTAGTGGGCCCCCATAGGCTCATATATTTGAACGCATAGGGAGCAGCACTATTTGAAAGGATCATAGGTATAGCTTTCCTAGGGTAGGTGTGGCTTTGCTAGAGGAAGTACATCACGGGGATAGGCTTTGAGGTTTCAAAAGCCCCAGCAGGACCAGTGTCTCTTTCTCTTCCTGCTACTTTTTTTTACTTCTTCCAGATGTAAAACTCATCAGCATCTTCTTCAGCAGGATGTCTACCTGTCTGCCTCCATGCTTCCCACCTGATAATGGACTAAACCTCTGTAAGCCAAACCCAATTAAATGCTTTTCTTTATAAGAGTTGTTGGGGTCACGGTGCCTCTGCACAGAAATAGAATACCAACTAAGACAAGGACTAATGTGATTTGGAAAAAAAGAAAACCTTACCCCATTCATGGGAACTACACATGACTATCAATGGATTTATCAAAAATCTTGAGCGTATGAGAGACAAGAATGATATACTCAAAATGCTGAAAGAAAATACAAAACCACAAACCAAGCAAAGATACTGTACCTTAGCTGGGCATGGTGGTGCATGCCTCTAATTCCAGGGCTCAGGTTGCTGAGACAGGAAGATAGTAAGTACAACCTGGGCTGTAGAGATATTTCTTTAGATCAGCCCAATCTAAATATATA
>NW_026067901.1:1633263-1660371 GCF_014885135.2 Alexandromys fortis
ATATATATAATTTCTGAATATATAACATTCAAAATGGAGAATAGAAAGGATGGAGGGATATAATGGAGAGGGAAGTACCAGTCTCCTATCTATAGAACAGTACAAAGGCAGAACCTGTGGGTGGAACTTCTAGGTCAAGGACAAGATGATAAGTGTGACTGATTTCAGTCCCTTTCAGCTCACAGCAAAGTAACAGAACCTATCCCCTGCTCTGTGTATCTCCAGACAGGCACATGTAATGACCTACAGCAACGGTTTGTGGAGACCATAATAGGTAAAAGAAAAAAAAGGGGGGGGGGGAACCTGTATCCTGCACCTATCCATCTTCACACCCTAGTTTCTGATTTCTGCTTCTGACCACACAGATTTAGAAAGAGAGGTTGTAGCCACTGCTCCATGGATCCATCACTACTGCTCTAATCCCCTCTCCGTGAGTAACCTGAGGTTTGTTATTCCCACTTTGCTTTTTTTCTTGCCACCCCTACCCCCAGTTAGAAACTACATTTTAAAGATTAAGGCCTTGGAAAGCAATCACATATGTAAGAGAAACTAAATTCAGTTCATTCGGGGCTTGGCTCCAAAATGACCAAGCAAAGAAGAAACAACAGTGAATCCAAAAGGGGCCGTGGCCAGTGGCAGCCCATTCGCTGCATGAACTGTGCCTGATGCGGGTGTCATCGCTCAGGCTATGGCGCAAGCGGTCAGCAAAGCAAGAGTCTCCAATGTTCATGCGCTTCCCCAGCTCCGTGACTATAGAAGCTGTGCTCTTCTGAACCAGGTGGCAAGGAATCCAACTCTAGAGAGACAAAATACACCAAGCAAAGATTCAGATCTGCCGGTTATGCCCCACAACCTCTAGCAAAGCCCATGAGAGCAGCTGGAGTCATAAAGGGGGAAGAAAAACTGTCTTCAGAGAAAAGTAAAATTTAATTTAATTAGAAAAGAAGGGAGGGAGGGAGGGAAGGAGGGAGGGAGAGAGGGAAGGAGGGAGGGAAGAAGGGACAAAGGAAGAAGGAAGGAACTGAAAAGTCACCTTACATATAACTGAAGAAAGGCTCGGGTTTAAACTGAAGTTTTTCCCTCAGGCTGATTCTCAACAGCAAAATAACCTGGCAGTGGTGGCGTACACCTTCAATCACCTCATTTGGGAGAAAGAGGCAGGAGGATCTCTGTGAGTTCGAAGCCAGCCTGGTCTACAAGAGCTAGTTCCAGGACAGGCTCCAAAGCTACAGAGAAACCCTATCTTAAAAAAAAAAAAAACCAGCAAAATAGTCTACAACAATTTTAAAAACAACCCCACCCTGGAGAGCTGGGGCAAAAAATCAAGTTTCCAGAGATACCAGCCCTGCAAGTCAGACAGGTGAAAGCCACAAAACCCTATGAGAACACAAAAAGCTCAAAAAACTAAGGGCATGCTTGTGACAGGGGCTCTCAATTCTACTCTCTGTTTTCCATGTGAACATAGTTTTCCCATGCAACTGTGGAAACTACAGCTAATACGTGAATAAGAAGCTACATGTAGTATGTGTGCATGTGTGTTCCTATGCGTGTATGTTTCACAATGTGTGTGTGTGTGTGTGTGTGTGTGTGTGTGTTTCACAACGAACTTGGAAGCTGTGATTTCTGTTTTGAACGCCTCTCACTGTGGCTGCCTGGTAAGTTCCATGTCCCCTTTCTCTTGAGATGCCCTACTGTGGCTGTGTGGTCCTTTCTCTCCCTCCATGACACTTGAATCCAAGGTAGACACTGACCAACAATGGCCTAGTCAGACTCAACAAAAGAATTGAGAATCTGTTGATAAAAGACGTGACAGTCTTTGGAACTGAGTCATTTGGCATGGTGATATTTCCATGATACCTTAACTTTATAAAGTCAACCTGTCCGACTCTTTCTTGGATCTATGAAAGAATTTGTGAGCATGTATGTGTGCATGCATGGGGTGGGGAGCGGCAATGTCCAATTCTGATACTCTTATTCATCATCTCCTTTGATTCTTACTACTGCTCTTAAAGTTAGTTTTGTGAAGACCCTAGACAGGCTAGGGGGAGTGGTTTGGGGTTTGTTTGAGACAGCGTCTCTCTATGTAGCTCTGGCTGTCCTGAAACCCTTTATGTAGACCAGGCTGGATTCAAACCCAAAGATCCGCCTACCTCTGCCTCTGAGTGCTGGGATTGAAGGTGTGCTCCACCATACTCCTTAGAGCAGTTTGCTGATGGTTACCTGGGGATTGCCTAGCCTGTCGGCAGTTCTCTTTACTGGTTCTAGTTTCTCAGAGGAGACAATCAGTGCATCCCATTCCATACCCTATAGAACCTACATAATAAAGAGAGATGATTTTCGTTAGAATTATAAATATGAAAAGGAGTCAACTTTGTAAGAAAACCCCATCTGAGACAGGGTTTCTCTATAGCTTTGGTTCCTGTCCTGGAACTAGCTCTTGTAGACCAGGCTGGCCTCAAACTCACAGAGATCCGCCTGCCTCTGCCTCCCGAGTGCTGGGATTAAAGGCATGCGCCACAACCACCCGGCCCAATTTTTCTTTTAAAAAGAAAAGAGCACACATCTTGAAGTTCCACTTTAACGACCTACTGAGTGTCTCAGCTGTGGAATTGAACACAACTCTAAAGAAAGCAGTGCTCGAAAGAACTACAGGACCCCCCATGTTTGTAGGGCAATTTTAATTATAGTAGTCCTGACACAGGTGAAGTCTGCTGTGGGTCCTTTCATCAGATAACAGTGCCTTTGGACTGCCACCACTTTCCTCAGAGTCCTTATTAGATTGAGGTGAGGATGGGGTTTTGAGTTATGCAATTTCTCACCATTTATCCTTTTATTTCCCTCTTTTCAAATATCAATTAACTCCACTGAATCACAGCTATAATCTAGCTAGCTAGCAATCATCTATCACCATCAATCCAATTTTATAATTTAAAGCATTCAGACAATGAGGAATATAAATTCTGAAGGCATAAAAATATCTTTTCTATTTTTATTCTCCACATAGGCTAATACTTACAGTCTTATACTAGTTATGTTAAATGATCCTTTAAATGTTCTTAAAATTGACATTTTTGCAGAAATAAACTGACCAAGAACCAAACTTTAAACATAATTTTAGCTGGGTTTGGTGGAGCACATCTTTGATCCCAGCACTCTAGAGGTGGAGGCAGACAGATCTCCTTGAGTTAGAGGCCAGCCTGGTCTACATGGTGAGTTCCAGGCCATCTGAGGCAACATAGTGAGATCTTGTCTCAAACAAGCAATAAAAGACTTTAAAGTCAAATTTGAAGCAAGCTTTAATAATATACTGATCAGGTGGAAGAACTCTCTGGCCAGGTCCATCTCTGGATTTCCAGAAAATGGCCCTGAGTCATGGTTTGCAGGGGCTTAAAGTATTCCCCATCAAGTCCAATCAGGGGCAGGCATATATCCTGACTTACCTCCAGGCTGTGAACCTCCCACCTACATGTGATCAAGCGCATCTGTTCAAACAAACTAGTTTAGGGGTGTGAAAATATGTCTTGTTATTTCCCATAAACAACAGCCTCCAGCATTTCAGGAACTACCTGTCCTTGGGCAAGGGGCTTATAAATCAGAGGCATTTTTGTTTCATGGATCTCTAAGGCATACTAATTAAAACTTAAAATGTAACTTTGGCTCTTACAACTGATTCACTATGGGCACAAACACAGGGCTACAAATTTGACTCCCAAAGTTTGGTGAAATATTTTATTGTAAAAATAGCCTCTTGGGCTGGAGAGATGGCTCAGTGGTTAAGAGCACTGGCTGTTCTTCCAGAGGTCCCGAGTTCAATTCCCAGCAACTACATACATGGTGGCTCACAACCATCTGTAATCAGATCTGGAGCCCTTTTCTGGCATGTGGGCATACATGGAGGCAGAATGTTGTATACACAATAAATAAATAAATCTTTAAAAAAAATAGCCTCTTGGGGATAGACAGATGGTTCAGAGGTTAAGAGCACATGTGACTTTTTGAAAAATGTAAGAAATATTAAATGAGTCTTTTTATAAAATACTATAAAACTGGGGGCTGGTGGGCTGGCTCAGAAGTTAAGAGCACTCACTGGCTGCTCTTCCATAGGCTCTAAGTTCAATTCCCAGCAACCACATGGTGGCTCACAACCATCTGTAATGAGATCTGGTGTCTTCTTCTGGCCTGCAGGCATACATGCAGGAAGAATGTATAACACTGTATACATTATAAATAAAAAGGCTTTTTAAAAATACTATAAAACTTCATGATAAGAAATCCAGAGCTTTTAGCCTCTTAAACCTTGAGTAATTTTTATTCAAATGCTTTAATCTACCCTAACCTGATCAAATAGTTTTCTAGACCAAGGGCTGTTCTACTCTCAGATCAAAGTGGCTGGCCCTTCCTCTCTTCCTTAGCACTGGTCTTTTGAAACCAGGCAAGTCTCAAAGACCTGTGAAACTTCAGCCACTGTGGAAGAGACCTAGGCACCACCTGAGTTAGAATCAAACCAAGCTATGCACTTCCTGTGTCTCAGTGTTCACTCTTGGGAGTGTTAGGGTTAAAGTTAACCTGAAAGCCCCACTTGCCCAAGGACAGATAACTTCCGGGATTGCTGGGGGCTGTTCTTCAGGTAAGATAACAGGTCGTATGGTATGTTTTTCCTTCAGGACAAGGTTGGTTGCCCCAACTGCATAGGCTGAGCTTGATCACACATAGGCAGAAGGTACATAGGCAGGAACTGTATCAGCATGTATGCATGCCCCCCATTGGGCGTAGTCGGGAAGCCATGGCCTGGTGGGTTTTGCCATAATGACCGCCTGACCATTCTCTGGGGACCCCGGGGATGCACTCGGCCAGGGTCTATCTTCCTGGCCAGTACTAAATAAAGCTTGCTTTAATGGGACAATGATGGGTTTCATCTTCCTCCTCAAATTTTCAGGTAAAGTTTAATCTCGTCCAGACATTTCAGTAGGAGGGGCAGTCTCTTTCTTTGCCACCCCGAACTGATTTCCAACAAGAACCCCAGGTTCAATTTCTATCGTTCCTAAGGGGATTCACAAGTGCTTGTAATTTCAGTTCCAGAGGATCCGACACTCTGTTCCAATCACTCAGATGTGTGTGTGCTACACAGACATTCGTGAAGGTAAAACATGCATACACATTAAAATAGTTTTTAAGTTCAAAATAAAAATTAGTAAAAAATCAAAACAAAAACAACAAAAAACTCCCAATTCTCCTAAAAGAAATCTTTCCTCTAATTTTTAAAATAAATATGTAAGTAAGAAGGGTTAGGGTTTTTATTAGTATTTTCTTTGTGATTAGCTTTTCTCAAAAATAGTTCTGATGCCCATGTTAGAAATAAGCTCAGAACCACAAAGAAAGAGACCACCATCCTAACTGAAGGCAAGGTAAAACTTTACTCTGGATCAGTGGGGCGAACCAGGTGGTAAGAGCAAGTAAGCCAGGAGCAGAGCTGAAGTGTGCTAGGGCTCTCGGTCTATACTGTGAGTTGTGCGTGTGTCTTAACCTGATTGGTTGGAGTCCAACTCCACAGCCTTTTGTGATTGGCTAATCTTAAAAGATTAAATGCACAGGAAATGGGAATTGGTTTATTGTTCCTAAGAGAAAGGGATCATAGCTCTGCCTCAAGCATCTGGAATGCAGCCTACACAAAAGTTTTCCTGGGTGGGGGAGGATAAAACATTTACATAAATGTTTTTCAGTTGGGGGAGGGGGAAGCAGGGGAGGACGTGGACACTTGTAAAAAGATTTGCATTTCTTGTCCTAAACATAAATTTTAAAGTGTTCTTGCTAGAAAAGATTCAGATAGAATGTTTCCAGTACCTAGAAAGGAACACACTGTGGCAGACAGTAGCGAACAGTCAAGGTAAGTAAACTCACATCTCTGAGCTTTATCAGCCTCACCCTATTCACACAGGAGATGTCTCAGCACTTGATGAAGGACCAAAGGACACATTTATTACAGTGCCTGGCACTGCTTCCGCTTTGGGCAGTCCGCCTGACTTCTACTGCAAGTGAACCTTCACCTGTATTCCACAGCTGGTGAAGGTTTACGATCGAAAGCCTCTGCAGTAAGCCTCCATCTGCCTCCATCCACGACTAATCGTAGATTTGGGGATGCTGGGTCCCCTGCCCCCAAAAAGGTAGTGCTCTCCAGCAAGGGAATCTCCCAGGATCCAAGTCTTTCTAGATATTAGCTATTCACTTAGATTTAGATAAATTGATGGTACCAAAAGTCTCCCGTGATCAAATGTAACTGAGTCTCCTTCTGGGAGCCCATGGTAGAGTGGAAAGGATGTTTGCACTCCATCTTCAAAGTGAGCCATGCAAGGGTGCCAGAAATTCAGCAGAGGCCTCTCAGGTGACAATCGCTGGCTTCCTGGGAACTGGGATTTTGAGTTGTGGAATTTTCCATCCACCTTTTTTTTTTTTCATAGTCTTTGCCTTCAAGTGCCAATTGGTTCCTCTCAAGTCAATACAAATCAGGAGCTTTTTAAAACTGGCATCAGACATATGCATTATTTATCCAATCAGTTTCATCTTAAGGAAATAAAGGAGCACTTCTATTTTCTGATAAAATAAAAATATAAATAAATTAAAATAAAAATGAATTAATTAAATGTAAAGCTGACCCCATCCCAGCCCCGCTCCCGAGACTGGGCAGATTTCGCTACAGTTTTCCTCTTGGTGTATGTATGTACGAATGGGGCTTTATTAGGATGTAGATCTGCAGAGCCTTTCTCTAGCACATTTCGTACTATTGTGTGTAAATATGTAACAAATTCGATTTTATTACTTTATGAAGCCTTATGTGCCATAATAATGCCAAGAGCACAAGTATTGCCTAAACGGATACTTTGTTGACATTTGTTAGTACATCCTTGACCAAAAAACTTTTACAGAAAATGTGGCTTTTTCTGACCGGAAATACAGCTGGGCCCAAATGTCAGTGCATGGTTACTGTAGATGAAGTAATTACATCTGTCTCTAGGTTGCTCCTGATGGAAGGCAGGTGAAGGCCATCTCCCCCTCACCAGCAGGCTCCTGTCACTTGCGGAAGGAAGTGTGCCGAGCTCAGCACACCCTTTCCTATCTGACAGAATCCAGTTGAGTCACAGAATTCCTATGCGGGAAGGAGGAAGGAAATGCGGGCACGGAAACCGAGGTGTGGGTCAGCCCTGTGCACTTACAGAGAGTCGTCTATGAGGCTAGAGTAACCCCTTGTCTTCCTGGAGAAAGCCCACCACCCTGTGTGCCAGAGGAGGCTTGTGGGAGGGGCTTAAGAAACAGCAGGACAGGAGCTCACCCTCCACACTCAATCCACTCTCCTCGCTGGAAGACTGAAGTCCTTAAATAGCAACAGCAACACTGAGCAAAAAGAGAGGGGTGTGAGAACAATGCTCACCTTACAAAAAAGGCTATGCTAGCCAAACGCAGCTCTCACACGTCTAACCTCCTGAGCCAACACTCTCTCATCAGGAGGGCTCATGGCTCCAAGTCAGAAGTAAACAAACCATGGCGAGGTCTGTCTGCAGGCAAGTGGAGACAAGGCACGACCGAGAGCTAGGTGTGTGAGGAAGGTGATGAAATGGACATAGTTTCTGGATTAATTCCTAAGGAGGGAAATGCACGGACCTGAGCAAGGGTTTAACCCCTCTCTGGCTGCAGGGTCAAACGCACCGTGCCAAGTGTGACACGATCTCCCACCGTTGACCACTCTGTATTTAGCACTTGGATTTGTTTCAAGACTTGGTAGACACGCCATCGCTTTCACATACAAAAGGGCACACATTTAAGCTTCTTTCACTATTTTTTAAAAAATGTGTTGATTGAGAGTCAAGGAAGTTTTAATCTGTAGTAACTCAGTTCCAGATTATACCAAAACCTATCATTGCGCTCACAGCTGGGGACCATGTCTGGAGCCGGAGGGGAGGTAGGTGGCCTTGTCACACATGAAGTTGAAAAGGACCTAAGTTCAATTGCAAACAGAGCTCAAGAATGTATTTTCCCAGCGTCGATGCTGCTGGTGCTGCTGGCCTCGTGTTGGTGTGCCCATCAGCCTTGCCGATTCCACCACCTTCCCCTTGTCTCAGACAGCCCGCTGTCCATCATAACCTGAACTGGTCTGGAGAAACATGGCAACGTAAAGGAAAGAGCTGTGGGGGTTTTGAGGAGTTTTTAATAACTTTGCCATAAGCATTTGCTGAGACAAATATTTTAAGGACAATGGGAGGAAAGAGGAGAAAGCAGGGGAAGTTCGTTTCCTACGTTTTTTCCAGATGAGTTCAAAGGTCTTGAAGGGTCAGCATATATTCTGCTCCATGTAAGAGTGATGATGGTGGAAGATTTTTGCTCATCACTAGAAAAAGGGTGTAGGAAGGGACAGAGAAAAATCTCAGTCTCAAGCATGCGCAATGGGGCACAGAGATTGCTAAATTGGTAGAACCAGGGTGAACTCTAAAAAGTTTAAGAATAGTTTAAGCTGGTTTAAACTATGAGTTTCAGATGTATGAGCTGAGACTCAGAGGTGGGAGAAAAAAACCTGAACACTAGAACAATTATGAAAAAATAACCACGGAAAACATTTTCCGTGTTTTTACATTTATGTGTTTATGATAACAGGCTCACGCATGCCACGGCACTCAGGAAGACCGTCAGCCACAGCCTGTGAGAGTCAGCTCGCTCCTTCTACCGCGTGGTAGAGGTCAAGCTCGGGTCATTAGCTTGCTTGCCTGCACCCTTACCGAGTGAGCCGTCTCATTGACCCCATGATTAAACAATGAACAGGGAAAAGCAACAATGTAAATGCTACTTATTAGGCTTGGCTAGCTGTGTTGCCCGGAGCAAGTGACCTCAACTCCCTGCACCTCAGCTCCATCACGCGTAAACTTGAGATAACATAAAGCTTGCTAAGAAAATCAAACCAGTTACAACTACAAGCGTCTTGCTACAGTGGCGTGAGTGCCAGTGCACAGTGGGACGCTGGACCGCAGCTTCCCTCGCGGGCAGGCCGAGGAGGGGGCCGGGGAGAGTCCTGTCTCCATGGCAAAAGTCACTCATTTTCAAAAACACTTAAGTATCTATGTTCATGTCCTACTAAAACACTCCAAGAATGAAAGTCCAGCCTTCCGAGTCCCCGCTTTGGGTTTTGGAACCCTTGAGTAAGCCTCCCACGGGCTCATCTCCCGGATCTCGTGTGAAAGCAATGTCACCAAGATTGCAAAAGACGAACTGTACCGGAGCTCACCTTTGCCGTGGGAGGTTCACAGCATATCACGCATTCCTTGAAAGCACACGGCTTCGCAATTCTGCACAATTTTCTTATCTTAACATCACTGGGGGGGAAAGGTCATTCCAGATTTCTTTCAAGAATTTTGAATTGACCGTGGAAATAGAGCCACGTGGCCAGAATATTCACAGGGGAGGGGGGGGGGGGGGGGGGGGGGGGGGGGGATGTAGAAAGAAGAATGAGCCCTGAGCTCGGAGGTTTGGGTTCCAGCCTGGCTTTTCTACGGGCACTTCACATGCCTTGGTCCGAGGAAATCATTTCCACTTCCTGGCAGTCAGTTCCTTTTCCTGTGAAATGCACATTTGAGGCCTTCTTCCCTCGAATTCCATAATTCAAACTGCTATGCATTGGTTTGCATGAATCCATGAGTCATTAAAACCTGGCAGAATTCATAAGATTATTTAATAAGCAAAATGTCTCATAAGCATTCAAGAGAACTTGGATCCGATTCCCAAAACATTACAAACTCTGTTTGGGCAAAGACTTCAAACTTAAGAAAAAATGTGCCTTGCTACAACATTGTGAGGCGGTGAGTAGCATTTTCTCTCACGGTTACCAGCTCACTTAGTGTTTTAGGGTGTTCAGCAGAGAAGGGCACCACCTTTTTCAAAACAAAAGCAAAGCAGAGGGGCACACTACATATGTGTAACTCGCAGTGTTTCATGTCTTTTTTTGGCAACAGTTTTAGCTATATCGCCCCCTCATTTCCCACTTGGTCAATGTAATCACCTTGCAAAATCATCCAGGCCCAGGAATTATCATGTTATATTTTTATTGTTCCCATTTTTCAAATGGCTAGAAATAAGATAACATGCTTTTACGTAGCACTGACGTTCCTCAAATGTGGGTCTGGCCGGATCTAGGGGCGGCCTTTGTACTGCAGTCCTGGGCATGGTGCCACCAGCCTGCATGTCACACAAAGGCAAATCTGTCTCTTTCATGTGTCGAGCACAGAAAGCTCTCCTGCCAACCACCAAGCCATTCTCTGAGGCCAAGGACAGCACTCTTAAAGGGCCTCTCTGGAAAGACCGAGTTTCTAGACATGAGCGAGTGTATCGACAGCTGAGTCCACCCCTGCCTTTCAGGGCCTGAACTTTCCGGTGATTGATGTTTTTCCGGAAACTCAGTGGCCACTTTGGGAAGGTCGTGGAGAGCATGCTTGCCTGAACTATTTTTTCTTTTCTTTCTTTTCTTTTTTTTTTTTTTGGTTTTTCGAGACAGGGTTTCTCTATGGTTTTGGAGCCTGTCCTGGAACTAGCTCTTGTAGACTAGGCTGGTCTCGAACTCACAGAGATCTGCCTGCCTCTGCCTCCCGAGTGCTGGGATTAAAGGCGTGCACCACCATGGCCCAGCCTGAACTATTTTTTCATCCTAAGGTTTTAGTCATTACTTGGTTTATTTGAAAGGGAGGAGAGAAAAATACATGTCCTAGCGAGAAAAATCCTGCAAGGTCCTAGGTGTTTTATACCCTTGGGGATAATTAAGAGAGCTGCAGCCTCTTCCATTAAGTGACTGAGGGGTCACCAACTTCAATTTGCATATGCAGGGTTTTGAAAACAAAGCACCACTCACCATAACCAACTCCTCTACCCCCTGCTGGAAACAAAGCCCCTGTGTGCACAGAGCATTTTCCCTGGGCAGGGCTGGTGGCTCCAGAAGGAAAGAATCCCAGAGATCACCATCACACCTCACTTTTTCTCCCTGCCGATTGGCAGAGACAGCCACACAGCAGTGTTGTGGAATATTGGTTTAAGATGTGGTACATTCGTTTCTGCTGTGGTGGAACATCTGTTTAAGGATGCAAAGATGTGCTGCATTCTTTCATTGCATTTGTTTAACTCTGTGAAGCTGTGTTACTTTGCCTGCCTAAAACACCTGATTGGTCTAATGAAGAGCTGAATGGCCAATAGCTAGGCAGGAGAATGAATAGGTGGGGCTGCCAGGCAGAGAGAATAAATAGAAGAGGAATCTAGGCTTGAGAAAAGAGAAGAGGAGAGGATGAGAAAAGGAAAAGGAGAGAAGGACACCAGGAGCCAGCTACACAGCCACTCAGCCACACAGCCACACAGCCACACAGCCACTCAGCCACACAGCCACACAGCCACTCAGCAGCCATGGAGTAAGAAGGAAAGAAAGACATATAGAATGAAGAAAGGTAAACAGCCCAGAGGCAAAGCAGAGTTAAAGAGAAATTTAAATTAGAAAAGCTGGCTAGAAATAAGCCAAGATAAGGCCAGGCATTCATAAGTAAGAATAAGTCTCCTTGTATTTATTTGGGAGCTGAGTGGCAGGCTGCTACTAGACACCCAAACTGGATAGAGAATTCAGTCCTCCTGGACCCAAGAGCACAGCAAACTGTGAACACAGACTCATCAAGGAGCACGGGAGTTTGGAGTGGGGAGACACGCAATGTCCATCGTGGGGATATCGCAGAACTGTGTCAGGAGTCTGAAGGCGAGAGGTTTCCAAAATCTAGTAACACATTAAACACCCACCTCATCCCCATATCCACCATGACCAGGGACAAACTATGGAGACAGGGGATGGAATTTTAGGATGTGTGTGGTGTGACTTCCTGCAGTGTCCTGAGGCACTGGGGAAAGGTGATGGGTGGATGAGCCCTGCACAGGGCCACAGGGCCTCAGGCGGAGAAAATCCTGTAGAGATCAACTGATCCCACAAAGCACCAGAATATCAACCTTGGACATCAGATGGGGGCTTCTGGCGGAGAGTGGCTTTCCTGGTCCGCTCTCCATTGACGTTATAAACACCAAGACCAAAGGAAACTTAAGTGAGAGAGGGTTGATTTGGTTTACACGTCCACTCCCGGACCATCACGGAGGGAAGTCAGGGCAGGAACTCAAGCAGGGGTAGAGGCAGGAAGCATGGAGGAAAGAAGCCTGCTTACTGCCTGGCTCTTGGGCTCATGTCAGCAACCTCTCTTATCCTCTGAGGATCCCCGCCCCCGCCCTGCCCAGGGACCGCACCCCACACAGTGGATGGACTTCCTCCACATCAATCATTAATCAAGAAATGCCCCATATATTCGCCTACAGCCAATCAGATGAAGGCATTTCCTCAATTGAGGTTCCTTCCTTCCGGTGTCAAGCTGACAGAAAGAAACTAGCCAGCCAACACTCCCCCATCAGGTATGCAGTCTGGTTTGAGAGAGAGAGAGAGAGAGAGAGAGAGAGAGAGAGAGAGAGAGAGGAGGTAGAAAAGGAGGGAAATCAGGTATGCCTAAGAGACAGGAACTAAAGCCCCAACCAGGAGAAAACACTGGCTGGTGGAATGGCGGCACAATATCTTCTAGTTCATTATTTTGCTCATTTTATTATCTTAATTTTAAGGGTTTTGTTTTGTATTTACACTTTTATACTTTGATTTTACATTTGTTGTGCTGTAATTTGAATCTCACTGGCTTTTCTGTCATCTTTCCTTTCTCTGACCCCTGGCACGTGTTTTCTCTACTTCTTCTCACTCCTCTCGCACCTAATTTCCTTCCATTCTTTCTTTGTCCCTCATTTCCCCCTCTCCAACTTCCTCGTGCTCACACTACTTAAAACTGACACCCCTACCTCTAAGACACTACACCAGATGTGGCCTTCAGAGGCCCCCATACGGTGTGGGACATTGTGGATGCTAGCAATCAAACTCTGATTTGATACCCCAACTAGGTAGGTAGCTCCCCTGTCTCTCTGTGCCTGAGGGGGCACAAGTGTCTTCTCCAATGGTTAGCTCTAGGACAACTGTCAAAGCACTGTGTTTATTTCAGCTGGCTTCCGTGAAACCTAAGTCCAAGAAAAGGCAATTTACGGGGAAGACACACATAAAATAAAACAGAAAAAGAGTGAAGAAAGAGAAAAAAGCCTAAAGGCTGGAGGGCACACACATCCCCACAGATAGGTAAAATACAACAAAGAAACACAAAGCCATCACAAAGGAACCACTCCACTACAATATACACATGCTGACAACATCTCAAAAAACAACAATAAAAGAAAACTGAGAGCCAGAAAAATACCTCAGAGCCTAGTTTTTAAAGGATCAATGTCTGTATATCAAATAAGCAAATGAAAGACGAATATCAGCCCAGAAGCTATCTGAGACAGTTGCAAAATCAATTCTGTGCCTGCACAAGAAAGACACCAAGGTAGATGAGATGATCAGGAACTTGAAAGATTTTAAAACATGAAGAAGAAGAAAAAAAAAGGAAATGAAAATGCTGAAAAAGAACCAACCAGAGATTCTAGAATTGATAAAGAAATAAAAACATCACTAACAAAAAAAGATCTAGTAGAAGAACAAATATAAAAGGGGAGTGAGGACAAACAATGACACCCTACAGCAGAATAAAGAAAACACGTGGTGAACACGACCAACCCTCACAAGAACTCTGAGATGCACTGAAGAGACCAAAGAATCCACGGGGTAGGTGTTGGAGAGATGGCTCAGCACTTCAGATAAGCACTGGCTGCTTTTCCAGAGGACCTGAGTTTGATTCCCAGCACCACATGGTTCTGACAACTCCATCTCCAGGGGACACCCCATCTGGCCTCTGAGGGCACTGAGTATGCACATGGCACGCTGACATGCATACAGGTGAAACACTTATACACAGAAAATAAAATCTAAGTTAAAAAAGGTTTTTAAAAGAATTCCTGAAGTAGAAAGAAGACTGCAATAAAGGATAAAGGCACAGAGGATTTAGTCAACAAAATTATAGGCAAGAATCTCCCAGCCCTAGAGAAGAAAGGGGGGCATCCAACTACAAGAGGCATGGAAAGCTCCGGGCAGCCATACTCAAAGAAGACTCCTTCCATTGCATATCACAGTCAAGGTGTCAACGGTACAATTCCAAGAACAAGGCTAAAAGCTGCGAAGGGAAAAAGCAACTCACATATAGAGGAAGAGCCATGAGGATGACATCAGACTCGTTAGATAGTTTCGCCCATAAGAAATTAGGAAAGATTATATTTCATAAGATAAATAACTGGAGGACAGCCAAATGGAACCAGTTATACCCAACAAGAGAATAGATTATTAATATTAACCAAGGAAGAAAAGGAGACCAACCAGATCAACAACCGACAAAGCAGAAAATAGTGCACCCATCTTAATAATAATCCTAAATGAAAATGCAGTTACTTTACCAATTCAAATATGCAGAATAAATGACTGGTTTATAAAACATGGTCCAGGGGCAGTGAGCCGATTCAGTGTGTAGAAGTGCGTGTTGCCAGGCCTGAATACCCGAGTTCAGTTCATAGAATCCACACCGTAGATGGAAGGAACTGATCCTGCAAGTTATAATCTGACCTCCACATGCAACCCAAGTCACATACGCGCCCACACACAGACACGCCCAAAGAAATGAAAAAGAAAATTTTAAATAAAATCCAATTACCTGCTATCTCTAAAACAATCTCACATTTTTACCAAAGACACCAAAAAAAAATGAAAAGTCAAAAATTGGCAGTTGATCTACCCAGTGAATGAGTATACTGGTGTCCTGGTTCTCCTTCCTGATAAAGCAGACTTCAACCTAAAACTGGTCAAGAGAGAAAGGAGGGTGACTTCATTATACACCGAAAAGTTAGAACCACTGTAAATATGTACTCATTGACTCTTGGCGCTGCCAGTTTCATGAAACAAATGTTAAAAACCATAAAACACCCCATGGTTCTGACACAATAGTAGTGGAAGATGTCACAACCTCACCTTCCTATGTAGATAAGTCTTCCAAACTAAGAATTAGTAAAGAAACTTTAGAGCCAAATAATACCACAGACCAATGGGCTTCACAGACATCTAACAGATATTTTACTTAACTATTGGAAATGCATATTCTTTTCAGTAGCACATGGAGCCCTCTTCAAAATCACACCACAGGCTGCGAAACAAGGCTTAGCAAATAAAGAAGTAATTCTTTGTATCCTAATGATACAGACAATGCATAATGAGTGTATAAATCGATACCGAGAGAAACTCAGAACCTACATAAATACTTGGAAACTGAACAATCCACTTTTGAATGAACAAATGGGTCATTGAAGAAGTAAGAGAGGAAATTTAAAAATTCCTAGAATCAAATGAATTGGAATACAGTCTAGCAGAACCTCTGATAAACAGCCTACGCAGTCCTGGGAGAAAAATTCAAAGCTAGAAGTGTTTCTGTGTATATATATATATATCAGAGGGATCTCAAAGAAATAACCTACTGATGAGCCCCAAGGTTCTAGAGAAACAAGAACAAACCAAAGTCAACTGCAGCAGACTGCAAAGAATAATAAGATCTGGGGCAGACATTAACGAAAAACAGATCCAGATCAATACATAAGATTGATCAACAAAGTGTTAGGTCCTAGAAAAGACTAACAAGATCAACAAATGTCTGGCCAAACTAACTGAGAGGGTGAGAAGACCAAAGTTAATTAAATTAAAGATGAAAGGGGGGTATTACAGAAGCTCCAGGCATATCCCAAATCACTGCGAAGCCTTCGAATACTTATATTCCCAAAAGCTGAAAGCCTAGAGGAAACTGATTAATTTCTAAATGTATATAATCTAGCAAATTGAATTCAGACAACATAAACAATTTCATCAGCTCCGTAACAAACAGTGAGACTGAAAGATTAAATTCATTAAAAAAAAATCTCCCCATAGGAAAAAAAATGTCCAAATGTCCAAGGTCAGATGAATTCACTGCTAACCAAACTCTGGTAGAAGATCTAATACCATCCATTCTCAAACTGTTCCACAAAATAAAAATGAAAAATTGAACTTGTTCTGTGAAGCCAGTATTACACTAACACTGTCCTGGCTAATTGTGCCATCTTGACACAAGCTAAAGTAGTCTGCGAGGAGGAAGCCTTGACTTTAAAACTGTTTCCATAAGATCAGGCTGTATGTAAGCCTATAGAGCATTTTCTATAGTAGTTGATGAGAAAAGGCCCAATCCAATGTGTGGGGAGGTGGGCAGGGAAAGAGGACACACTGGGTTGGTGGTCCCAAGTTCTGCAAAAAGAAGAAGAGGAGAAGAAAGAGGAGGAGGAGGAGGAGGAGGAGGAGGAGGAGACCGAGCAAGTCATAAGGAACAAGTAGTAAGCATCACCTCTCCATGGCCTCTGTATCAGCTCCTACCTATGGGTACCTGCCTAGTTTGAATTTATGTCTCAGCATTCCACAAAAGACTATGACGCAGAACATGCAAAGCCGCAGAACATGTAAAGCCGCAGAACATGCAAAGCCAAATAAACCTCTCCCAGTTTTCCTCTCCCAGTTGCTTTCAGTCATGGTGTTTCATCGAGGCAGCAGAAAAGTAACTAAGAAAGAAATAAAAACCAGGAAAAGACACAGCAAAAAGAAAAGAAAACTATAGACCAATTTCCCAACGAATAGGGATGCAAAGCTTCTCGACAAAATGCTTACAAACCAAATCCAGACTATAATAAGATTATATATGATGGCCAAATTTAATTCATCACAGTGATGTAAGACTGGTTCATCATACACAGATCGATAAATAATGCATCATTTCAATCTACCTAAGCACATTAACCATAATCATCTTTGAAAATGCAAAAAGACATTTGACCAAGTTTGACATGCCATCATTATAGAAGTCTAAAGAAAATGGGAATAAATGGAACATGACTGAACATAATCAAGCAGTATACAAAAAAAAAAAAAAAACCACCATAGCCAACATCATTCTAAATGGAGGAAAACCGAGAGCACTTCCTCTAACATCTAGGACAAGATAAGGGTGCATACTCCAGTATTATTCAAAACAGTACTCACAATAGGACAACAAAAGGAGATCAAGGGGATACAAATTGGAAAAGAAAAAGTCAAACTCACTATTTGCTGATGATATGATAGTTTACATAAGTGACCCGAAAAATTCTACCAAGGAACTCCTTCAACTTGTAAACACCTCTAGTAATGTAGCAGGATAAAAGATTAACTTTAAAAAAACAGTAGCCCTCCTTTACACAGATGATGAGAATGAAATCATAGAAACCTCGCCCTTCACAATAGCCACAAATAACACAAAGTATCTTGGAGTATCTCTGACCAAACAAGTGGAAGACCTGTATGACAAGAACTTTAAAAATCTTGGCAACAAGAAATTGAAAGAGACACAAGAAAATGGAAAGATCTTCTATGCTCTTGGGTAGGTAGAGAACTGACATATGAAAAATGATAGTCTTACCAAAAGCAATCTATAGATTCAATGCAATGCCCATCAAAACCCCAGCAAAATTCTTCACAGACCTCGAAAGAATGGTACTCAACTTCATATGGAAAAGCCAAAAAAAAAAAAAAATCCTGGATAGTCAAAACAATCCTGTACAATAAAGGAACTTCTGGCAGCATCACAATCCCTGACTTGAAATTCTACTACAGAGTTACAGTACTGCAAACCGCCTGGAATTGGCATAAAAACAGAAAGGAGAACCAATGGAACCCAACTGAAGACCCAGATATTAATCCACATACCTACAAATACCTGATTTTTGACAAAGAAGCAAAATATATAAAATGGAAAAAAAGCATATTCAACAAATGGTGCTGGCAACATTTAGAAGAATGAAAATAGATCCATATCTATCATCATGCACAAAACTCAAGTCCAAATGGATCAAAGACCAACCACACTGAACCTCATAGAAGAGAAAGTGGGGAGTACACTTAAACTCATTGATACAGGAGACCACTTCCAGCAGCACAGATACTGAGAGAAACAATTAATAATTGGGACCTCCTGAAACTGAAAAGCTTCTCTAAAGCAAAGAACATCGTCAACAAGACAAAACAACAGCCTACAAAATGGGAAAAGATTTTCACTAACCCCACATCAGACAGATGTCTGATCTCCAAAATATACAAAGAACTCAAGAAATTGGTCACCAAAAAAATAAATAAATAATCTAACAAAATTGTGCTCATAGTCTTAGCTAGAAAAGCTGAACAAGCAAGATATTCAAAGAGTAAAACACAAATAGGATAGCAAGATGTAAAATTATCCCTGTTAGTAGAAAACACGAGTCTTTACTTATCTTATGAACTCAATTGAAAACTTTAAAATCTGACAAATAATTTTAGTAAAATTGCACCATACAATATTAACACATAAACCAATAGTGAACCTGCTGAGAAAGAAATCAAAAAAAGTATACCACCCAGAACAGCATCAAAAACAACAAAATACCTAAGAATAAGCCTAGCTAACTAAGGAGGGAAAACGGCTCTACAATGAAAAGTTAAGACATTGCAAGAAGAGATTGAAGAAGACACATGAAATTGGAAAGGCCTTCCATGCTTCTAGATTGGTAGAACAATGTAAAAATGCCTCCATCACACAAGGTAATATGGATTCAATGCAATCTTCATCAAAGTTACAACAACATTCTTCACAGAACTAGAAGAAAAGTGTTAAATTCATATGGAGACATACAAGATCATATACAGCCAAAGTACTAAGAAGCAGAAAGAATACAGCCATTGCTCCCATAACCCTGGACCTTGAACTATAATACAGACCTTTATGGCAGCAAAGGGTCTTGTAGAATAGTGGACCCAGAAAGAATGGACACAGCTATGTATGACTTGCTTTTGACAAAGGTGAAAAAGGAGACAGAGACAACTTAGTCAACAAAGAGTGCTGGCCAGATTATATATACACATTCAGAGGAATGAAGTTAGAACCATATCTTTTACCCTGCACAAAAATCAAATAGAAAAATGGATCAAAAATCTTAATTTAAAACGAAAACCTCAAACACTTCAAGATACAGACAGTAGGCAAGACTTTCTGAGTAAGATTCAACAGTACAAGGAAAAATACATTGATAAATGAAATCACATGACACTGAAAGACTCCTATTCAACAAAGGAAGGTGTGTGTGTGTGTGTGTGTGTGAGAGAGAGAGAGAGAGAGAGAGAGAGAGAGAGAGAGAGAGAGAGCCAATCAGTAAATGGGCCAATGAGTTGAATAAACAACTCTCAGAAGAAAACAAAAGTGGTCAATAGTTAGGATTGGTTTGGTTTTTAGTATTCAACATCCTTAGCCAAAAGGAAAATCCAAATTAAAAGCACTTTGAGATCCCAGATCACCTTAATCAAAATGGCTAGTATAAACTGAAAACATGACCACTCCACGGTATGATTAAGAGGAAGGTTTTTATTGTTGATATGAGAGATAACAGCCAGAGGCATCTGGCAGAGTCCAGAGCAGAGAGAAAGAGATAACTAGACTGAACATGGCCAGTAGACTGGACCCCGGGTCACAAGAGAAAGGAGGGTGAAATTGGAAGCTTTCTGTCCCAACTGTCTAGTCTCAAATAACCCATTCAGTGGCTAAATGTGAATTATAAATTCTTGGCCAATGGCTCAGGTTTGGTACTAGCTAACTCTTACACTTAAATTAACCCATATTTCTAATTATGCTTTGCCACATGGGGGTACCTTTATTAGCATGACACATTCATCTCCTACTCCCTCTGTATCTGGCTGGTGACTCCTGACTCCGCCCTTCTTCCCATCATTCTTAGTTTGGTCACCCTATACTTCCTCCGTGGCTACAGGCCAATCAGCATTTTATTAAACTGATTCAAGTGACAAATCTTCACAGTGTACAAGAGGATTATCCCACAACAGAGGAGGAGGGTACAGAGAAAGAGAGCACAGTGAAAATAGCAGGGTTCTGAGGAGAACGGGAGCTGGGGGTAGGGAAGCCCATGAGCTGGGGAAGTTTAGAGCAAGCAGGGTTAGAGTGCCAGCAAGCACTCTGAATTGTGTTAGCAGCTACTGTGAAACTGCAGGGTCCTGGAAGCCAGCATGCACTCTGCTATGCTAACAGGCACCATGGTAACCAAATGACCCTCTTGCCAGGGATAAGGGCAATGATTCCTTCTTGCAGAGGGGAACCGGCTCCACAAGTTTCTGGAGAATACTGCTTTTATCCAACCACCAGAAATCTCCTCTAGTGCAAGTTGAGCCCATTTCTGGGTATTTGGAGTCTGGGGAACTGGAGTCTCCTCTAAACTACAACTATCAAAGAAGACAATGAAATCTAGTGAAGGTGTGGGTTAAAGTGTAAACTGATACAGCCACTGTGGAAATCGGTGCTTTTAGATATTTCTCCTAAAACTGCCACATGATCTATTTATAGCACCCTTTGGCATATACCTAGAAGATATCCTATGACACAGAATCTTGCACATCCATGGTTTATTGCTGCTCCATTCATAACAGTGAGGAAATATAACCATCCTAGACATCCATTGTTCTGGCTAGGCTTTTGTCAGCTTAGCACAGCTAGAACTATTCAGGAAGAGGGATTTCAATAGAGAAAAATGCCTTCATCTAGATTGCATGTAGGCAAGTCTATGGGGACATTTTCTTGATGGATGATTGGTGTGAGAGGGCCCAGGCCACCATGGGTGGTACAACCCTTGGGCCACTGTTCTGAACTGTGTAAAAAAGTTAGCTGAGCAAGCCATGAGGAGCAAGCCAGTAAGCAGAACTCATAAATAGCTTCTGATTCAATTCCTGTCTCCAAGTTCCTGCCTAGACTTCATGGCCTGACTTCCCTCAGCGATGGAGTGTGACCTAAGTATAAGCTGAAATAAGCCCTTTCCTCCCAAGTTGCTTTTGGTCATGGTGTTTCATTACAACAGTAGAAACCCCACAATATCTATCCATAGATAATGAAATTATGATACAGATACACATTAGCCTTTTATTAAGTCATAAAGAAAAATGAAGGGCGGTGGTGGCACACGCCTTTAATTCGAGCACTCGGGAGGCAGAGGCAGGCGGATCTCTGTGAGTTCGAGACCAGCCTGGTCTACAGAGCTAGTTCCAGGACAGGCTCCAAAGCCACAGAAAAACCCTGTCTCGAAAAAAAAAAAAAAAAAAAAAAAAACAACTTTGTGAAACTGGATTGATCTGGGAATTAGTATATTAAATGAGGTAATCCAAACTCAGACTGATAAGATTAATAACTATTATCATAAAGATAAGTATTGGCTATTATCTCTCACATCAGGATTTTAGCTTCTAATTTTTATACATGTGCATTAACATGGGAGTAAAATAGGGTATAGGTCATACGGCTGTGAGGGGAACCATAAGAGAGGAAAAAGGGTTCTAAGAAAGGGAAGAGAAAGTGCAGAATACATGAGACATGCAAATGAATGGGGGCTGCTGGAGGCTGAAAGGGATATGCACCTGTGATGCAGGGAGATGGGGAGGGGGAAGTGAGCAACCAACGCAAAGGATGCATACCAATGCCATCAAGAAAAAAAATTAAACTGCATTTTCATTCTGCAGTGCCATCAAAATGTTAACAGGCTATGGCTAACTTGAATTTTCTGTGCCTTAGAACTCGGGTTCTTCCTTAGATACCAGTTCAATCCCAACAAAAGTGTACCCAGTTGAGAAGCTTCCCAGAGCTATGGGCAACAAGTTCTACAAAGAGGTTATGAAGACAGCTTACCGGTCCTTGAATGCAGTAGTACCCCATCATCATTTCACCCGGTTCATGCCGGATTGCTACACAGCTCAGCAAGGAAATGCTGGGCTGTGTGCTCCCATCATTCCTATTCAGAACTATTGAACTGAATATAGGAACTATCCAGCTAGATGTTGATGTGGGAGTGTCATCAATCTGTTGATTTCATTGGCTGAGCAATAAAGAAACTGCTTGGCCCTGATAGGTTAAAGCATTGGTGGGAGGAGAAAACAGAATAGGATGCTGGGCGGAAGAGGAAGTGAGGTCAGACTCTGCACTGCTTCCAGAGGGACCAGACAGCCGCCATGCTCTGCTCTCCCAGGCAGCTGCAACCCACGATGGACTTAGGCTAGAATCTTCCCGGTAAGCACCTTGGGGTGCGTATACACATCATGAGAAATGGGCTAGTCCAGGTGCGAGAATTAGCCTGTAAGGGCTAGAGTTCATGGGCCAAGCAGTTCTTAAATGAACACAGTTTGTGTGTTGTTATTTCGGGCATGAGCTAGCCAAGCAGCCGGGGTGTTGGGGACGCAGCCCCGCCGCTTCGTATTTCAACAAGATGTTGGGGGGAGTTATTGGCAAAAACATGTAAGTCCAATGCTACACTTAAACTAGTGAAGGACCCAGTGCTTTTGATTCCACAATCGAGGGAAGGCACGTTGTCTTCTGAAAAAGACAGTGACAACAGGATCTGGGTTTAGAATGAGAAATGAACCTAGAAGTGGAATAAATAGAAACTTCAGAGGGTGGGGACGAATAGAATTGGGAACAAACAGGTTGTTACTGGAATAGCTCCATTTATTTGCACCAAAGCAACAGGATGGAAATGGGACAGAGAAATGGAAATAGAATAGATAGTTGAGTTTAAATGGAGACAGTTAATGAGGGAAGGTAGAGGATAAAGAAAGGTAAAACATAAAACTTTACAGCCTAGATTACTACTCGTCTGGGTGGTACCATCAATGTGACTGAGGGGCGGGGTAGATTAGTTGGTACAAAGCGAAGACGATGAGTTGATTTGGAATGTGTACGAGTTACTTTTCTGTTGGTGTGGCAAAACACCACGACCCAAAGCAACTTATGGAAGAAAGAGTTTATTTTTGATTTCCTGTTTCCTAGGGATAAGATTCCATCAAGATGGAGAGGCATGGCAACAAGTGGCAGTCAGGCATCAGGAGCAGGAAGCTGAGAGCTCACATCCCCAACCACAAACACAAAGCAGAGAGTGAACTGGAAGTTGGGTGAGGCTTTAAGCTCTCAAATTCTGCAAGGCCAAGCCCCCTAAACCTTCCCAGACAGTGCTACCAATTAAGGACCAAGCTTTCAAATTCAAGAGCCTATGTGGACATTCTCCTTTAAACCACCATGGGGTGTAACAGTTCGAGAGTCTCTGGGAACACTCATGAGGAACGCCCCTCTAGATTCTGAAGATACACCACAGCTCAAAAAGACAGTTCAATTAAAACTAAATTAAAAATAAATTTAATTAATAAAATCAAGCCCTGCTGTCACTCAGATTGAGTAGTCTTGGGTGAGGTAGAAACTTACACTGAGCCTTCTAGTTTCAATATTTGAAAAGAGCAGGCAGTGATTACACTCCATCATAGGACTCTGAGGATTAAGATACAAGTATGAGAAGCCCTTGTAGTCTGTGTCACAGGGCGACACTCACAAGTTAACTCCCCCGAACCAGGGCAGTGACCGCTCCCTCTTCTCCTGGTGTCATCCTGCCCCTCTCAGTCCACCTCCTCCGCAGGGTGAAACAGGAGATCAAGAGGTCTCATCACTCCTCCTTAGAACTGTCCCTCAGTTGTCCATTGCTGTGACAAAATTCCTCAGACAAACAAGTTAAAGTTTGGGCTCATAATTTCAAACCTTTCAACCCATGATAGGCTGGCTTTTATCCATGTGGTGAGGTAAAAATACTGTAGAGGACAGCAGCTCACCATAAGAGGTAGGACAGAGGGCAATCTATGCCTGTCAAAGACATGTCTGCCCCAGGTGACTTCTGAGGGAAGACTAGCCCACTTCCTAACAGCCTGTGCATTGACAAACCATCAACGGATTCATCTAGTGATGAAGTTAGTGTCTTCGGGACCCAGTCATGTCTCTTACCCATGGCCTGTGTGACACATTCCGGCCCCCCTCCTGTGCCAATGTGTCACTGCTGTCTCTTCCGTCAGCAGTGCTCTCTCTCCTTCCCCAGCTTTAAAGCTGGCTTCTCGTCCTTCTGGACCTCACATGACGTACTCTTGTGAGCGCCTTTGATGAGTCTTCATCCATCTCAAGCCTCTTCTATCCTTCTACTCTACTGATATTTTATCTACAGAATACAATTGATGCGGATATATACAACACATATCTAGTTCTATGATTTCATGTTCCACCTCTACAGCCACGCCAGTTCCTTGACAGTGTTTGCCTTAGTCCCCATAGAGTAGGTCTCCGTAATAGTTGTTGAAGGTATAAATGAATATTCGTGAAAGTATTAGGGATCTTTAACTATAAAATGTGTATTTCTTCCCCAGTAGGATGAAACAGTTTGACTCAAACTTAACCCCATTATGCTGACTGACTGTAACCCGGATGTTACTCTGAGGTGACCTAATTAACCTCCCTGGCCTCTCGCTTCCTTTCTCATTAAGAAAGAACCGACAATTGCCAGCCTTGGAGTAAAGAATAAGAGAAACAAATCTGGCAAGTGTCTGGAATTTTACAATGAAAGCCACTCTGCTTAACTATTCAGCCAATCATAAAGCTGACAGGCACAGGCTAAAGAGGCACAGTAGCATAATCAAAAGCCCTGATCTCACATCAAGCCACTGGGCTATGACAACAGTCCGCCAGAATTTCCACCAAGTACAATGACCATGTAAATCCGGGGATCACAATTCAGGGTGGTAGTTCCTGGAGTGGGGTTAAAAACGAGGTCACACTCCAGATAGACTAGCAATTACAAAGAGAATGCCAAAGGCCTTTGAGCAGAGAATGGCCCACCCATGAGCTCCCAATCTCTAGTCTTCCTTCCTCCCATAGACACATGCAGAAAGCTGTTCCTGGAGCAGAGATTTCTAAGAGACTTTTTTTTTTTCTTTCTGAGGTTTACTCAGATGAACTGAAGACCACAGCCTGGTCTGATGTTTCATTTCAAGCCCAGGAAACAAGCTGGCCTTTTAAGTCCATGGATAGGAGCTCAGCTCAGAATAACTTTGGTTTTATACACCTTCAGTGAGGGCTTTATTAGAACTAAGTTCTCAAGCAAGCTTACATCTGACGTAGGGATTAAGAATATGAATTTTTCACTTAAGCAGCCAAGGCTGTCTGAACTTTGTCATCTGGGAGCTGGGTAACCTCAGTGAGTTATCAGAAATTCTCAGCAACTTCAATTTTTAGTTTGCAAAATGAAGATAATAAATCCGTGCCTTTACCACAGTGATTCTCAACCTTCCTAATGCTGTGATCTTTTAACACAGGTCATCATGCTGTGCTGACCCCAGCCATAAAATTTTGTTGCTAATTCATAACTGTAATTTTGCTATTGTTATGAATCGTAATGTAAATATCTGATATACAAATCCAAAGGGGATGAGACCCACAGGTTGAGAACCTCTGTTTTAGAGGAAAGAGGGGATAGGATAAGAGCTAAGTTGTTCAAGAATACTAGCTGTTAATACGAATCAAGAGCTCATAATTGAGCGTCAACAATAATTTACAAATCCCAGTTACTTCTTTTTAATTCATTTAGCAACTGTGGAATGGACCTGAATTTGATGCCACCATTGTGTAAGATGCTGGAGATGTAGAAACAAGCAAGTTGACTGCTCTCTACTCCCACAGCAGATCTGTGTGTAGGCCATTATACAGACAGTGGGTGCTAAGAGGAGGAGAGTTCAGAGCACCCGGAAGCTTCTGGAAGAGACAAGCATGTGTCCGCAGGTGAGGAAGGCCTTGGGAGGAGATACAGCATATACTAAGGATGTCATATGAAGGTGGAAGAGGAGGGGACAAAGGGAATCCTATACAGAAGGGACATTATTTGCAGAAGGACAGCATGTATAAAGCAAGAAATTATCAAGTTTCTGAAAATCAGAGCCATCAGGGCTCTGTGTGCTTTTAATTTAAAAGGGTGCCATGGCTGACGTCATGCTTTACAATGATTGACATGGTTATAGTACAGAAACTCGATTAGGAAAGCCACCACTTTGAGTCCATGAATTAAGGATGGACATATTCTAGAGAGATTCAGGAAGAACAATAACAAGACTTAGCCATTGACAGGAGGGGAGAATGAGAAGGAGGAGGAAGATGGACAGCAGACTGAATGGACAGGACACACAGATGAAAGACTTCGGAAAACTCAGTGTGTCGTGTGCTTGGGATGCCTCTGGAGCTGTCTGGTGGAGCATCTAGCCATAAGGTGATGAGGCAAGCCCTGTCTTTGCTCCATGGTCACCACCACAGCTACCTTCTATTGCTACCAAGTGTCCCTGTAATCCAGCCGCATGGGGCTTGTCTCCCTTGAATAGACCATACTCATGTTTGAACAGCTCTTGCTTTTCTAATTGGAATCCTCTCAGTTTAGATGGCCAAATTCTAATATCAACTTGGGCATCACCTCCATGGAAGGGTTCTCTGTATGACACTCTGTACTGGTTACTTTTCCCTTACTGTGATTTAAAAAAAAATGACCCAAAACGACTATGGAAGAGAGAGTTTATTTGGGCTTACTGAGAGATAAAGTCTAATATAGATCTAATACCAAGTGGTTAGGCCTGAGGCCATATATATCATAACATACAGAATGAGCAGGCTGTATTCATTAATTAATAATAATAATATATGTTTAAATGTGTAGCAACAATTAAATAAATAGAGGCCGTGAATTTGAGAAAGAGCAAAAGTAGTATATGGAAAGGTGGAGGATTGAAAGGGAAAAGAGAAAATTAAGCTATTACATTTTAATTTTAAAAATTATATATATATATATTAAAAAGAATCCATGGGGGGGCGGCAGGGATGGCAACAAGTGGTGTTGTGGGATATTTTGATTGCAAGCTGATGTTCCCGAGACTGCCAATAAAGTTTGCTTTGAATCAGAGGGCAGAGGTAGTAACTAGCTGACCAAAACTTGCCATAGAAGTTTGGGAGGACCGAACACAGATAGAGAGACACAGCAAGTAGTAGGTAGGGCTTAGAAAGAGTCTCCACTTTTTATATGGAGGAAGGAGAGAGAGAGAGAGAGAGAGAGAGAGAGAGAGAGAGAGAGAGAGAGAGAGAG
>NW_026067901.1:1660382-1742830 GCF_014885135.2 Alexandromys fortis
GAAAGGGAGAGGGAGAGGGAAGGAGGGAGGGAGGAAGGAAGGGAGGTCACTGGTCCTCCTCCCCCACTTCTCTGATCATTCAGGTTCTTACCCTGATATCTGACTTCCAAGTTTTTAATGATAAAGAATAATTAGACAAATGTTTCAAGGTGGCAGGCATTGGGAGATCATATTCTCAACCACAAACATGAAATAGAGAGTGGACGTGTGGGGGAGGCTGAGCCTGTACCCTGACAGTGGCATCTTCTCCCAACAAGGCTGCACTACATCCCAAAATGGCACTTAGCTCTATGAAATCTTCAGATTGAAAAAGAATGAGTTCCTGTTTCATCACACCTTTTAGTCCTCTCTAGTTCTGGGATTAAAAGTGTGCACCACCACTGCCTGTCTTCTATGGCTGACTAGTTATTTCTGTTTTGTGTTCTGATCTTCAGTCAAGCTTTATACATTAAAGTACAAATGAAATATAACTACATTTCCCCCTTTTTGTCTAAAAAAAGAAGGCTACAACTAATATAAGAAAAACTATATAAAGCCACAGGCAAATGGTTTTCTCATGAATTTGTACCTCAAACGTTGGATTCTAAATGTAGTGTGACTAATAAAAACCCAAATACAGATATTGGGGTTCAGCCTGATGATCAGAAAAGTAAAGCAGCCAAGTGACTAGAGAACTCTTTCTTACCTCTCTGAAATCTTCAAACTGAAAGAGAGTTCCTGTCTCATCACACCTTATATTCCTCTCTTGTACAAGGATTAAAGGTGTGCGTCACCACCACCTCCTGACCTCTATGGCTGACTAGTGTGGTAGCTGGGATTAAAGGTGTGTGCCACCACAGCTGGGCCTGTAAAGCTGACTAGTATGGCTGTTTTGCATTCTGGTCTTCAGGCAAGCTTTATGTACTAAAATACAAATGAAATATCTCTACAATAAACACTATAAAAACTACAGCTGGGTTACCCAAGACTGCGTGGGTGTAGCAAGCTCACATAGTGTGAGAAACAAGAAACTTGGCCTTGGAGCACGGGCAAGGGAGATAGATTCTGAAACATTAAAGGAACAAGCAGAATAAAAGCCCAGAAAGGAGGGAGACACCTGAGAAGGAAGAATGGTGAACATCGCAAAATGGTCCCAACTTCAAGGACAGTGAAGACTGAAATAGAGACTTGGCCAGAATAATGTCAATTGAGCAGTAAGTTTGAGAACCCAGTGACCGAAGCGTGGGGGTAAATGAGAGACAAGTGTAGACAAACTCTACTAGGGTTGGCTGCCTCTGGGAAGAAAGAAGGTGTATCACGGCAGTTTCTGCACATCTGCCTTTGATGCAGGATGTTCTGAACACATCTGCTTGTTGACGTGAAAGGAAAAGGCACACAAACAGGATAGGAAAGGAGCAGGCTTCCTACAGATGTGAGGGGTGAGGAAATGCAGGTGAGGAATGCAGAGACCAGCCTTGGGTGACCTCTCTGGCTCAGCCAAGAGAAGGGAAAAATAATGGTGGCTCATAGCTATAACCCTAGCCCTCAGATGCTGAGGCAGGAGGATTGCAATGAGTTTGGGGTCAGCCTGAGCCACAGAGTGAAACCCTGGCTCAGACAAACACATGAGCAGGGCTGTATTTACCTTCAGGAGACAAGCACCTTCAAACTTACACACAGTCTAGAACTAGAAACCCAAACTCCCCCACTACCAATGGAGTAGAAACACAAAATGCCAATAGAAGTGAACTCCAGTAGGGAGAGAATAAAGGAGGGGATAGCTGGGTCACTGAACAGCATGGAGGCTGGCGTCCATGAACTTCCAGAGACACCAGTCAGCTAATGTCCTGGAAACAATGGAAAACCTCTCAGTCTGCTTTAGCTATGGAATGCATTGGACATTTCATAACCAGAACCTGACGTCATCCTGCCTGTGAACATTTACAGATAAAGAACCAAAAGACCAGCAAAGGGCCAAAGGAAAATACACTAAACACCCCTTCTGTGGAACTTACCAGACTCTCACGTGCACAGAGTCCAAAGAAAAGACATATCCTGTTTATGCTCTTTTTGAGTCTTGAATGGGAGTTCCTGGGGTTGTTTGGATGAAGGTGGCCCCCATAGGCTCAGGCATTTGAACACTTGGTCCCCAGTTGGTGATGCTATTTGGGGAGAACTAGGAGGTGTAGCCTTTCTGGAGGAGGTACATCACTGGGGGTGGGTTTTGAGAGTATATAGCCCTCTCCCCTCTTCCAGTTTACTTTCCTTGGTTCATGTTTGCAGTTGAAGAAGAGATGTGACCCCTGGAGGTGGAGTCAGGTAGGTGGGGGCAGGAGCCCCTGGAGGTGGAGTTAAGTAGGTGGGGGCAGCCTGGCTAAGGTCTGAATTACTGAGCTGATTTATCTATCCAGTCCCAAAGTTAAAGATTTAAAAATTAAAATATTTAACCTTGATTAGCAATTGATTAACAACATTTATATTAAAAGCACACATTCTGGAATTACTAACGGGAATGTAAATTAGCATCATTTCCTAGAAAGCAATTTGACAATAATCGTTTATTTGAACCTGAAACTGTGTTATGCCTTGAAATGGGTAGATCTCCAAGATCTAGTGTAATGTGAAACAGAATAGCATACATGGCATGCAACCATCTACGTAACGTGTTTGTATGTGTAGAGATGTGTGTATATGCATATGGCTATAAGCATATAACATATTCACACAAACGTATATATGGCTTGTACCTAGGAAAGGAATTGGATACCTAGAAGGAGGTTTTCTAGTCTATGTGGACAGACTGAATTTTTAACAGATGATAACAAGCTCAAAGCATCACTATCTAGCAGACCAAATAAGGATAACCCAGCTCCTATACACACAAAGCCCTCTTAGCAGTAAATGAAAGTTCAGGAAGGCTGGGCAACCTCTGCAGACTTTTCTCTAAGCATAAATTCTAGCTAACCAATCGAACTTAATATTCTTAGGATGACAAAACCACACGGGCAAGGGTCAGAGTGCCCCGACCCCTAGAGAACAGAAAAAACAGTTCCAGCAGCAGACATGTGAACCTTGAAGCCCCCTTGCAAGCCACCACTGTGAGACTGAGGCTGAGTTCACATGGAAATTAAAAGGATGTGTTTGTTTTAGTGACTTGCAGTAATAGCAGCAGAAAAATTAAAACGAAGAGAAATGTCTCTAACTTGTCCTACACCAAACTCGAGGAGCATTTTCTCTGCTCCCAGTTAAGAAAAGTAAAAGCTAAAATGGCTCCTAAGGCAAAACTTCAGACCAGCCGAAATCTGACTGGTTGTAGCCCTTTGTAGACTCCATCTCTAAAGGGATCTGGCATGCTTCGTAGAAGCAAGGAAGCCTGTGACTCCCACGCAAACCTACAGTGATAGGGACCCCAGTCACTCAAGCTGATGCGGGATCTAGAGCGCTGGCCTGGCTGACTTGAGAGACGGGGAAACAATTTCTTTTCCTAGATTTTTCTCCTCCAACATTTCCGAGCAGCCACACGAGGATGTGAATATTTACCCTGGCAGCTAGGCTCCCTGTCTCCATCTCCAGGGAAGTAGTTCCCTGGGCTATAAACACGCAGAACGCTGACTCATTATCAAAAAGGAAGTTCAGTTTGGTAAAAGAGGTAAGAGAGAGGAGGACACCCTTTAGAGCATGCGTGTAAATGGTAGTTGTCAATCATTGCCAGAAGGAAAAGAAAAGAATGCCACTGAGCTGATTGACTTAAACCCAGACTTTTATCAGGACCTCTGACTCTGACTGATAAGGCTGTGGGCCCAGCGTGAACTTGCATCTCAAGAACTTTCCGTTTCATTGTAATTGTAATAATTTTTCCATTGTGCTACAGAGGACAGCATTTCTCTCTGTTTTGTCATACAAAAATTTAAGCGTGATTTGCCTATACTCAGGTTGTAATGTTATATACTTATCAGCTATGATGTGGAAAGCTCATAAAACAATCGTCTTTCAAAACTAGAAACAAAACATATATAGAGAATGTAGAAAGTGCATAGTTGGCCAGGCCATGGTGGGGGCATGCCTCTAATCCCAGCACTCAAGAGGCAGAGACAGACAGATCTATAAGTCTGAGGCCAGCCTGGTCTACAAGAGCTAGTTCCAGGACAGCTAGGGCTATACAGAGAAACCCTGTTTCAAACAAACAAACAAACAAACACCAAAAAAAAGAAAGAGCGTAGTTGTTTGGGGGGTGGGGTGGGAGTGGGGAGTTGGTGACTTACCATTTAGCTCACTGGTGGAGAACTTGGATGGCATGCACAAAGCCCTGGGTTTTGTCCCCAGCACATAATAAACTGGTCTTGAACCCCTTTCCTGATCCTCATGCCTCCCCCCCCATAATCTGAATACTCAGAAGGTGAAGGCATGGGGATCAGGAAAGGGGTTCAAGACTATCCTCGACAACGTGATGACTTCAAGACCTGTCTGAGACTGTCTGAGATACATGAGACCTTGCGAAAGCAAGGCAGTGGGGAGGGAAGGGAAAGAGAGAGAGAGAGGGGGGGGGGGCTTTATGTATCACAGAATTATAGCTATATACTGCTCTATTCAACTCTACTCACAAATGTATAAGTAGAATTTTGTCATAATTTGATTGTATATTTCCTTCCTTTTCTAACATAAAAACTAAACTAAAACTAACCTTGGGTGTCTCTCCAAATGAATGATTTTTTTCTCCCTTTGCCTGGGCACACAGCCAGTAAAGATTAAGCCAGGGAGGAATTGATAAAGCAGGGGTGGGGTGGGGCGGGGGGGGTGTTAACCCCTTTAATGACACTCTCTTCCTCGGCAAAGTAAGACTTCTACTGTACAAGAAGGCCTTTCCAGACCTCGGTGACTTGTGAATAGAATCTGTGTATCTGAAGATGTTTTTACAAAGTGTGGGAGGCTCCGACATACACCCAGGTTGGAAGATCCCTAAATTCAGCTAAGGTTTTGGCTGACTCTGAGAGCTGGCGGTCCTTAAAGATGGCCTCTCCGGACACTCAGGAGACTTGATGTAAGTGCAGAACTGCAATCACAGCCGTAATGGGGCGGGGCGCATTTTTCTTCCTTTTTGTATAGCTTCTCCTCCTAATCCTCCTCCTAAGAACTCCATATTAATATTCTGTCAATGGCTTCAATAAAAGAGGGGACTGCCTGGTCCCTTATTCAAGATGTGAAATGCTGAATCCCAAGGCTCAAATACATTTTTTTAATTTAACAAAAATGTCAATCCTCTTCTAAGTCTGTAACTTCTTTTCTTCCTCACACAGCCAGCCGCCAATCTCATGTGACCAGTCAGCGGTCCTGCGGTCATGGCTGTCTGCTTTGACTCCAGTCAGTGTTTGGGTACTTGGTTAGTCATTGTCCACTGACTAGCTGCTCTGGAAAGCATTGGGGGGGGAATGTTAGTCTTTATCTCTGAGTTTTGGGTGTCAGAAGTCACCGTCTTTTCCAAGAGCAGACTGTCAGAGATGAATGACAATTGCAAAGGAACCAGCCTCTGGGGACTGGGTTACCAAAGGCAAAGGAGACTGAAACCCAACAGGTTTAAAACATAAGAAATGATAACCTCTTCCAAAGCAGGTAAATAGAATTAAAAAAATCACCGTATCATCTATATAAATATCAGATGGTGCCTCCGCAAATCGGTGTGCTAGGTCTCATTCGATTGCATTTTAATTGTTTTCACAAAAATTAGACCACAAAAAGAAATTAAATGCCTAATGAAGGTTTATTCAAATAAAAACAATAATAATAAAGCTTGTAATTTTGAATATTTGGCAGGAATTGAATATATACTTCACCAGTGGGTGGAAATCTCCATGAGCCAACACTGACGTCTGCTTCAGTGACTCACTGGAGCTGGGGAGTCAGGCTGAGATCGGCCGCTCTGCCCTTCTCCCAGGGCTTTCCCTGGCTCCTCTATGTTTAGCTATTGGTCCACCCCAAACATCCTGATAAACAACCTGGTACAAGAGGGCATGCACTGAGAGATGACTGTCCATCTCCGAGGTGCCAGAGAGGTCTGCCAAAACCATCAGGAGGAAGCATGGTGCTGCCTCCCTTGGCAACACAAAAGACAGAATTTCAGCCCTCAGCCAGGAAGTCCCTTCTCCCGCTGTCATTAACGGATATTATATAAATTT
This sequence comes from Alexandromys fortis, assembly GCF_014885135.2. Classification (NCBI taxonomy): domain Eukaryota; kingdom Metazoa; phylum Chordata; class Mammalia; order Rodentia; family Cricetidae; genus Alexandromys; species Alexandromys fortis. Next base: position 1,666,532 of record NW_026067901.1, read on the forward strand.
AAATCAGAATTCAGCGGGAGCTGAAGTCAAGAGTATGGCCCATGATACATCCTTGAATCCATGAAGAAACCAATGCTGAACACACGCTGACCTGTCTTCCAGGTATTTCCAGTGTTATCACGTGTTCTGAAGAGCACAGCACAGAGAAGGCTTCGGTCTTCAGAACAAATTTCCCACCTTAGGTACTGAAGTAAACATTAATCATGCTGAAGTGACCAAGTCAAATCTTTAAACAAGCTTGGATGCCCAATCCCACAGCCAGTCACCATCCCTCTTGTGTGAGCCACTGTGGCCATACCCAGGGTTGGGAGCCGCAAAGGCCAGCACAAATGGCTCAGCCTTTTCTGAGGTCGACTCCTGCCCCCTTTCTTGAGACCTCCAAATTAAATAGCCGAAGCAGTTCAGTCCTTTTCTCCAGGTGTTCAGGGAGTTGGTCTTACAATCTGACGTCAACTATGCTCAGCTCTATGGTCTCCGGAGAGCAGCAGAACGTAGTGAGAAGTGAAATTATTGGAATACAGTAATATATCAGCAATGATGAAAATCGCTCTTCCATGTTACTCAGAGAACAGGGCTAGGAGTTGCCCGGTTAATGCAGAAGCAATAACTAGATGGGAGACCAACGAGCTAAGCCATCAAGCAGAGCAAAATCGAGTCACAAGGAGATAGAGTCTATGGTAAATGGCCTCTCTATCGGGAGAAGAACATCTAATGTAAATTAATGTCCAAGAGTATTTGAAAAATCCATCGCACATGAATATCTCTGCCAAATAATATACTAATTATTACTTCATTAAAATGAACGCTGCCTCTCATATGTTGCATTAATATGGTTTCTCACTCTCTAAATGATCGTCCTTCATCTGGATGCTGAAATCAGACTGCTTATTCTCCGAGATATATTGCTATCTTTCCCTCAAAAAAGCATCCAATCTCACCAAAGTTCCAGCAGCACCAACAAGAATTCCAACCCTCCTCTGCTGTCGCTCCTGTTTTTTATTTTTATTTGTTTTTATTTGTATAGAACATGGATGAACTTCTTTCTGTCACTATTCTCTAAACAGCCCATAACAGCTACTGACATGGTATTTATAGTATAGTGGGTACTATATAAGTAACGCAAAGGTAATCTCAAGTAAATATGAGGTGTTGTCAGGTATTTTGATCTTGTGCAAATACTGTAAACTTTGCACAAAGGTTTTGAGCACCTGTGGATCTTGGTATCCTTAGAGGGCCTTGGAACCGCTCTCCCAAGCTCTGACTCTGGATACATATTAAATATCCCACTGTCCACCTCTTCCCAGCTCCCATGGCCCTGGCTTTAGCCAGAATCATCTCCCTCCAGACCACTATAACAGCTGCCGAAGTTCAGCCTTCCACTTCCCCTCTTACCCTCTTCAAAGCCATTCTCCGTCAGCCACCAAGATGACCCTCGCCAGGAAAGCCTGACTTTCCCATGACTTAGGATAAAATGTACCTGTACCTGGCTCTCACAGCCAAGTGCATGCCTGGGTCTCCCACGCTGTCCCTTACCATGTCCTTTTCCTTGATACCCTTGGCCACTTACTTTATTACTCTGACGCCCTCAACAGACCCAGCTGCGCCCCCCTGCCACCACACACAGACTTGGGTTTACCTCCTGAACTGTTGGGTCCCGCCCTCACCTGGTTTTAATTCAAAGTCAGCACTCACAAAGAAACGCTTTGGTCTCGCTATTTCTAAAGCAGCCCCAAGTTTTAGATTCCCTGTCACTTCACCCTGATTAGCTCCCCGGTGAGTCTAGAGAGGGCCCAGGGCTGAGCAAAGGGCCCTGATGTTAATCTACGCTAACTGTGCTTGGGTTGGTTGCAGGGTGCCCCCTGAGGTCAGTTAACTAATATTAGCCAATTAACTAGCTAAGCTGTACTCAGTCGGCTGGCTGTTCAAGCTGTAGCCAGTTAAGTTGTTTTCTATGCCTCATTTCCACCTCTCGGTAGATGAATTAACATTGTTTGTTAAAATTCTGCTCCATGAATTATTCTTTATTTTCGTTTGTCATATAAGCGCTGATAAATGTAATTTATCTTAAGAGACTGCTTTCTTGTGGCTTCAGTACAATGAACAGACTCCTAACAGCGCTCCAGTTCCATAGGTGGTTAGGCCTTAGGGAGCCATAGTGCTTAAACTGTTTCTGGGAAAACCGCTTCTCCTGCCTTGTGGGCCGCCATCTTTAGGCTGCGTGGCACTGACTCGGCTCTTCCGGCAGGCACGGTGAGGGTGGGGAAGTAGGGAGCCCTGGTGTTTCTTTTCACAAGGACACTACAAGGGCTCCACCTGATCGCGTCATTTGAACACACCAGCTTTTGCCCTGCACTCCTCATCTGTAGACTTTCTTTCCCCGAAGTGGAATGAGAGTGGGCGGTCTTTTCTCTCCCAAGTGCAGCTGCATTTTAAACATGGAAAGACTAGCAGAATCAAAGGAAGTGGTCTGAAAGGGCACAACAAACCATGGTCTGTGCAGGCGTCTCAGGTGCGGTGGGGAGAATGAACAGCAAGGTTGTGCGCTCCTGTGCCCTAGTCTCTATGCGTTATCGTGGGGGTGGGGCTAACTGGGACCTAATAGCTCCGTATATGGAGAAAAGAAGACATGCATTCTTTTGCAATTGGAAAATAAAGACAAATCTGGTGGGGAGGGAATGCAGTAGAGCTAGAAGTCTGACATTTAAGCAAATGTGTTGCGGCTATCAAATGTAGGAATAAGAAAAATCCTTGAGTACATCTTAGTATGGGCTAGGCAACTCTAAATCAGACTCCTAAATGTTCTCACTTGTCTTCTTGTAATTTTCTATTATTTTAAAGCTAGAAATAAGTCTATAAGAATTGTAATTAGTCATTAAGTAAGCAGAAACTTAACATTTTTGTCAAAATCAGTTTCCTTATATTCTTCACTGTTTCTATTTACTTTGTGCATTCTTTATTTTAAAAGACACTTTACTTCATTTTATTTAAGTGTGTGTGTGCACATGTGTACCACAGTTCCCATGTGCTGGTCAGAGTCAGTTCTGTCCCTCCTGGAGTCCTTCAGGACCCTACTTGGATTGTCATCAGGCTTGGTGGTGAGGACCTTGACCCACTGAGCCGCCTGGCCCAGACAGTGAATTCTTGTAGAGAATCTAAGCATATCATTTCATGATACAGTGCAAACATACCAATATTATCATATTGATCAAGAACGCCCATCTGTAGCAGTTTTACATTTTTCTGAGTCCTGTACTCCTCCTACACCGTATGAAAATGACAGAGGAAGAGAGGTGTCCTGAGAAACAGCAGCTGGCTTGTCTGCACACTCCAGAGGTGGGGGTGAAGGTGTATGTGGTGTCTGTTCTGGTCCAGGGGCAACTGGGTTTTCCTACTGCCCAGCACTTTCCTTACCTGATACGGAACAGTGAAGGAGGGGAAGGTATCCTCAGTACCTCAGTAACAACATGCTTGAAAGACTAGATCGCTCTAGAGCACCCGCCAGGGAAGGCATCCAGTCAACGTGTGGTAAATGAAAAGGTTCATGAAATGATTGGTCAAAGTCACAAGCATGAGACATCTTTAGAAATTAGCAATTCAAGATCCCTTCTGGAGCCATATCTTCTTGAATGTACCCTTCTTCTTCTTCTTCTTCTTCTTCTTCTTCTTCTTCTTCTTCTTCTTCTTCTTCTTCTTCTTCTTCTTCTCCTTCTCCTCCTCCTCCTCCTCCTCCTCCTCCTCCTCCTCCTCCTCCTCCTTCTTTTTCTTCTTCAAACAAACTCGGATTATCAGAATGGAAAAAGTAGACCAAGAAGCCAACTCATAGGCACCAACCTGACTACAGCTTATTAACAGGATCGAACACCCCGGGGGTTGTATGGTTGTGTGTGATTATCGCTCCATTTACCCCTGAATGAACAAGGCCTGTCTCCTTCACAGGGGAAACAGCCCTCTTCTACCACCCTCTACTCAGGTGACTTTCTCCCAGTGTATTTTTAGCCTGCATAGGAAACACTAAAGACAAGGAAGCTGAAATGTCACTGACCTTTTACCTGTACCAATGCCAGCGCCACTGACATCTGCCGACAGTGACGCAGACCCAAGCTGACAGCTTTTTGGCCAGCGAACTACACAGCTTCTTTTTCATTAGACCCGATACCCTAACATGGTTTTACAAGGCTCGGGAATTACTTTAGACGTTATGTGGTTCGGAGACAGGGCGCAACACATATTATCTTTAGAATTCACTCCTTCTGGAAGAAACAGTGGGGCAGTCATCTTAGCGCTGTTTCCCTTGACTGACAGAGCCCAGCAATGGGAGTCCAGGAAGACTGTCTTCAGCCAAAGGAGTCGGCATATCCCTTGTGCATTGCCGTAGACTGCACCTTGCCAGGACAGCTGTAGTAAAATCATCTGTGTCTAGTCATGCAAAGTCAAGGACCAACATTTTGGTCAGTAATATGAAACAGTCTTTTCTAGTCTGAAAATTTTTCACACACGGGATCTAACGCATAGGCAATGTTATATAATATTTTCTTCCTTCGTGGCTGCAAACCACCGACAAAAGACATCTTCCTCACACTTAATTAGATAAATCAAAATTAATGTTTTAGTTCAAATCTGAGCCTTTGAGGGTGTCATGTGATCCAAAACAGGGCAGAATGCAGAGGGGCAAAGCAAACAGGCACCCGCTGAATGGGGAACAAGGAGGGGCAGCTGTCCCTCACCATAGTTAGTCCACTCCAGTCTCTGGAAGCAAACACTGACCCATCTGCGAGGGCTCCACCCATCCCCCTAAAGCCTCCCACCAGGTATCGGTATCCAGCACCAACACCCTGTGACACCAGCCATCAACACAAGTTTCCGTGAGGATGAACGGTATTCAAACCAGAGCAAGTGGGAGGCAAACAGCGGCTGTAACAACCAGGAAAAAAAAAGTCACCAGACAGGTAAGAGGAAGAGCTGCAGAAGGTGGAAGAAGACTAGGTGGAGTTTTCACCACCAAAGGGCCAGCAGGTGCGTCCAGACGCCCCACGTGGTGCACAGAGCTGACTAACAGGGAAATGCCTTAAGGACGACAAGCTCCTAGTTTTGCATAGTTTATGGAGGTCAGAGAACAAACTAGACCTCATTCTTCATCCCTTCCTTCATGAGTGGCTAGTTCCTTTTACTAAAACTCTTCTCCTAAAATACAGTTCTTTCTCCTTCCTTGTACTGTGCAAAAATCTATACTTCTATAGACTCCAAGTTAAGTTGCTGACCCTGCTCCCAATTCAGCACCTTAAACAGACTGAAGTTTCCTTTTTGTTTCCTTGTTTCTTTTCCTTTTTTTCCCCCATGTAGCAGGCCAGAGGTAGGTGAGGTCACACAGTTGAAATAACTCTACCTTCATCAAAATGACACTTCTCTCTGCAGTCAAAAGCAGCTCCAAGGCTTGGCTGCTTCTCTCCCAGTTGAGGGGGGGAGTGGAGAAAAGACAGTGATTTTCCCATATTTTCAAAGCTCCCATTCGGAGTCCTGGCTAGCACTGAGTCACACAGGACTCCTACACACAGAAGAGACTGCGGGAAATAGTCATTACACAGCCAATCAGGTGGCCAGCTTGTGGAGAGAAGGGAAGTTGTTTGTAAAGGAAAAGTGGTTTCTAGAGTAAATGAACAGTACTCACCAGGCCTACCTCCAGGTCCACCTCCAGGTCTAAGTTCAAGTCTACCTCCAGGTCCACCTCCAGGTCTAACTTCAAGTCTACTTCCTGGTCCACCTCCAATACCCTCTTTAGTGAGTAGACCACTCCATCCATCTTTAACTAGGATCCTAATGTTTTCTAATCTTCATGTGTCAGAAACAAGAGTTTTAAGCCCAATTCCTGTTTTACTTGCTGCTCTTTCTGCCTAGCTGGCCCTCTCCATTAGCAGGGTACCATTCTGCAGATGAGATGTCCTCTCCATCACAGATATTGGCTGGTGTTTCTAGAGGTTTCAGTGCACCATTTTTGACTATTTTTTCTGAGTACTGAAACTGAACCCCACTGTGAAGTCTATGACAAGAAGGCTGCTATAGCACAGTAATTGTTCCCAATGCTCCTAGCTGAAGATGTCCATGCCATCCTCTGTGCTAGCCAATAAAATAAACTTTTTATATTTATTATGACACCTGTTAAAAGACTCTTATAAAGATCCCTCCCAAAAAAAATAGTGTCTTCATATTAAGGAAGTTCACTTCTCTTTTCTAACAGTTGAGCAAGGAGACTCTGCTACCAATCCATGGCATCTGTGTGCTCCTTCTAGCTGTTATTATCACTTCTTTGCCAGGACAAATGGTTTTATACAAGTAAGATTCAGAAGATTTGTGCTAAGGCTCCAGTACTAGCTGTACTCTGGTGACGTGTATCATCAAATACTCAGAATGCCTTTCTCTATCACCTTATCTTCTCGTCTCTTTATCCATTTATTCTCATAGCTGTCTTTACCGAATGCCTAATATGTGCCCGGCTTTTAGTTAGGCAGCAGAAATACAGAGGCGAGGCAGAGTCACCTAGAACATTTACACAAAAGTTCTTATTTGGATAATTTACTTAAAATTTTTGTCACTCTTTCCTGAACATACAATTATGTATAGAAATTAAATTCAAGGGAAAACGTACACAAGAAAGCATACTTGCCTTGATTTTGTATTGTTTACATCAATCAGCCTAATTAAAAATTATAACTTAATGTAAAATTCAGTGGGTCATTGAAGATACAAAACCTTGGCAATAGGGTCAAGCTTCAACCCATCTCACCTCTACGTTCTTACCAATCAGCTGCCACATTGATACGATCTTTCCATCACACAAATGAAACTAGACCATGCAAAAGCCATTCTCTTCTGCTGAGTTCTCTCCAGCTCAGAATCCCACTTCCTGCCAATGTGCCTCCATCCTTTTATTTGTAAGGAGCACAGAACCAGGAGAAGACTGGTCTGTGTCCTTGGAGTGAGGATGGGGTATCAGTGTCTAGGGCATCTAAAGGGCTGGGGAAGTGTGGCTGTGGATGCAGATGTTGGCTGCAGGTACGTTCGGCTTGCAGCTTCTCCTTAGCTTGTACTGACGTTCCAGTAGGATTCTGTCATTCTTCCACAATTTAGAAGGGATGAGGAGAAACTTACAAGGTCCCAAACACTGTATCAACTGTGGTGGTGGTGGTGTCAAACGACATATGATATATGTTATCTTCCCCCAGAACTGTTTTCTTTTCCCCTAAGGAAAACCAAAAAGAAATGGGGCTGGCACACAGCTCAATGGGTAAAGGCACTTGACTGGCAAGACTAATGGTCTGAGTTTGATCCTTAGAACCCATATGAGGGAAGGAGAGAACTGATTGCCTCAAATTTGTGTCTGACCTCCATATATGTAGTATGGTGCATGCCCCCCTACACACTCACACAGACACACATGGGCACACACACTCACACACACCCACACACATACATACACACACACATACACACACCCACACACACACATACACACACCCACACACATACATGCACACACACATACACACACCCACACACATACACACACACACACATCACTAAATACAGTCATCTTTTAAGGCTGTTGTGATGAAGAAGATCTGAAGGGCTGGCTCTGTATGTCTGTATTTTCCCATCAAAGCCTGAGTTTCCTGAGCCACAGTTGAACTCTGAAGTGTTCTGCTCCCTGGTCCTCTCCTGGTCAAATAATCATGGATGTTTTCTCCCCCTTTTGACCTGAAGAAGCATTTGGGCATTCAGAAAACAAAGCCAGGTGGGTACAAAATGATTTTTATAACAAATCCATGTAGCTCTTTGCCCAAGGAAAGACAGTACAGCCAGTCAGAAAAGTCTGGAACCACTGATTCCTGAATCCTTTTTCTGTCGGTAGCCAGCCACAAGCTTGCTCCGCAGACTTAGAGAAAGTCCCTCTATTTTTCTACCTTAGTCTTGCTCTTTGTTAAGTCAGACTAGATGATCTCCACCCAGATCCTGCCAGTTCTAAATCTTTGACTCTGGGTTGGTCAGTTTGACACTGAAATAATAGGTCTAAGACTCTGGATGTTTGTCATGAGCCTGGTTTTCTTGCTCTTGATCTGTATGCTAAAAACCAACCCAAAATCAGACTTTTAAATTATTTTAGCTTAGTCTATGTATTAGGTGCACTAACTCTGATATTCACATGGGGATCCAACCCTTAGATCCTTCAGAAAATCCACACTGGTGTGTACCCATCTTCCACCACACTGGTGTGTACCTGTCTTCCACCACACTGGTGTGTACCCATCTTCCACCACACTGGTGTGTGCCAGCCTTCCAGGGGCAAAGCGGGATCTACGGCTTCATACTCCCAATGCTAAACTTTCCTTCTCCCTCTGGAAACTGGCAACTAGTCCAAAGTTCATCAAATACGCCTAAAATACATCCAATCCTAAGTAAAAATCATCTTCCTTTAGTTTCCTCTAGCTGAGAAAGAAAAAGAATTGAAAGTTTATACATATAAAGTTTTGCATAATTTGCTAAAATTATAAACACCAACAGTTCACACCATTTTTCTTGTTAGGGTACTACTGTTATGATAAACACCATGACCAAAAGCAAGTTGGGGAGGAAAGGGTTTATTTGGCTTACACTTCCACATCCTAGTCCTCATTGAAGGAAGTCAGGACAGGAACTCAAACAGGCAGGAACCTGGAGGCAGGAGCTGATGCAGAGGCCATGAAACTTACTGACTTGTTCCCCTTTGCTTGTTCAGCCTGCTTTCTTATAGACCCCAGGAAGACCAGTCCAGGGATGGCTCCACCCACAATGGGCTGGTCCCTCCCTATCAATCACTAAGAAAATGCCCTACATGCTTGCCTCCAATCCAATCAGATTGAGGAATTTTCTCAACTGAGGCTCCCTCCTCACTGATGACTCTAGCTTGTGTCAAGTTGTCACAAAACTAGACAGCAGACCATGTCTCCAAATCTCAATATTTTTTAACACTTAATGTTAACATATATCTTCACATTTTATCTGTAAGATACAAATTCTTTGGTCTGTAAGAGGTTTTATGAATATGTACAGTCAAAGATCAAGAGGGATTTCCAAGTCTTTTTCAATAACGCTGCTAAAACAGGAGAGATTATAAACCTGTCACTCATCCTGACGTGACATCCCTTGTCAAGTTTCCTGCATGATACAGGGACTTGCCTCTACCATCTACAAGAAGCAAAGAGAAATAACTGGAACTGAAGTATCAGAACAAACTTTTGACACGCTTAGAAATACTTTGCATGTTGTCTCGACCTGACCCATGATTGTTTTAGGACAAGGATCCCACTGTGGCTGGACACTTGACCTGCAGAATTCCTTAAAAGAAAGGAGTCGGGCAGTGCGAATGTATCATATGTTCCACAAGGATACAAAACGTTCTGGACACGGCCTAGCTCTCAAGGAGTTCTCAGGCTGGCTAGGTCACTTAAGTACTTCTAAAAATATGATGGGATAATGTTCCTGGCCTTGTTTTCATGAGATACCAGACCAATTAATAGACAAAGAAACAGCCATCATCAGAGTTTGCTTTGAGAAAACTATGCAGTCTTTATTGTGTGATTCTTACACATGGAGTCTTCCATCCGATCTCTGTCCCTAAATTCAAAGCTAAACTGCACACCAAGATTTTGGGTTAACATTATGTATAATAGGATATTTTCTAAACCAGACATTTTGAGCCTTCATATTTTTTTTTTGCCCCTGTAGTTGTAAATTTGTATTGTGTTCCTGCTAACACTGTGTTCTCAAGTTTCCCTATGCCCCCTTCGACCTTAGCCCCTCCCTAAATCCCAGCATGCTGACCTTACTAAGTGCAAGAATATCTCTTGGAAGCCGCTTACTTCCAATAGCACTTTCTAGAATTCCATGTATCACTTGTTAAACATGCTTTTACATTCTCCTATGCCAAAGACTAGTCGTTACAGATAGAGCATTAAACAACACAGGAATAGTCCTGTCTCTACAGTAATGACTGCCAAAATAGATTTGGACGGGAACCCAGGGGCACCAAATGGGAGAGCAATAGAAAATCCTGCTGAGGCAAAGCAGAGGCTCCTGAAAAAGGAATCTCACCCCAGAAACAAGAGCCAACGCTCTACTCAAGCTTGAGTTCTCAGCCCCCCTGAACTCAGTCCAAAACACAGGTCTGCCCACTCCCACGCATGCCTGAGTACAGGGGGTATTCGTCATGCAGAGACAGCCTGATGTATTCCTTGAATAGTATCAGTAGACCTGAGCCAAGTGCTGTCTTAAGCTTTTTATACACACCTGTGGTTTGGTTTGGTTTTTTTCACTTAATCCTCGAAACTTCTCTTCCAGATAGTATACAGGATCAAACCTATTTTTTAAGTATAGAGAAGGTGAGTAACTTGTCCAAGGTTGTATAGCTGTAACTTTTGGAGCAGCATTTGAATTAGACAGCCTAGCTTAGCCTTATCTCTCTGGCCCTGACCTCTATACCTCTGTACCCCAGCATGTTTTCTAGAGCACCCCCCCCCCGCTTTGATGTGAAGAGTAAGGGGAAGTCTTTCAATTCTTGGAGTTACTAAACCCTGTAACAGGAAATTGGTGTAAGCACACCAAGACACAGAGTGCACCCTAGCCTGGTCGCACAGAACTCTAGCTCTAAGCACCCATCAGGAGTGCTGTCAAACCTCCGTGATACTGAAGGTTCCAGTTTGTGTGTGTGTATGTGTGTGTCTATGTGTGTCTGTGTGTGTGTCTGTGTGTCTATGTGTGCATGTATGTGTCTATGTGTTTCTGTATGTGTCTGTGTGTGTCTGTGTATATTGTGTCTATGTGTGTATGTGTGTGTGTCTGTGTGTGTCTGTGTATATGTGTGTCTATGTGTGTATGTGTGTGTCTGTGTGTCTATGTGTGCATGTGTGTGTGTCTGTGTATGTACATGCATGTGTATCTGTGTGTCTGTGTGTGTCTGTGTGTATGTGTGTGTATGTGTGTGTCTGGGTGTCTATGTGTGTATGTGTGTGTCTGTATGTGTATGTGTGTCTATGTGTGTATGTGTGTGTCTGTGTGTATGTGCATGCATGTGTGTGTCTGTGTGTGTTTCTGTGTGTGTCTGTGTGTATGTCTGTGTGTGTATGTGCATGCACGTGTGTGTATGTGTGTGTCTGTGTGTGTTTCTGTGTGTGTCTGTGTGTATGTCTGTGTGTGTGCATGCATGTGTGTGTATGTGCGTGTATGTGTGTGTGTATGGGGGAGTGGTGCAAATGATCCCTCTGGCCCAGAAGGTTGGCAGCACACACATAGGAAGCTCCCCACCTCCTGTCTGCTGAAGGAGTCAGGTAGATAGAAACGCCTTCAAATAACCTAAGATGTGAGAAATTGAAGGCATAGCAGGCTGGAATTGTCACTGGATATTTTTAGGAGAGCTTATTTTGCAAGTTAGAATTACAGAACAGAACGGTGTAGTCAATTAAAAATATTTCAGGATGAGTTTCTGGCATTGGGAGAGGATAACAGGAGAGTCACAACCAGTGACAAAGAACCAGGAGAGACTACCTTTCCTGCAACGCACTGGGTGCCACTTTAAAATGACATTTTAAAATAAACTGACTTATCCCCCAATAGCCAGTTCAAGTTGTCAACAAAAGGAAGCGGCTTATAGAAGAATTCAGAACAAGGACCAAAGAGTTTTTCAAGGGAGAGCGTTAATCATTATTTAGGCTCGTAGTCTTCATCAAAGGGTCTAGCGGGGGTGGGACTATAAGGCCATACACTAAAGAATCCCCACACTCAGCTTTCATGGCGTGTGAGGCACCTCTATCTGGCTCATGTCCCACTGGAGCCCCATACTTCCTATATCCATGTAGGGGCTCAAGAGTTATCATTGAACAGATGGGAAAACCGAGATGTGAGAAGGTTAAATACATTTATATGGGCACTCAGGTAAGAGTGCAAATACATTTATATGGGCACGCAGGTAAGAGTACAGAGTGCAAGGCCCATGCTTTCTTTCCAAACCGCCTAGAGGCCACAAGTTTCAGTGAAGTGAAATGTGAGAAAAAGATATTAAAGAATTAATGAAATCTTGGGCAGTGGTGGCTTGTGTCTTTAATCCCAGCACTTGGGAGACAGAGGCACACGGATTTCTGTGAGTTCGAGCCCAACCTGGTCTACAAATGCTAGTTCCCGGACACCTGGGACTGTAACACAGAGAAACCCTGTTTCGAAAAACAAAAAAAAAAAAAAAGAGAGAGAAATCTGTGGGTACTCCATTTTACAGGAAAGAAATGAAATTTCAGTTATCTTGTCTTGCTCTGTCAAACCTGTCTCTTAGGTTGCCTCGACTCTTAGTGACTGTAGGGGTAGCCACATCTTCCATTGTACTTCTTGTAGAAAAATGGGGTCCCATCATCAGCATGGAAACTTCCAGAAGATTCCATTACACATTGTCTATCTTGGTTCTCATCCAGTGATTGCATCATTTTCCAAAGCCTGCCCTCTTTTGGCATGTTTCTTTCCTCTGGACATGACCGTCCTCGTCCACTTACAACCGGAAGAGCCACCATGGCTACTCTCTCACGCCCCATCTGTTGCACCCTCCCCCACCCCAGGATGCTGGCACATAACAGATGTTCATTACAACTGTAAAGAATCGGCCACTCGGGCTGGAGAAATGACTCAACCTTTAAGAGCACTGACTGCTCTTCCAGAGGATCCGGGTTCAATTCCCAGCAGCCACATGGCAGCTCACAACTGTCTGAAAATTTAATTCCAGGGGATCTGACACCTTAACACAAATGCACATAAAATAAAGATAAATAAATCATAAAAAAATTAAAAAAAAAAGAATCGGCCACTCTCTAACCTGTTCTCCCCCTCCATGATAAACATGATCTAATTATGGCCTTATGAAAACTTACATCATCTGCTGTGGGAAACAGATAAATTTCATAAAACATGATATTTCCGTTACCTGAGATTCAAATTTCTGACTTTGTTTGATTCCGGTTTTTTCTCACTTTGTCCTTTTACCAGGCCTCCTTTTGCTCACGCACTGACAATGGGTAGTAGAAGCCAGCATTTATGGAATGCTTACCGTGTGCTGGGCATGCTAACTTGTGCATATGTGTTATCAGTCTTCATAATCACTCTCCTCAGCTTCTAGCCCAGGAGACCAAGGCACAGAGAAGTAAGACAACTTTCCCGAACTCCCACCGCGAGGGATAACATTAAAATCCCCCAGTAACACAACTTGAAGAATGTCGGGTGGTGTAGTTATGGAAATGATTGTACGATGGTTTGTGCTTTCTCCTTGATGGTTATTCAACTGTAAGCATTTTGCATGACTTTTTCATTTCTAATCACCTCAAAACATTTTTGAGGTTTATATTATTGCATTTCTAGCTCTATATTCTTAGAACATTACTTATAGTGAGGCTGCTTGCCTCAGTTTCCCCTTCTTACAATGAGATCACGAATATCATTGCAAGTATTACTCTAATGGAAACCATGCGAATTAGCCCATAGTGTGTGGCAGGCTCTGTCACCGCAAACTATTATCACCTTTGACCTATCACTCTGACCTTCCTTCCTCATCAAGGTCTCCGTTTTAAGTTGCAGACGCTCACTCACTAGTGACTACAGAGGTGTGATCATTTCTTTCTAATATGCAGGGTATGATTTAAAACAATTGTTTGACCAAATAATGAAGAAATTGTGAAAAGGAAAGGCTCAAACCTGTATAAAACATAATTGCACCTAGTACCGTGACTGGAACATAATTTAAGGTGGGCAAGCATTTGGTAATCAGTGTATGAATAAGTGCATGCAGAAAAATGAGAGAACACAGCCAGGAAAGAAAGGGGATAGAGAGATGGCTGGGAAGCAGGGTGATGGAGTTTAAATTGAACTGCAGAGACAGGGAGGGAGGAACGCGGAGGCATGGAATGAAAACCACACAGTGTTTGTTCCAAAGGTCGTGTTTTAACACTTCACCTCATGCACGGTAAACCTTGTCTATTTAAATGAAATTAATATTTCTAAAACGCACAGAATGGAATCACTTAAAAAGCAAATATGGGGCCCACGTCCAAGGGGAGAGAATCTCGTTGAAACGTGAGGAAGGAAGTTTATGGCCAGGTTTGGATTTCATCCTAGGTTTCCCACGCTTTTCAAAGAGCCATGTTCTGATTCCTTCTCTAACATTTGGAAGGAAGTATGGCAATTGTGAAAATAGATGTCCCAAATATCTAACCTAAATATTTACATTCTGCTTTTTTAGTTAAACAATTGGCTTTGATCTTTAACATTTAGGTCAAAATACTTAAATGTTTTAAAACATCAATAGCGGGAGGATATGGGTGTTTTTATTTCCACTCCATAGTCTAAACTTACAGGTTTTAGCAAAACCTTCACAAGAAAAGAATTGGAGCTTTAAAGCCCAGTGCACTCACACCCTGAAAACAGGGGGGGAAGGGAGACCGCTGGCAACACAGAGGCAGCCCCCTTCACCTCCCTCAGTTAACCCTGGCGAGCCTGCTAGCCCGGCCAGCATGATGAGAGTGTTCTCAACCTCAGGGGAGTGAGTCCAGCGGCTCCTGATCTATCAGCATCCTCATTTCGGAGCATTCTTGCGCACTCACACACACCAACACACTGTCCTTAGGACTCAGGAGTTAAACCCAGACATGAGTGCCAAGGATGTCACACCTCAAAGCCATTAGCTTGGGACACCTGGCTTACAGAACGTGTCTTTCCTTAGCAGGTTGTTCCTGCAAAGCTGTCTTCTCTTCCCTCCATAAACAGAAGCTGTCACCTCGGATAGCAGAGTCGGGCTTCACTACCTGGGCAAACGCCAAGAGGACTCTTTTGAGGTTGGGTCAGCATGGCCCAGGAGTAGCTCTGAGATTCAGAAGCAAAGGGAACGCAAGTGAAAGAAAAATCAGAATTTGTGGCACTCAGTGAGCGACAGGCACACCACGGCTGCCACGTCAGCAAAATGAAACTGGATGAAAACAGGCGGGAAACGCGAGCATCTTCCAGTAAAGCTCTCTCTTCACCGCCTTTGTTACACTGCTCTGGCCCTGAGATGTGTGTCAGAGCCTTGGAGCAAGCCCTTGAGCTGAGCTGTCCCCCAAGTTTCCAGAACTGCTCTTGTCCACACCAGAAGCCAGAATGGGACAGGCAGGTAGGTGTGTGTGTGTATGACCAGTTGTCCTGAACTGGTCACCTTTCTGACACCGGAACTGAGCCTTTGGTAAGGAAGCCATACAAAGGCCTTTTGTTGCATAAACTTCAAGGAAGCAGCCAGATTCTCCCAGTCACCTCTACCAAACCTGACTTGGGCTTCCAGAGCTGAGTCATCCGCTCACTGACTTTCCACTGCGGGTCTCACTCCTGGGATCAGGTTCCACCTGTACCAATACTTTGTTGATGACAGCAGTTTATCCTTGATGACAACAGTTTACCCTTGAGAGCTGAGTGACAGGGGCAGCAGCTGACAGACAGCCTTCCAAACCAATTACAGGAGAGACCAAGAAAACTGATGCCCTACAAAAAGGGTCATGAAGGCCATGAAGCCAAGCGGGTATTCCAGTGGGCACCTTTGTCCGCAGATGTTCCTGGGGTTGCCCAAGGTGGGGTGATGGATCAGTTCCAATAGCAGCAGAGGCGTTAAGTTCACGTTGTCACAGAAGGAATGTAGATCTGAACACCGAGGGTCGTCTTCACATATCCAAGCTGGCAAAGGAGAGCAGACCACATAGATCTCTAAAGTAGACATGGAGCAATATCCACCATGATCCTTTCTAGTCCTCCAGTTCTCCGTGGGAAAGCTGGCTTTGACTGCCTTTTGAGGGAGGATAGACACAGCTTCTGCTGCATCAGAAGGCCCTTCTGCTACATCCACACACATCCCTGCCCTCCACAGCCCCCACGGCTGGACCCTTCTGTGAACTCATTCTCTATTCCTTCCAGTGTCTCCCAGGACAGCTTTCCTCAGGGCATGGCCCCGTTCCTGTAATCTCTCTTCAATGGTCACAAGGGGAGCTCTGACCCACTGATAACTGCTCTTGTCATACCCTTGCAGGCCTAAGAAAAAGGAAGAATGTCAAGGTGGCTAGGAAACAACTTCTTAAGGACCACAGGACCAGGCTCTAGTTCGCCGCCGCTGTGTGTGTGGTCTGCGGATGGCGTCTCCAGGGCTGTCTCCCCATCACCCTGCTCGTGTCTCCAGCTTGACGTGCTCTAGATAATGAATGCAGTGCTTGGCACACAGTCTGTTTCCTTCTGTACCTGGAGCGGCGATCATCAGTATTTCCATTAGTCACACATATTCAAGATTTCACGTCATTTCTCAAAGACACTTTTGTTTCTAGACTGTATGCCAAAAGGTCGTTATAGCCCCAGATGAACACAGGAGTTGGTCAAGGTCGCCAGGTTTCAGTCCCTATTTGTTTAAAGTTAGCTCTTCTTAAATGCTCACAAGATATTAGTTCTCTCTCTCTCTCTCTCTCTCTCTCTCTCTCTCTCTCTCTCTCTCTCTCTCTCCTCTCCTCTCCTCTCCTCTCCTCTCCTCTCCAAAATATAGTCTCTCACTTTACAGGAAAGAACAATTCTTCAATTTCAGTGAAATCAATTGTAGGGTAATCTTGGGGTAATTAGTTTGTATTTGAATAATCTAATCTTATAGGCATCGTTCTTTGATTTTGGCATGAGGTTGGAACCTCTGTGGGAACCATAACTTCCCCCAGGGTGAGGAAAGTATTAGCTGGGTTCCCATCAGATGACGTCCAGTCTTTTCCTTATGTCATGACTGAAGTTTTGACCTCTACAAAACCTTTGGATCCTGACACACAGTGAAAAGGGGTCCTTTGCAAGACAGAGAACGAGCACAGGAGAACGAGGAGAGTTTGTGTGAACCACCAAGATAGGTTCGTGTGATAAAAAAGACGGAACAGAGGCCTGCTGGATGACTCACACATTCCAGGGGATCTCGTGGTTTTCTCCGTGCCTCACAAGAATCCAGCTTTAGAGAAATTATACTGCTCCTTGCCCGCTTCAGCCCCCTTAAGCAACAGCCTAAGACCAAGTGGTCAGAAAAGAGGGAAGAACAAGAACACAGCCCCTACCCCCCTCCTCCCTGGAGCCCTTTCCCATATACTGCTCTGCAATTCACGGAGCAACTGGGATGCATTCTTCAATCATTCATCAAAAATGCGCTGAGAACCTACCTCACTTGGCCCTAGGGGACAAGCAGAGTCTCACTGCCAAAGAATGCAAAGATCCCCCTCCCTCCTACAGAGAAAAAAAGATTAAAAAGTCAGCATGAGCAGGTAAATAGGTGAATGCATGCCCTGGCAAAGGTGTTTAGACTGAACAGATCCAAGGGCACATCCTGTCTCGACCCCTGGCCAGCTGTGTGGCCCTGGGTAAACCACGAAAACCCCTCAGAGTGGAGGGAGTCTGTGGTGATTAAATGAGATCGCAGTTTCTTTGTTCTTTGTTGGTTGTTGCTGTTTGCTTGTGTGTGGTTTTAATTGTAGCGTGTCTGAACATGAGAAGGAGCTCAGTGAGGCTCGGTAGCAGTCACCACCAGCAGAAAGGAGCCCTTACCTCCACCTGCAGCTGACCCAAGGCTGGCAGCGGGATGCTGCGAGTTCCTTTGCCTCCCCTTCCAACACACAGCAGAACACCCGTCCTCCTGCCCTCTGCTCCTACTAAGTGATAGAATCACCCATGGGCTGCAAGGGGCCTCAGAGCGCCTTATTTAGTCAGCTCTACTCACAAGAGGACCTCTTGACTCCCTCTTTCCATCCTGACCCCCCTCTTTCCTTCTCCCACTCCCTCTCCCACCCTCTCTCTGCTCTCTTCCTTTCCCTCTCTCTCATTTCTCAGGCTGACTTTCTTAGTAAACCACCACTTTTGAATTCCTTAAAACCAATGAGTCATGCACCCGTCCGAACTTGTGCGCATTCCTGTCCCATACAGAACCCTTGCCTAATAAGTTTTTAGTTAATAATAAGACATCAGGCCAAGAGTAGATCTCAACTTAAACACGCGCGCACACACACAGGAAGGTGTGCATAGAGAGCTTCCCCCCAAACACCCTTTACCCATGGTCTCTATACTTCATTTCACACACAACAGGGCGACGTGTAGTAAGTACCTGGCTCCCTCTCCAGAGCCCGTCTGGAGGAAACAGGACAGACACTTGGGAAACACTGAGTGACAGACATGGAAACATGGAGGCAAGTGGGCTTAAGTCAGGGCCATCAGTGTTGGGGAAAGAGGACACCCACAGGCCATGACTCTGGGCAGAGACCAAAGCCCGCAAAGCTCCATGGGAAGGGGCTTGAAGGGCAGTGGGGTGGCAAGCAATGCCTTGATTTCAGAGAGGACAGTGGCAGCAAGTAGAGATGCCAAAGATAACAGAGAACATGATGCCCTGGGACCAGAACTCCCTGCCCTCCCTCCCCCCACCGCAGGCGAAGGGGCCAGGAGCTGAGCAAATCCGACTGGGAGATTTGCTTCATGCTACGAGCTCACCTACCTTACTCACATTTATCTCAAGTGGGAATGGGAATGTCCCAAGCTCAAAACAGACCATGTCAAAGGCGGGCAGGGAGCTGTCGCCCTCACCTAGACCCCACAGGCATCTAGCGGAAATGGGGCCTTTTTTCACCCTCAAGTACAAGAGCATCTAGAGAAATCAGAACTACCTGGACTTTTCATTTTAAATTAATTTCTTCTAAATATTTTCATGGTCATGCCTTGCCAAGTAGTATTGCTAGTTCTTAATGACCAGAAAGTATATTATCTTTGCTTTTTGTATGATGATATCTAACACGACTACTCGTGTTGACAGTAGGTATATTCATAAATACTTGCTGACTCACTGCCGTGCTTCTGACTCAGGTCTTAAGGCTCGCACACAGACCGCTTTCCAGAACCCTTGACTCACTCCTCTACAAAGTCCTGCAGGCCCTTGGGTGGCAATTTCTACAGGAAATCAATGACCTCATCCCGAAAGCTTGTTCAATACGATGGGCACTATGCTGGAACCTTGGGAGTCATTACCACCCTGTGCTAAAACAGAGGTCAAAAGCACTGAGAAAGCATCACCCTGGAAGGAAGAAGTCCTCAAGCCGCACAGTAAGTCCTGAGAGGAGACAGCGGCCTGGCTTTACCTGACGCCACACAAATTGAGCAGTCCTGCTCGGTCAGCCAGAATAGGGCTGAGGACAAGGTAGAGAGAGCTTACCTTACCTGGCATACACACCGCTATGGGTTCAGAGCCAACACACACACACACACACACACACACACAAGAGACAGACAGACAGACAGACACACACACACACACACACACACACACACACACACACACATCTTGCTTAAGAACCAGACAGAGATGGGAGGGGAGGAGAGAGGAGGTAGAGAGAGAACAGATTTCTACACATAACCCTCAACAGACACCTCACAAGGTCAGAACCAGATTATTTAGCCAGCCTAAACAGCTACAGCCCTTTTCTCCATTCCCCAAGAATCAGGGCTAAATGAAGGTCAGATGTCTTCAGGTTCCCAAACACCCTCCCTGTAACCCTACCCCTGTGCACCACGAGATTTAAACAATTGAAGCCTGAGGTCATTGCTAGCTGGACTCATCCCACAGGGTGCAGTCCACTGCGTCCGGGGACACCTGCCACTCAGAAAGAAGGACATGGCACAGGAGCCTCCCCAATCACTCTCCAGCCCTGGCTCACCTCCACGAGAACCGCTGTGGCTAAGGAGCAACGGGCCAACTTCAACACCGGCCCAGCTCCCACAGCACACTGGCTCCGTGTTCCTCGGGATGGGACCTGGCTGGAACACAGGAATAACATCAGTCCCACAGCAGCACCAGGAAGGCAGTGTGTCCACAGTGTTGTTTCTGGAAGGGTGGGCAAGTCTGCGCCGGGGAACTTGAGGCCACACCAAACTGAAAGAGGCCCTTGTTGAAACGGAGCTGTTGCTTCAAGTTCCCACAACAGTAGCCCGAAGCCCACTGCTTGCACCACCCCCATCTCATCTGAACTCCTGAAACCCTACAACCACAGCCCTGAGAAACCTTGGAGGTGTGGTGACTCAGTCACTTGTGGACCAGGAATGAAGAAAACAAGACAGGCGATGTGAAGGGGTAGTGGGGTCTGCGGCCATGCAGAAACGGGACTGTGAGTTAGGCAGGGATGAGAGGCTGTTCAGGGACTACTGCACGATTAATTCAGACAAAACCAGAACAACGCTGACTGGGACATAAAATCCCAGCTAGGCGATTCCAGCACTTGGGAGGTAGATGCAAGGAGTTTGCAGTTAGGGGCTGGCTTGGGCTACGTAGTGAGTTCAAGGCTAGCCTTGATTAAGGTCTCAAAACTCAGCCTCAATAAGATAAACTCTAAGAGGAAAAGAATCTTTACTTTGCCTTTCTTAAACAAAAGACGGTTTGGAATTCCAATCAGCCATCTCTCCAACCTAGAAAAGGTTTATCGGACCTCCCGAGTGCTGGGATTAAAGGCATGTGCTCCCATGCCCAGTGCCTAGAACAATCCTTAATGTTTTCTTTTTTGCTCTGTTTTTTTGATATCTGATTAGAGCTTTGATCACTTTTGTTTATTTGTTTGTTTGTTTGTTTGTTTGTTTTATGTGTACCAGCATAAGAATGTCAGGTCCCTTGAAACTGGATTTACAGACAGTTGTGAGCTTCCATGTGGGTACTGAGAATTGAACCCAGGTCCTTTGGAAGAGCAATCAGTACTGAGCCATCTCTCCAGGTCCCTGGTCACTTTTTTTTTAACCACTGTATTTTTAGATAACTCATCCACAACCATATTACAGCCTGAGCCACCAACAACCCTGAGCCTAGAGCAGAGGTCTTTAAAGGAATATGCCCTTGATCATAGCTTCTTAAACTGTGGGCTGCAAATCCACCTGAGGTCATAGAAGGGAGTGCAGAGGTCACAACCGTAAAATGTTTCTGAGGGCACAGCAATGAGAATGAATTCACAACAAACGTATAATGAACTTCAGGTGTTTCTAGCAGCAGGAACCCATGATGCTGCAGACAAATTCGCCCAGCTTTGGTTCTGAAAACACAACACAGACACTTTGCACTATGCCGCCATTCCGCCATGCAAAGCCAGTCAACACTGCCCGAAACCCCTCAGCTCAGAATCAAGATGAGTATACGCTTTCAATTGCAGACTTTTACTGCACATTCAAAATGTTCTGATCCCAGTAGCGACATACGGTTTATGGGAAACAACAATTGATGGGTAATTTTGTTATCTGAAATTTCATACATATATATTTTACTATCTCACACCTCTTCTCTCTTCCATCCCGATCAACACTTCCTGTCTCGACCAATTTCTTTCCCAGAGTCACGACTTTGGGTTTTGTTAGGTGGCGATTTTAGTTTAGCCAGGGCCATCTACGTGCACAGATAAGAACTAATAAAACCTATAGGGTCATTAGTGGGTTCACAGCTGAAGGCACTTTCTTCTTCTTCTCCCTGGTTCTGCCGGTTGTAAATGGTTCAGCTACGACAGGTAAGGCCTCCTGCATCCCTCTTCCGTCTACTTCTGACTATTGACCAGCTGTTCCTCTGCAGACCCAGTGCAGGCAACCCTAGCTGCTCTGAGTTGGAGATTGCAAAGGTTATGTCTTGCCCATGTGGAGATTGCAATGGTGATGCCTTGCCCATGAAGCTGCACTGGCTGGACGTATGCCCCAGACGTGTCAGTGAAGAGGGAATCTCAGATGAGAAAGCACATCTGTCACAATGTCATGTGGGTAAGTTTGTGAGGTGTTTTCTTCATTAAATTGATGTGGGAGGACCCATATCACTGCAGGCAGTGCCACTCTGGGCATGTTGTCTGGACTGTAGAAGAAAGCAGACAACTGAGCAAGCATGGAAAGCAAGCCAGTAAGCAGTGTACCTCCACAGCCTCTGCTTCTGACTGTCCCTGCACAGTCAAATAACCCTCTCCACCCCAAGGTGCTTTCAATCATTGTTTAACAGGGCAATAGAAATCAAACTAAGACAACAGCCTTCCTCCTTGTTTTCCAGCTGTTGCATTCTTCCTATTCTCTTCTGCAGTGTTCCCCGAGCCTTGCAGAGGATGATATAAATGCTCAGCCATCATGCATTTTCAGCACCTGTGTAGTTAGGAATCTCCACATTCACCACCATGCGCTGGAAAGACAAGCCTCTCGGGTTCAGAGAGAGAGTAGTGTCTATTTGAGACTGACTATCTAGAAGGCAGCTTGATGCTGGGTTAATTTAGCTAAGTAGCAGTACTCAGTAGCAGTACCCTAGGGCTTACGACCTTCCCCACCATGTTTTTCTTTCGAAAACAAGGTTCAAGTACCAGGAATATACTTTCTCCTATAGGCTGGGTCTGACTCCAAACAGAGAGCAAGCAGTTGGTCAATCTTACCACAGTGTCACCACTGCACATCTTACTTGTCAAGTTGGTATCATAGATCATAGAATTCATAGCTGGATATGACCACTGATGCTCCCCCTGACCCTAGCGGCCTGGGACTATGAGAGCTGCCAGGAAGGAGGAAGCCTCCGTCTCAGTTCTAACTTGGGGAAACAAAGAATTTTATTATTTTCTTATCATAATTCCTCAGAATGTGAGTATCAAATTAGTATTCCTTTGGATTGTATTATATTAGAATGTTTGATTTCAAAACTTGCTGTCTGAGCTGATGACTTAAGCTTCATTTTACAAAAACATTAAATGAATTTTGGCTTGGAATTAGGGTAAAACTTCCAATGGCCTCAAACACATGTCTCCATTTTGGACTATGTATTTATGCATAGTGGCATTCTCTGCATTTGACAATTAAATCAAAATATCAATCAACTCTAAGAACACTGAAGATGCCCTACATCCTGCAGTATCAAACATTCACCCAAGATTGATTCCTTATGTAAGAATAAATACTTACATCTTATTTGCAAGCAAATTTATTTTAATCTTTAATACATTGTAAAATTCTGTATATTCAAAATAAATATTTTCAAATAAATTTCTTTATAATTTCTCTGCATGATTAAATGTTTGACTGACATTATTTTATATACCTATATACCTTAGGTCATGTAAAAATATCTCAAGCAAAGAAGTATAAGCAGAGACTGCTCGTTCATTTCCCAGCTTCCCACACCTGAATAATCCCACTGAAACTATATTAATTATAACACTGCTTGTCCAATGACTCAAGCATATTTCTAGATAGCTCTTCCATCTTGAATTAACCCATTTCTATTCATCTGTTTATCGCCACAAAGCTGTGGCCTACTGGTAAAAGGTTCTGGGCGTCTTTCTCCTTCTGCAGCTACATGGCATCTCTTTGACTCTGCCTACTCACTCTCTCTCTCAATCTCTTCCAGTTTGTCTCTGCTCTGCTAAGCCATTGGCTGGAACAGCTTTATTCATCAGCCAATAAAGGCAACACATATACAGGAGGACCTCCCACATCAAAGAAGGTGCAAATGGGGAGACATTTAACAAGCTCTGAGTGCTCCACAGTGGGTCAACAGTTAGATTTCCACATATCCTAATCTTTAATAAAACTAAAAATCAAGTAACGAGAAAGAAGCATAAGCGTAGTCATAGGGACTACATACAGACATGACTAGATGGAACGGCACCTGCCCTGTCTGTCCTGCACCCACACATCCAACCTTCCTTGAAGATAGAATGGGGGTTCCACCAGTAGGCATGTAGAGGTAGGACCACTCACGCTTCCCTCTCGGTAGAGCAGAGTGAATTTCAGGCTACCAACTAAGGCAGCGGTTCTCAATCTGTGGGTAGTGACCCCTTGGTGAAAGATTCTCTCACAGGGGCTGCATATGAGGTATTCTGTATATCAAATATTTACACTATGCTCCATAACAGTAGCAAGATTACAGTTATGAAGCAGAAAAGGAATAATCTCATGGTTGGGGGGCACCACAACATGAGGAACCGTATTAAAGGGTCATAGCATTAGGAAGGCTGAGAACCGCTGAGCAAGAGGATTCCACAAGTGGTTCATTTCATATAATTCAGAGCTTCAGAAAGTAGATTCTTCTAATGTAGATGAAAAAGTTTATACCTCATACTAGTGAACCAGTTATGTGAGGTCGAAAGACAAAAGAACAGTCAAATTGAGAGGTGACTGTCACCTTCTCTTTCTTAGGGATACGGTGCGATGGCCTCTCACTGGCAAATATCCTCATACAAACAACTATGCCTACTATGTCTCTTTTAGGTAAAGATGACATTTCAATAGTGAACAGGAAAGCAGCTACCTCTCTGAATAAATCTCTAGTTTTGAAAATGGGTATGGTTGGCAGCTTCTGTGACAGTCTCACCGGATCTCACCAGTCTGCTTGGTTACCATGCATTTTGGATAAGCCCGTCACCTTAAGTGTGAGCCACAGGCAGTGACTCTAACAAAGAGAACATGGATTAAGGACCCAACCATGACGTCCATCCTTTTCGCCCTCTCTTTCTTTATAGAGAAGTTGAGTAGACACCAAGTCCATGAAAACCTGAAGCCCGACAGCAGGCGTGAGAACAAACTTGGAAGTGGGTCCTCCCCTAGTCTGGCTGGAGGCCTAGCATCACCCCAACTGCAACTTAAAAGAGACTCTGAGGCAAAAGAGCACAGCCAAGTCTCTCCTGGAATCCTGACCCTCAGAAACTATAGGCAATAAGCATTTTCTGTTTCGAGACACTGGGGCAGAAGTGATTCCTTACTCTGCAAGAGCTAACTCATGCTGTAGAGAAATCTTTCCCTGTCGTTGGGTAGGCATTGAAAAATAATAAGAAAATGTTTCTTTTTCATTTTTTAAATTTTCTATCTGTACACTTTTTAAAAAACTCGAAACAGAATTTCCTAATCTATTTAAATATTTCAAATGAAGGCTATTCAAAGACTTGATGCAAAGCTAAAAATATAAAATAAACAGTCTCTAAAGAGTTTGCAAGAGGGACTAAAAGGTGGGAAGTTACTAATTAAATGAATAAAAGTCTGAAAAGGGTGCTTCAGAGTTAAAAAGAAAAAATCATCCCAATAGATACATCTACAAAATCACCGCTGTGCCTCAGGGAACACTGCGGAGGAAGGGGTGGAAGATTGTGAGAGCCAGTGGACCAGAGAGCCAGTGTCCAGTGAAGCTGGACACACTCCTAGGAGTGTCAGAAGCTACACCCATCAAGTCTCACCAACATGGCTGTCTAAACATGCGTAGAAAACAGAGAACAGTAGACATGCCACAGTGGATAGGGGAAAGCCCACGAGACTTCAGTCCTACACAAAGAGCTACAGACAACTAAGGCATATGAGTGTGAAGGAAATAGCCTTCCCCCGGGAAGAACACCCCAATTGACTATCTAATATCAAGTGGTCTGCCCTGAAAACACACATCTGATTAACACATGCAGACCGAGCAGGCTGCATTTAGGAATGCATATACATCCATCCACACAGGTATGTAACAACAGTAATGAAAAAAGAGGCCGTGGATTGGAAAAGAGAGCAAGGAGGGTCTGGAGAAAGGAGAGGGAAGGGGACCAATGTAACCTTGTATATTTTTTAAAAGAAAAGAAAAAATCTAAAATGAAAGAAAAACATACTGTCTTGTATTTAATTAGTCTTGCCTGAAACAGCACTTCAACAGAAACTGTATTTGCTTGTGCGACAAACTATATTGATTAAAACTAGAAATCAGAATAAAATGAACTTTGAAGCACTCCTTGAACATATCCTATCACAGGGCATTAAATGAAGGTTTTCAGAGATGTGAAATAGGGCTTGGGAGACAGCTTGCTCCGTAAAGTGCCTGCCTTGCACTATGAGGACCTGTGTCTGATCCCCCGAACCCATGTAAGAAAAGTGGGGTGTCGTGACTGCTTACAGTCTAACTCTGGGGAGACAGAGACAGGCAGATCCCTGGGCTCTCTGGTCAGCAGATATAACCTACTTAAGGCACTCCAGACCAATGAGAGAGCCTGTCTTAAGACAAAAAGGTAGATGACAACTGAGGAATAATGCCTGAAGTTGCCCCCTGGCCTCTATATACATATGTACACACATGCACATATATCCACACATATAGATGTATCTGGGAAGAAGGAATTTAACTGAGAAAATACCTCTGTAAGATTGGTATGTATGCAAATCTATGGGGTATTGTCTTCATTAGTGATTGGTGTAGGAGAACTCAGCCCACTGTGGGTGTTCCCACTCCTAGGCAGGAGGCCATGGGTTGTATAAGAAAGTAGGCTAGTCAAACCATATGGAAAAGTCAATAAGGAACATTACTCCATGATCTCTGTTTCTGTTCCTGGCTCCAGGTTCCTGTCTCAAGTTCCTGCCTCCAGGTTCCTGTCTTGAGTTCCTGCCTTGACTCCCTTCCATGATGGACTATGACATGGAAGTGTACACCAAATAAGCCCTTCCTGGCCAAGTTGCTTTTGAATGTACTGTTTTATTATAAATGATTAAATAACTATATATTTCAAAAGGACATTCTCAAGTTACTTCTCCTGTTGGGTATATGTAAACTGGAAGAGTTCAGGCATCTCAGGCCATGACAGAGAGTCCCAGTACTTCCTTTGGTTGGGACAGCCCTTCCTTCTAAGTTCTGAACTTTTAGCTACCTGAAATTCTCAGGGCTCCTTGAGCAACCTCAGCAGTTTCCCATAAATCCTTTCCCACACTGACTCCACACCCTCTATTCAGTGAAGAATTCCTGTTTATTTTCTAACACTCAGTGCCCTTGTCAATCAGTCAAAACACCTTCCTCTCCTCTTCTGGATAATCTCAAGTGCCCTTGGAAATATTTCCCAGCAGGACTTGTTTCTTTTCCAGTCTTTACCAGTCTTGGGGTTTTCTGTTGGGAAAAAATGGGGGGAAGGTGGATGGAAAATAGGTAGGTAAGAAAGGAAGGAAGAGAGAAGGATGGAAAAAAGGAAAGAAAGAAAGAAAGAAAGAAAGAAAGAAAGAAAGAAAGAAAGAAAGAAAGAAAGAAGAGCCAGGCGGTGGTGGCACACACATTTAATCCCAGCACTCGGGAGGCAGAGGCAGGCAGATCTTTGTGNAAAAAAAAAAAAAAAAAAAAAAAAAAAAAAAAAAAAAAAAAGGAAAGAAAGAAATTAATTTAGCATTTAGTCCACCAACTATTCTGTTGAATAGATGCAACAAATAGACGAATTAAGTTTTTTCTCTATAGCTAGAAGTCCATATAGCAAGCTGAGAAGAGAATTCCCCATCATCTCTCCTGGCCAGCTAATCTTATACCTCACAACCAATATTCAGCCTAATTATTTTTTCAAAAATATTCAATGATGCCAGAGAGAGTGCTTATGGTTATAAGCACTCGCTCTTGCAGAGGACCTGGGTTCAGTTCCCAGTACCAATGTGGTGGTTTACAACATCCATACCTCCTATTGCAGGGGCTCCAATGCCTTCTTCTGATACCAGGTACACATTTGGTACACACACATACATATATAAGACAGATCTTTTAAAAAAATATTTTAAAAATATCTATTTAATGGGCTTAAGTACCAGATCCCACATTTCTGAGCAGATTTCTCACATATTGTACGAACAGCATCATCCAATATTGAGGAGCCAGATTTTCTGGGAGTCAATTCACCTCTGTCACCTACTGGAGCCATAATCAGTTCAGTTTCTTTATTTGGTAAAATACAGGAAACCATAATGAATTCTATTACAGAAGTGCAGGGTTGAATTTCAATAAACATTGACTGTTGGCAGTGTTGTCCGTGTACAAAAACAAGTAAAGAAATGCCAAATGAATTCTAAGTCTAGGTCAGCTCTGTACCTCGAGGGAACGCAGGGGTAGGATTTACCAAGTTGAGGAATTGAAGAACCATATTAATGAACACATATTAAGGTTCTATCTGCTGGGCGGTGGTGGCGCACGCCTTTAATCCCAGCACTCGGAAGACAGAGGCAGGCAGATCTCTGTGAGTTCAAGGCCAGCCTGGTCTAGAAGAGCTAGTTCCAGGACAGGAATCAAAAGCTACGGATAAACCCTGTCTCGAAAATAAAAATAAAAAAAAAAAGTTCTATCTACTTTTATCAGCATTGGGTCCTACTGTTTAGTGTGTGCTCCGTCAATTATTTTGGATTATGGAATTCACCACATATTACCCCATAATTCCCCAAACTCTCCACATCTTCCTGCCCTGTACAGATCTGAATTCCCATTGTGGCCCAGACCATTCTCTCCAAAGCCCTCTCCAGCTGCCTATTGTTGGGAGCAGGATGTGAGGAAACAGTTAACGTGGCTGATGCTGAAGGAAAAGAAAAAGACACAAGAGGAAGTGACCGTGCAGTAGGGACCAAAATTCTATCAGTAATATAATGGGAAATGATTCATCAATACAGCATCTACGCACCACACAAAATGTTCCAGGACTTCGGAAAGTAAGGAAGGTTTCTTTGAAAATAAACAAGTAAGAACCTTGGCAGGTTCTAAGTAGAATAAAAACATTTTTTTTAAAGTAAAGAATCTATTGCCCAAACTCTTTCTATGGCAGGCCACTAGCATGATGTTAGCTAGCTAAGAAAGGGATTGCAGGGGCCAGTGAGATGGATGACTCGGTGAGTAAGAGTGTTTGTCGCTCGAGCGTGGTGATGAGTTCAAATCTCCATCACTCACAAAGACAGTTGGGCATAGTCGCACAGTCTGTAACCCCAGCACTGTGAGAGACAGACAGGAGGACTGGAACATGCTGGTTGCTGGTCTAGCTCCAGGTTCAGTGACAGACCCTCTCTCAATGGTATAGAGTAGGACACCCTCCATCTTCCTCTGACCTTACACACACACACACACACACACACACACACACACACACACATATACGCACGCACATACGAGAGGGGTTTTACAGGCTCATGTAAATGTCCAGCTTAGACATCTGTCTCAGGAACTTCACAGCTGTCTTCGGGTCACCTCCCTTTCCCTACCTCTGCACACACTTCTCTGACTCTTGGTCTATCTCCTGAGTTTTACTGCCTCCTACCACAGGCAAGTTCTTTCCACAGAGGACTCATGACCAAAATCACCAATAAATCCAGGTAAACAGTATATTAGCCCGCTGATCAAACCAGAGCAATTTATTCTCTTTAAGGATGCTGGCAAGACTAGAACAACCTGACCCCACCTGCTCATCTCTGTTACATGCACCAGGGAGAAGAAGATGCTCAGAGCTCCGGTCCCCGACACATGCCTCTTCCTGTCTTCTCACCACATCCTGCCTTGGGAACAGTCCTGGCCCTGAGCACTTTGACTTTTTTTGTCATAAGCATCTCGCCTGCTCCTAGAGCTTATGAGCATTTCCAGTGCCAACCTTCTAATGACGTCATTATTCAATAATCTGTGTGTCCTTCATAATCATGGCATTTCCAGATGTTGCTACCTATTGAAATACAATTATTCTCTTCTTCCTATGTTACTCTTTGGTAAGCGTTTCCTTAAGACAGTTCTCAGAAATTGACAGAGTGAACTGGCAAGAATGTGTTGAAATCAGCCAAGGCATCATTGCGTCTTCCTGGGCGTCAGGTTTCACCGTCTCCACCATGTCACCCGTGCACGGTGCCTTTGCCAGTTCTCCACTGCAGCCTGACCTCCCGACCTGGGAAGACACACCTGGCACTGCCAGGCAGAGCTCCTAGCGTGCAATTGGTGCTGACTCAAATCAGGTCACTTTTCTAGAGAATGTCTCAAAATTCCAGCTTTAGAAGTTTAGTGAATCGTGGGGAAGCTGAGGCAGGAGGACTACATGAGAAATAAGTCACTGTCTCAACCCTCCTCCACCCAACACACATACATGAGCGCCCACACATGCGCACATATACACACAAGCATGCACGCGCACACATGTGCATGAGCATGCGCACACATATACACACGTTCCCTACTGTCTTAAGTATTCAATGCATAGAATTAAGAGGAGCAACAAACATCTTCACGGTCATTTCTACAAGAACAGCTAGCATTTCTATAAGTGCTGATCCACTGAACTCCTCTCGTTTCTGTCTTGGCAAAAAGGCCTAAATCAGTCTGGGGGACTTTCCTCACAAAGAAGTAATCATGAGATTAGTGTTGGTCCCTTTTGAAAAGTACTGTATTTTCAAAAGTGAGCCACGCCCAGAATTGCTTCCTTAATGTATGGGACCCACAGAGGGTTTGTTCATTGTAGCTGCCTGGACCCCATTCACAACCCTTCCACTCAGACTTCCCCACAAGGGAGCCAAGTATTTACACCCTCTTAAGTCTCCACAGGTGATTCTAATACAAAGCCAGGATGTGGGAATCAAACAACCCCAGCAGTAATGAGGTATTTATGCCAGCCATTCTGAGCCCCTGGCTGAAATTGAAAACAAACTTCACTGAGGGCCTGCTCTTCCTTTCCCCTGCCTCATACTTCCTACCGTCCCCTTCACGTCATCTCTGGGCTCCAGGCCACCTTCTCTAGGACCGCCAGCATGGCCAGGAAAGGGTGCAGATTTTCGGGCTCCTCAAAGTCACCCCTATTTCGGCATTTTGTTCCCCTCCCGAACCACATACTTATTGAGGACAAGTTTGAACATGGCTCCGGAGTTGGGAGGCACAGAGCCTGGTGCCTCTAAGCCATCCGAAGGGCGTTGTGCTACGGAAGGCAGGAGGCTGAAGCTGGCAAAGCTCTACTCGCTGTCACACACCCAGCGAGCTGGCTCTACGTTATTGCATGTACATACACCACACCCCTGTCTAGGGTAGGACTCAGTACCCCGACTGGCAAGCAAGACTAGAACTTTCCTGTTGAGTGACGTGTGTTCAACCAGGGCAGTGTAGTCAGGAGATTACAAGAGGGGTGTGTTCGCAGTTTCCTCCGCTGCCTAGCTTTCTCGAACAAACTTAAGCATGTTGCCAACATGACATATGTCATACTGCATCTCCAATATAACAGTTACCTAGAGATGAGTTCTCTGTTGGAAGTGATCATGCTGATGAGGCCTGACCCAGGCAAGGGCCCTTTCTCTCTCCATATTGCTCATGATTATAAAATCTTTGTGTTTCAAATGAGATTATGCCATGTAGGTTGGGCATGTGACATTTCCTTCAAGGTCAAGGCTGAGTAGTTTTCTGGTACTGAGCAATAACGTCCTCCACAGAGAGAGACCTTCTGAGTCACCTGAATCGGCACCACGGTCCTCAGAGGGAGACAGTCAGTAGAGCTAGCACTTCCCATAACTGATCTTGGGACCCGAAACTGGATCATTGCCTAGGCTGGTTCCAGAGTCATTCTCCCCTCCCTTACTGTGCCAGAACTGCCCTGGCATGCCAACCTTTCTCCAGCAGCCTCTAGAGTGCCTCTGAGGCCATCTTTTTCCATACAGAGTAAAGGGATCCTCTGGGCTCTCACTGCAGTCAGAGGGACTCACGTCTTCAGTTCCCTGGGCTCAGAGAGCGGATGATCAGTCCGACACAACCTTGGGCACATCGTAGAGAATCAAGAGCAATGCACAGCCAATGCTGTACCATTGTACAACTCTGAACGTGAGATCCCGCAACTGGCACAGTCCTTTCACGGGGGCAGCAATGGGCTCACAGAGGAGCAGCCAACAGGCAACAGGACAGCAGATTAGTGGAGACTACCTGGAAGGGCACAGGAAGCTGAGCCCGAGCTTTATTCCAGGATACAATAATTGATTGTCTAAAAATAGCACGACTGAAGATAGTGGCGAGGGCCTGACAACGAAGCCCGTGGTTTGCCTGCTTGAAAGAACTGTCAGGTTTGAGGAAGTGGGCGGGAAGGATCAAAAGTCCCTCTTCACCAGTTGGCTCATTCGGGAAAGTTGGCTGACCACTGTGAACTTTAAGATGTCTTACCTGAAAATGGAGCACTAGGAGCCATTATGAAAACTAATGAAACGCAACAGATAAACTAGCAGAAGACAGCTGCCCGATAAATGTAACTTCCCTTCTTCTTTATTTATTCCTGGGTTCTTTTTTACCGCGCTACACACACGCGTGTCATCACACATGGTTATGTGCATCCCCCCATCCCCTGTTGCTGTCCCCTTTCTCCTCCTCTGCTCATATCACTTGCATCCCATTACAATCTTTCCTCCTCTCTCACATTCCCCTTCCTACTCTCATAATCTAAGCAAAAGTATAGAAATTTAAATATAAATTACCCATGTAAGAGAAAACACGTATTTGTATTTCTGGATCCAGCTTGTTCCATTTAACACAATGGTCTCCAGTTCCATCCATTTTTCTGCAAACAGCATGATTTCACTTTTCTTTGTGGCTGAAAAATTCCATTGTGTACATGGACCGCATTCCCTTTGCCTGATGGATTCCTAGCTGGGCTGCGTTTCTTGGAGCGCAATTCTTGCACGTTGTGAGTAGTGCAATGGAAACACGGATATACAAGTATCTCTGTGGTACATTGGCTCGGCATCCTTCTGGTAAATTTCCTAGAAGGTTTACTAGGGTCATCTGGCAGTTTTGATTTTCAGGTTTTGAGAAACCTCCACAGAATTTCTATTCTGGCGGCCCAAGCTTACATTCCCATCAGCACTGAACAAGAGTTCTTTCTCATTTAACTGGAGTGAAGAGGAATCTTTATCAGTTTTGAATTTGCCTTTTTCCAATGGTAGGAATATTGAATTCTTTTCCAAGTTATTTATTGACCATTTTAGGTTCTTATTCTACAAACTATAGCCTGTTTTGTTGGTTGGATTACTTTACTTTAGCATTTAATTTTTGCAGGTCATATAGTCTAGATTGCCACTGCCCTTTCTTGGAACAGCTGTACTGTGGTCATTAACTGAATCTACTCATTGCAGCGTTCCCTGGGGACCCTTACTTGATGCTTGGTGGGAAGGGGCTGTTACTGTGTTCGCTCGCTAAAGTATTGCCTTCATTCTACTAGAAAGCAAACTCAGAGGAATGGCCTTTTTCTGTCCCCTTTTGCTTGACTCCCAGTTCCTAATCCAGGGTCTGGTCCATAGTGACAATGGGAAAAAACAACTCTTGAGGAGTGACAGAAAGGTGCCTCCTCCTTCATTGTCTTTTGAGAAATGGTATGTCTTGCTAATTTTTCCTTGTTCTGTTTGTGAGATAGCATCACACTGTGTAGTACAGGTTGGCCACAAACTCACCAGCTCCTTGCCTCTGATCTCTGAGTCCTGGGATTGTAGGCATGTACCACCACACTCAGACTTAATTAATTTTTCCATCCAAGATTTGTCCTTTGTAAAGAATATTGCTGCATTTTTTTAAATTTAGCTGTCTGCATTATCTACCCAGAACAGTGTTTGCTATGATAATAAGTAATATATTTAGGAACATACATAAGATATCCAGATGAAAATAGCATGTGAGCGATCATGGTTGTCTCTGGAGAAGGAGAGGACCGGTGTTTGACAAGAAAGGAGTGCTCGGCGGGGATCTACAGATGTCCCGTGTTCTGGCTCATTTGGTTTTGTTTTCTTTTGTTTGAAGGAGTCATTTCTTTGCTTTTGTTTCCATTTTTGTCTTTTTGTTTTGTTTTTCAGTGTTTGTTTTTTGCAGTGAGAATTAAATCCCAAGCCTTGAAAGTCCTGGAAAAATATGCTACCAGTTAGGTATATTCCCAGCCCCCCTCTCTTGATCCTCCTGCCCCCTTTATTTTGTTCTAATGAAGGGCAGGTAATGGAAATACACAGAATGTAACTGAATCCGAGCAGGTAAACGGGATGGAAGGGAGCTCTGGTATAAAAGGAGCAACAGGAAGTGCTTCTGCCCTCACAGCTTAGTGGGGAAATAGTCTTCCAAGTTTACAGATGGGGAAACTGAGGCCAGGCAATTTGCCCAAGGTCAGTCAGGCAGTAAACTGCAGAGGCAGATGGGAAGCCAGGGCAGGGACTGTTAGCCATCAAACCCTTTCCTGCACCGAGGGTCCAGCTTGATTTCCCAGCAGATCCTAGAACCATCAGCAGAATTCACAGCACATCCTCCCCTGGAAGAACCTGCCATTGCCCTTAGGGCAATGCCGCTCTCCAGAGGGTGAGGCCACAGACTGTCCTTTAGCTGATGAACACTGTACTTGTGAGAACCAGTTCGTGATTAGGCCCTAACAGTCCCCTTCCCCAAGTTCTAAATAACCTCCTAACCTCAGTGACTTCTCATACACATGTCACGTGATGGCTATGACTCCCTGTAGCTTCTTCATCGGCATCCAGGCTGAAGGACAGGGGACACATAGGACTTGTGGTGGGGGATATGAAGGGGAACACCAACTTGCCATGGCCTTTAAAGAGTTGGCCAGAACTTTTCCTCAGTCTGGATTGCATCATTTCCCCTCACTAATAGCCAAAGTGAGTCACATGACCAAGCCTGGCATCCGCAGGAAGGTATGTGGTGTCCCTCCATGCACGGCACTATTTATCTCATCGGTAGGAGGGGTTTCTGTTCCATCCCAAGCAAACACACGACTAATAACTTGCTTTTTGTCGCTGACATGTCATTTGGTTGAGAGGCGCAGGCTGCTAGAGAGAGTTGCAAATATCCCCCAAACTTTCCAGAAAAACGCAGATCTGTGCAGGAAGAGCAATTAATAGCAAATGTCCCCATGACCCTTTCTAACGTCCTTGGTTTCTCCCCCAAAACTACCAGGGCCACGCCAAACTGACTTAAAAATAATTTTCTTAGAGTGTAATTAGATTATAAAAATGCTTCAAAAGAAACAAATAGCACTGGTGCCCGGGTTGGGTTCATTTTCCCATCGTGGGCTCTACAGTTCTGGGTGGAAGGAACATCAATTTGAGGTGCCCATATTTGCTGTGATATTTTGAAAGTCTTCATAGTCTCTGAGTGAATAAGCATTTTCAGTCACTGGGCCTCACAAACTATGTGGCCAGTGTAGCTAGGAATAGATTACTCCATCCTGGAACATTTCCCCTGACACCTCCAGTGATGCCAAGCGCCTCCCGGCTGTGCCCTCATTTGGTCCTGTGACTACAGCCCTTGACACCCCCGTCCTTATCTCTATCTTCTCTTCCTCTCTGCTTCACTGGTTCCTTGAAAGCAGAGCAATGATGAACTTATAACTTTATTATGCAGATTTGATGAGGAAATGCTTACCTGATATAACTTCATATATCCTATGAAGATATGATACCTTCATGAAGTTCCTAGTCTTGTGACTTCTTTTTTAACTTGCAAGAGAAAAACTCCTAAATCAGGCATAGGGTATATATGTATAACCCCAAAGTTTCGAGGTGGAGGAGAAGGATCAAGAGTTCAAGGTCAGTCTCAAGCTGGAGCCTGTGCTTATGACCTCCTGAAAGAGAGAGAAAGAGAGAGAGAGAGAGAGAGAGAGAGAGAGAGAGAGAGAGAGAAGAGAAAACATGTATTTGTCTTTCTGAATCCAGCTTATTTCATTTAATATAATGATCTCTAGTTCCATCCATTTTCCTGCAAATGTCATGATTTTTCACCTTTTTGGAGGGCGAGGTGGGGTTCAAGATATGGTATCTCAGTAGCTATGGAGCCGGTCCTGGAACTCGCTCTGTAGATCAGTTTGGCCTCGAACTCACAGAGATCTGCCTTCCAAGTGCTGGGATTAAAGGTGTGTGCCAACAACCCCTGGCAATTTCACTTTTTTTTTAATGGCTGAAAAATTCACGATCATTCACAACCCTTCCACTTAGACTTCCCCACAAGGGAGAAAGGGGACAGGGAGGGGGTGGAGTCAGACACATAGACAATAGCACAATAGCACGTGCTGAACCACACCATAGTGTTCTTCCTAGAGCCTTGTGGCAGACAGCAACCAGTAAAATGACCAAAGCAAAGTCCTCTTTACCTTCAGACCGCTGTGACTATCCCCAGGAGGACACGGGATGGAGCTGCACTCTCGGGTAACTTGGGTCTGTCCCCAAGTTCATGGTTGTCCTCTCATGAAGTATAGAAAATCACATGCACCTTGATTTTAATTCTTGAAATTTTCATGATCTGCCAAGAGCACAAGAAAAGAGAACAAATGCAAATTAGCATGCTCCAAAGGCAGAGCTAGAAACTTACACAGCGTACATTATTCAGATCCCACACAGGAACTAATGCCTCTATTTTCAACTAATCAAGTCATTCTGATGCACAGTGAGTAGTAAATATAGAATAAATTTCAACCAACCATAAAAGGACCTGCAGCTCTCTATGTACTCTTATCTCTGAATGAAAATAAACTGGAGTGTGTGGCACTCACACTGAAAAGAATGCTGGGCAGCTAACCAAAGGACAAATGGGGAGAAATTACTACAGCATTAGCCTTTCTTGGATGGCCACAGGCAGCATCGTGACACGCTAGCATGCACACACATATGCACGCATGCACGCATGCATGCATTCACAGGCTTAAGGCCTCCATGCTCCTGAGTTCAAATCCTGATAGCAATTTGCCAATGGTCTCAGTTTGAGGTATTTATGAAAACCTCTCTGAGGTTGTTCCCACCGCTGTTAGATACGGATGGTCAAACCTGCCGCCTCGCAGGATTATTGAGAGTGAGGAGAAGGAACGTGTGCGCAGGACAGTGCCCAGAGCCCCAGAAGCCTAGGTGACAGCTTCACGCCTTCCCAGTGGTCCTAGTGGCCAATTCCCAGAGAGTTCGGCAGTTACTGCTCTCTCATGTCCCATTCTCCTCTTCCCCACCAGATTCGTCTCTAATTAATGATGCTATTAATTCCAAGTCACAGTGACCAGTAAAATAGTTTTGCAAAGAAATGCCCAGAATCTATGGATTTCCCTGCTGATGGAGAGAAGTCTGCGTACTTTAGAAATAAATGGGTGAACACACACCAAAGATGCTCTCTCTAGTCGCTATCACTGAGTAATGAGAAGAGGTCAAGCGGATAAATGGAAGCGTTGCTTTGCCCCACTGGGAGAACAAACGGTGTCCAAAGAGGCACCTTGTCCAAAGAACTTAGATTCATCCCAATAGAACTGTCCTCTGTGACCTTATCCTTCCCTTAATGTTACCTTTAATTACCTCACAAATAACATTTTGTATTTTAAAAGCTCAGTAGTAAAACTATAAAAAAAATCTTCAAGTACATATATCCAATATTCTCTGTTTATGTTTTCATGTAATTCAAGGAGGGGAAAAAAAAGTTAAAACCAGCAATTACCAGCAACTGCCTTGACCAAAATAACCAAACAGTTCCCCAGATCTTGCCTTGGCATGCAATTGCGTAGACAATCAATAGAATGTATTTTAGTAACAGCAGAACTTTCTGCAAACCGAGTTTAAATGTTATCAACCGGCATCCATTGACGTCACAACCTGACACTAAGTGTTCCAGGCAAACATAGTTTTACTCAACTCTGGAGAGTCCCAAGCCTGAAAAACCGAGTCTTCCATTAGAATGAGAGAGGCAGAAAGACCACTTGCGTCAAAAAGGCTCTGACACCATTTATTTCATCTCAGAAGCCCTAAGCCTCCGAGCTGTTCAAATGGAAGCAACAGATCCTTAGTTCCAGGGGTTTTGGACATTTAGATGAAACTGTGAGATGTGATTTTCTTTAACATTGCATAGGCTGGGTGGTGGCACACACCTTTAATTCCAGCACTCAGGAGGCAGAGGCAGGTGGATCTCTGTGAGTTCAAGGCTAGCCTGGCCTACAGAATGAGTTTCAGGACAGCCAGGGCAGTTACACAGAGAAACCCTGTCTCCAAAAACCAAAACCAAAACCAAACAAAAAAATTGCATAGATAAGTGACATTGAAGTCTTATGTCACTTCCAAATGCTACAGTAAAAGGGCAAGTTGTGGGAGGGCTCAGTGCCACAGTGCTTGCCAGCACTGAAAATAAGGAAATAAGTAAGCTATATGAAGGCTCTTACCGGAGGTCCACAGTGCACTACTGCCGTGCCCAGCTTTGCACGCAAAAGTGTGTGTATCTATTCGAAGCCATTTTTTCTGGATCAAAGGTCGGAGTTTTAATCAGATTCTGGAAAGGAGCCATAGTTTCTCTCTGTGCCCCTCCTACCACACCCTTTGTTTCTCAGAACTGATCCTCCCTGAATTTCACTCTTACATCTTCCCCATTTGTAGCTCTACCTCTAAGCTCCAAGCTCCGCACACAAGGGAGCCACTCACTCAGGGGGCTCCCATTTTCTGTAAACTCTATCATTAACTCTGTGGGCTTCTCTGTTTACATTCTCGCTTGGTTATCTTGCTTTAAGACTCTTTCTATAGTCAAAGAATGGAAGGGTTCGTTTTTAATTACTAGTCTTCTAGCAGTTTAATGCATGTTTCTTAACAAGAAACCCTTCGTATCCGTTAGTAATTCTGATTTACATAAAGAGCTCTCTTCGTCCCCTCCCTCGAATGGCTAGCAAGCTACCCCAGCACCGCTCAGGGACAGCTCATCTTCTTATGATTCTTCACATGGATTTGGCCGGTTTTGAACTCAATGTTGGTTCCATTTTCCTGTCTCTTTGGAGCTAAGACCACATTATTTAACTACTGAATGTAGTTTGT
The DNA here is from genome assembly GCF_014885135.2 of Alexandromys fortis. Lineage (NCBI taxonomy): Eukaryota > Metazoa > Chordata > Mammalia > Rodentia > Cricetidae > Alexandromys > Alexandromys fortis. The sequence continues at coordinate 1,705,136 of NW_026067901.1, forward strand.
TCTCTTGTTTTCTGGAGTGCAGGGGACTAAACCCAGGGCTTTGCACTGTAAGTAAGCACTATCACTGACTTTATTGACCGTGTCTATTTCTGTCTACCTAAAGCACAACTCTAAGAGTGTTGTGTGAAGTGGTCTTTGTCTCTATACAGTCCGTCCTTTAACAGTCAAATTCTGTTTTCCTTTACTTATAAATTATAATTCTGAAGGCTGAGGCTATAACTCAGCTGGTAAAACATTTGCTTTTCACCTACAAGATGTCAATCACCTGAGCTCAACCCCAGCACCGCAAAAACTAAACAAATACTACCAATTTTAGTTACAAAAACTCTTGTTTCCAACACCTTAATTTTTAATGTGATTACTTACTAAGAAGTTAATCTTTTCAAAAGTAAATTCACTTACTGTTTCTAGAAACCACTGCTGCTGGGATTCCTGTCTTACCAAACAGACATCATGCCACCTACCGAGATCTTGGCAATTCGCTCTGCTGCCTTCCAAGATACACACTCCTGGTTCACTTTTTATCCAGTAGCATAGTGAAATACCCAATGAAATCTACGTGTCCACTCTTGCATTTCTAGAGATTGGTTCCATTTTTATAGTCAGAGGAAATTATGACATACTCTTCGATTTTTCTCCCACAGGTCGCACTGGGCAGCTTTGGCTGGCCTGGAATCCGTGTCTAGACTAAGTTGCCTTCAGCTCACAGAGAACTGCCTACCACCATATCAGTGGTATTGGCCTGCGCGATGTCAGAAATTTTAATTTAAGGGAGTTAAAACACTGGATAAGATTCAATTGACAGCTGCATGCAATTGATACAAAGAGATTTTAAGAAAATACTGATTTTCCCCCTTTCCTGGCAGATTGTTGTGAAATTGATAAAAAAAAAGTAAAAATTGGATTATAATTAGGAAGCAGAATTATCAGCTGAATCTAATTTTAAAAACAAAACAAATAAACAATCAGAAACCCATAGGGCCATGTTTCTCCATGGAAAGCTAAGAAACATCAAATCTACCTCTCTACACCACTTCTCATTGACTAGCTGAACACACCTTAAAACTGGTGCAGAGTTAACACGCATGTCTACACACTAAAACAAGGCTGTGGAAGTTTGATGCCGCATCTCTACATGACAGTTTTCAGGCGCCACATCTGACTTCACAAAGTAAGACTGCTCGTTTCTAGAGCTGGAGACAATACAACTCAATGTTCTCCCAAGTTCACTGAGTTGACTGTGGGCTAGACTAGATCCTGTTGCCAGCCACGCTCACACAGTCCCCCACACTCACACAGTCCCCCACACTCACACACACAGTCCCCCACACTCACACACACAGTGCCCCACACTCACACAATCCCCCACACTCACACAGTCCCCCACACTCACGCAGTCCCCCACACTCACGCAGTCCTCCACACAGCCTTGTTTCCCCTGGTACCACAGGCCTGACTAGAAATACTCAAATTAGGGGCTGGAGAGATGGCTCAGAGGTTAAGAGCACTGACTACTCTTGCAGAGGACCCCAGTTTGTTTCTCAGCACCCACACAGTGGCTCACAACTATCTGTAACTCCAGTTCCAGAGAAGAAGTCCTTCTTCTGACCTCTGAGGACACCCGGTGCACAGACATGTATGCAGGAAAAACACTTGTACACATAAAGTAAATAAACCTAAAAACGAATAAAAAAAAATTACTCAAATTGGTAACTTCGACTCCCTGGAAGTTTTTTCATTGCTACCTAGCATATTAATTTAGTAGGAAATGACTTCTTACAAATGTTTTTGCGGCTTTTGATCTTACAGAACCATTTTCCTAGAGGTTTAAAGAACTAATAAGTGTTTGAAAAAGAGTAACCGCCTCCAACACTTCTATGTGTGAGGAAGTAAAGCCGATGAGTCTCCGTGATGCAGAGGTGCATTCCAATCACTGGAAGCTAGGCACACCCATTCATGAGTGTCACAAAGCACTCCAAACCACAGAGGAAGGAATATCTGAATGGAGCTGATAACAGCCAGGCCTGGGGAGGAAGCACAGCGACCCATTACAAGCAATTGAAAAGTTCCATAGAAAAAAATGGCAGAGCCGGAAATTCCTGACGAGTAGTGTAAGCCCTCACACAAACGCATGGGCAGATGAGAGCATTTTTATGATTCTGCTTCTGCCTGCTGCTTATTACCTCTGCAGTTATGACACCTGGACATGGATTATAGCCTCATCCTCACTTCATTTAATGTATGATTCAATGAACTGTGGCTTCATCTTAACCATCTCAACATACCCTTGGCCTTTGCAAAGCAGACGAAGAGGTTAACAACTAAAATACTGGAAGAAATTTGCTCTAAGTTCGTCCTCAGGGAAATCATTATGTTGAGGATTCGATAAACCATGCCCTAATTTGCTACCAGGTAGGCAGGACATTAGGCGTGGATGCTTAGAAATGTAGACGAAGGCTACAACTGCCCGACCATCAAGGAGATGCTGGGTAGAGAGAAAAGAAGGTGACCTAATAACACACGGTGTTCTGTGTACAGGGAAATACCGGCAGAGATGTTTTACTCGTGTGGCCTCACTTCCTTCTCACAAACTATTGCACAGTGCTATGTTCATTCTCCAAATCAGAAAACGGAGTTTCTGAGAGATCCAGGGACAAGCCATGTCCTCACACTACCTAGGCAGAACTAGATTTAGTAACCGGCCCCACCACCTCCCGCTTACACAACGCTAAGCAAAGCCCAGATCTTCACTTCCCTCCGTGAGAAAATGAGAGTGGCGGCCCCACCTCGCCCCCTCCAGAGGTGACCAGAATATGTAACCAGCAAAACTAAACACAAGTGGCAGCTGCTTTGGTTAACTAAACAAATAGTTAAACCAATAAGGGAAAGTGATAGGCCGGGTTTCCAAACAGTTTCCTGGGACACTTTGTTTTCAAACATTGGCTGATGTAATGCTGAGTTGTATTTTCCCAGCAAGGTCTGACTGGTTGTCCTGAGTCACTTCCTTCGTGTTCTGGCGTTCTCGGGGAGAGATACAACTGGGCCGGCCCGGTTCCCACCCCGCTTTATCTTAACCAGCCACTCAGTGCAGGTAAGCACAGGGCTGGAACCGTTCCCAGTGAGACACAAGGAGTCTCAGAGGCCTCCTGAGTAGTACAGAAACTGTGGGCTGCTGTCTAGCGCCGGACTCCCGATGACGGGGCTAAGTGTCCCTAGACTGAGAGCCAGGACTCCCTTGGACATTTCCCACTTTTCTTGTCAGCTACACTTGGCTTCCAAGTGAAGTCTTAGGAGGAACTATAACATAAGCAGAGAGCAGTAAAACAGCATCTCACTGGAGCGCTTTACAGGTTCAAATCTGCACTTATTGTAAGTTACCTAGTCAGGCTTTAAAGAACATGTGTGTTCTTGCAATGCATTCTCTGGAATGCAAGATTGACAGTTTATTCGGTGATAGCGATACAATCTCCGGCACGTGATTATGTCCTTTTGTTTTGTCTCCACCGACTCTGAAACAACCAACTATCCAGCAACTGTGTGTATGAGAACAGTTTTTGTTTGCACGCGTGTCTTGTTTTGCTTCGTGTTGTTTTGTGCGTGCTTATGGTTGACAGCTTATGTCACCTTCCAAACAGCTACCTCGAGAGACTGTGTTGAAATGTGCACACAAACAAGTTAACCATGCATCTCAACGTTACCTTTATTTAGTGATTGCAACTGTGGAGACGTGCAGCTAAAATGATAGCTTAGCTAGAGACTACAAGGGAATTATGGGAAAACTATTACAAACAATGAAAACTAATCCAGTATGACACCTGACTGTCATACATGGAGAAGTCAATAATCCCCAGGCAAATGAACAACCAAAAGATTTAACAGGGCGGGCCAGAGAGAGAGCTCAACAGAGAAAGGTCTTTGACTCCAATCTTGATGACCTAAACTCCAAGCAGACTTGAGTTTGATTCCCAGGGTTGAATTGGTAGAAGGATAAAAAAAAATGTGTGTGTGCATGCATGTGTGTGTGTGCACAAATAAATAAATAAAAGAAAAAACTAAGGTATAATAGAAGGAATTGCTCCATTCACAAAGACAGCAAGACAAATAGCAATCCTCTTTGCAAAGTCTAAAGAAAATAGAAATTGGTATATGGTTCTGTTTTTTTTTAAAAAAAAAAATCGGTTAACTTTAAAATATTGTGCATCAACAAAAAATTCTAAGAGGATTTCTTTCAGTTTGAACAGATTTCCTTTGTAAAATCATAGTAATGAACAGTAAAAGCCAGGATGAACTATGTCAAAAGAAACAGAAGAGGCATGAGGAAGGACTGAGGAGGCTACTAAAACTGCAAGATGAGGAGAAAGGAGGTCCCTACTGGCATCTGCCCTGCGCATTTCTGCAGAGACTAGCATCTTACACCAGGCAGTGAAAGCTGATGCCTCGTCATCATCTTAGAACTTTGCTTTTAGGCTACGGAGGGGGCTCCACTGTTGAGCACTTGCTGTTCTTGAGAAGAGTCAGGTTCAGTTCCCAGCGCAGCATGAACACCAGTTACAAGGATAGGACGGCCCCTTCTGGTCTCTACAGGTACTGCATGCACATGGTGCATATACAAACATGCAGGCAAAGCATTCATACACATTAAAAAAAAAATCATCTTCTTTTTTTGGTGTACAAAAGAGTTCCAAAATAGCCCGGAATGGAGTATAACAAAGGTTTATTTATTAGGAAGCAAACTCATAGAAATAGAAGCAATCCACAGTCCTCTGTGTGCGCTGGGAACTGGAACTGAATTCAGCAGCCAAGAGGCCCATGCATGCTTTCTGTCTGCATTTATAGTACATGAAACCATGCTCAAAGTGGGCCGGTATCTTAAAAGCTATCGGCTGGAGGAGTTCCCATAGCATTCTTCTAAAAACATTATTTCACACATGTACACAATTTAAATAATAAATTTTTTAATATGTAAATATTAAATGAAGTTTATAGTGTTTTTCTGTTCTATAAAATTAAGGAAAACATGCCTGTGGCATTTTAAGATCTGGAATCCATTTATAGATGTTAGGTTGACTATCTTAACCTGGGATTGGGTATATCTCTGCCACAGAGATGTATTTTGAAAGCTTCATAATACAAATAATGAGGTAGTCATGGCTTTCAAAAACACAACACAGAGATGGAGATTTGACTCAGTGGATAAAGATCTTGCCACAATGGGTCCCAGAACTCTGATTAAAACAGGGCAGGTGTAGCAGCTACCTATAACGCCAGCACTTGGATGTTAAAGACAAAGGATCCCTGGGAAAGAACGGCCAGATTCAACAAGAGTTCTTGACTTAATACATAGAATAGAGGGTGGTTAGGGAAGACACTGACTCCTGCTTTGGTTCTCCACATGTATACCTAAACATGTAAGGTGGGACACACGCGGACATGCAAACAAAAATGCTTAACATTAGGCCCTAACATTTGCTGTAATCATTTTTAAAAGGTGTGGAGGGGGAGAGCTACAGTTTATGTAACTCCTCCCTAGGAAATATTAACACAACTACACTATTAACTTTCCCTTCCTCTTCTCCATACTGCTTCAGTAAAATAGAAACTATAATATGTGATATAATGCCCGACATACAGAGAAATATTTACTGAACAAATAATAACTAAGAGTTATCTTTTTGTAAGTTATCTTTTGGAGACCTAATGACACAGTATTTTAAAGCTGCGTCAACATGGCTTTTTAAAGGTTAACAAGGATAAAAATAGTTTAATATAAAAAGTAATCACAGTCAGGTATGGTGGCACATGCCTTTAAATTCCAGCATTTGGGAGGCAGAGGCAGGCAGATCTCTGTGAGTTTAAGGCCAGACTACTCTACAAAGCGAGTTATAGAACAGCCAGGGCTACACAGAGAAACCCTGTCTCAAAGCCTCCCACCAAGAAAAAAAATAATAAAAAGAAAATCATTCTCATGGTTTCAAATATAGACAGACAGCAATGGCTTCCAACTGTTCTTCTGCAATCAGCGGGTCATGAATCTCACTCATTGCTCCATTGTAGTTATAGCTGCAAAACCGGAGTAGCTCACAATAGAGGACCAGAGTGGAATACAGTCTGGCACATTTGTGCAACAGAATACCATGCACTTGTTTAAAAATAAAATGGATCTTTGATGGAGATGTCTCTGTGGTTAAAAACACTTGCTGCTCTTGCAGTGTGGTCCTGGGTTCAATTCCCAGCATCCACATCAGATGACTAAGACCCATATATAAATTTAAGATTTAAGTGTGGAATAAGTGCCTATTTCCTCCTGATGAAAACACCTTACCCAGCCCTAACCTTTGGGGACTTTCAGGTTTTGAATATCTTTGAAATGTTGGTAAAATGCTGGGGAATATTATTTTAAGGTGTATGACTTTTGTTGATGGTGCATTTATTTAACTCTGTAAAGCTGTGGTTCTTAGCCTGTCTAAAACACCTGATGGTCCCAATAAAGCGATGGACAGCCAATAACAGGCAGGAACATGGATAGGTGGGTCTGGCAGGCAGAGCATATAAATAGAAGGAGAAATCTCAGCAGAGAGAGAAAAAAGGGGCAAGAGAACAAGGAGAGGAGGATGTCAGGGGCCAGTCATCCAATCAGTCATGGGAGTAAGAAGTAAAGTAAGTGATACAGAAATAGAGAAAGATAAAAGCCCAGAGGCAAAAGGTAGTCGGGATAATTTAAGATAAGAAAAGCTGGCTAGAAAGAAGCCAAGATAAGGCCAAGCATTCATAACTAAGAATAAGCCTCCGTGTGTGATTTGAGAGATGGGTGGTGGGCCCCTCAAAAGGCAAAAAGAGTACAACATCACAGAACAGAAAAAAAAAACTAAAACCTTTACTCCATGAGATACACATAGACAGACATATAAAGACAAGATAGTCTGGAGAGATGGCTCAGTAGTTAAGAGCACTGATTGCCTTCCAAAGGACCTGAGTTTAATTCCCAAAACATACATGACAGCTCAACTTGTCTGTAATTCCAATTTCAGGGGATCCAACCAAACATGCAATTGGTGGTGCACAGACATAAATGCAGACAAAATACCCATATACATAAAATTAATTAATTAATTAAATTTTGAAAAATAGAAGTCATAAACTCCAGATTTAATGTGATAGTATGACAAAAAAATTGTTGATGGGACTGTGCTAGCTAGTTTCTTGTCAACCTGTCACAAGCCAGAGTCATCTGAGAGTAGGGAACCTAACTGAGAAAATGCCGCCATAAGATCAAGCTATAAGCAAGCCTGTGGGGCATTTTTGATTGATGTGGGAGGGCCCAGCCCATTGTGGGGCAGCCATTCCTGGAATTGTGATCCTGGGTTCTATAAGAAAGCAGGTTGAGCAAGCCATGAAGACAGTAGGCAGCACTCCTTGACAGCCCCACCTACTCCCAGGTTCTGCTCTGTTTGAGTTCCTGCCTGGTTTCCCTCAACGGACTATGAGATGTGGGCCAAGTAAACCCTTCCCTCCTCCAAGCTGCTTGGTTCATGGTGCTTGGACATAATAACAGAAACCCTAATTAGCACAAGACCTGTGCCCCCAAAGGGTTAACGTGATTCCATTTATGAAGCTACAGTCAGAGAGGTGATATAACTGACTAAGTTGGTAGAGTACTTGCCTAGCGTGCACCAAGTCCAGGCATGGTGGTGCATTCCTATAATCTTACTCAGTGCTGGAGAAGTGGAGGCAAGAGAAGCAGAAGTTCAAGGCTGTCCTGGGCTACACAGTGAGTTTTAAATTAGCCTGGTATTCAAAAGTCTCTGTCTAAAAAAAAAAATGAAAGAAAGGAAGGAAAATCAAAGGAAAAGACAGAAAATGAGACTAAGAAAAAAATATAATCAGAACATAACACATGGGAATACTTTACCTAACAAAAGTATAAATCTCAAGAGACTAAGAAACATGACTAAACACATGTGGATCATAGTCAAATTGCAAATCGTGGGGAGGATGAGTATGTATTTCAGGGGTAGAATGAGTGCTTAGCATTGGCAAGGCCCAAGTTTAATCCTCCAGGCTCAAAATGTGTGTGTGTGTGTGTGCATGTGTGTGTGTGTGTGTGTGTGTGTGTGTGTGTATATATTAGTTGGGGTGAGGAAAAATGCCTGTAAATGATACATGTGAAACAATCAGAGAAATACAAATATAGATTCCCTTCAAGATCATCTTGTGGCGTTATCTGGTTTGCAGGGATAGTTGTGCCTGCTGCTTGCAGACAGTAAAGACAATGCTTCCTCTGTTTTCATGGTTCAGAACAGCAGAGTCTGAGTAGAGGAACATGACAAAAAAACAGATAACACTGTGTGAAGGGTCTACAAATACCAGCGTACTACCTTTCTAATGCTCTGTAAGTCTGAACTGTTTCCATGTAAAAAGTTAAAGGAAAAATTTCTTTCATTCTCTTATAATTCTAACAAGTCATATCTACCAGCAAGTTTCCCATCTCCCTCTTTACTGACAGACACTGACTGGCAACTCTGTTCATGGGATCCAGGTCTTGATTGCTTTCCTCCAGAGTGCTATGAGGCACAGACACTGCCTCAACCTGAGCTGCTGCTTCCTGAGTCTTTGTCTAAAGTATGAACTCAGTGACTTCAGGGTTGATGTTCTGAGCCTCTGTATAGAAGCATGATTAGGAGAGGCCTAAGAGAAATTGAGACTTGGATCAGTTTGCTGAACTTTAGGACTGGGTCTCAACCTGTGGGTCTTGACCCTCACAGGGGTCACTTAGCAGATATCCTGCATCGGATAGTTACATCACAGTTCATAACAGTAACAAAATTAAAATTATGAAGTAGCAGTGAGATAATTTTATAATTGGGGGTCTGATGTAGTATTGTCATCTGTCAATCTGTTTGTGTTGATTTCATTGGTTAATAAAGAAGCTGCCTTGGCCCATTTGATAGGCAAGCCCTTAGATGGGTGGAGTAGACAGAATAGAATGTTGGGAAGAAGGGAAGTAAGCCAGATGCCATGCCTCTCCTCTCCAGGTCAGACGCAATGGAGCCAGACATGCTGAATCTGTTTCGGTAAGACAACAAGTCATGGTGCTACACAGATTATTAGAAATGGGTTAGTCAAGAAACAGTTTCCGTGTTGTTATTTCAGGTGTAAAGCTAGCCATGCAGGAGCCTGGCGGGACAAAAAGCAGACCTGCCCGCAGCTTCTTCTACAGGGGTCAGCACAACATAAGGAACTATTAAAGGGTTACAGCATTACGAGGATTGAGAACCACTGCTCTACAGTAAACTGAGTGACTGATTAAATGGGAGGATGAAAAAAAGTCAAAAGCAAACCACCAAAATGAATTGTTGATCTGCCTCTCACAAGTAAGGCTAAATTCAAGCCTTGCCTCCAGTAGCTTAACACCTTGGCATGAGTGTGGAAGTACAAAGAACACCCGAAGGGAAGCAAGTGGTGATGTTTGCGCTGCCATCTGTGCACACTTGGTCCAACACCTACCTGTTCCCTTTTCGTTCTGTAATAGCAGCCCAACAGTGTTTTCCACGATGATGGAGCTGCAGAGCCCGTCACTGGCAACATAGCCCCATTCTTATTTGCAGTAAATAAAACCATTTCAAGCACACAGGAAACTGAATGACAGGACGCACAGCAGATGGAGCTCACTGAGCACATGCAGAGAATGCTGCCCTGTCTACCGTCTAGTCTCCATCTAGGAATGGAGGCAGTTGGAACAGTGGCAGGGGACCAGCACGGACTGTCACTACACATGTGCAGAACGAGCTAACAGAATTGGGTTTTCTTTGAGAACATGAAGAAGCCCCTGTGCTTCCCGCTAAAACAAAAGTCAAATTTACCTATTGCAATCAATGTTTCACTTTTTAATAAATGTTTCCTTCAAGGTGTGATAGTGCACACCTATAATCTCAATCCTTGAGGAGCCAACTGGTGTAGGAAGTCCTTCTGTATTTGTATTGCTTTTATTGGTTGAATAAAGAAACTTTTGATAGGGCCAAGCACTTAGGTGGGCGGAGTAGACAGAACAGAATGCTGGGAGGAAGAAGGCAGACAAAGAGCCACTATGAAGCTGCCAGGTCAGATATGCTGAATCTTTCCTGGTAAGCCACGACCTCGTGGTGACATACAGATTATTAGAAATGGGTTGAATCAAGACATGAGAGTTAGCCAATAAGAGGCTAGAGAAAACGGGCCAGGCAGTAATTTAATTAATACAATTTCTGTGTGGTTATTTCCAGGGGTTAAGCTAGCCAGGTGGCGGGACGTGGCCCACTCCTCCATACTACAGCCAATCAGAAAGATCACAGGTTCAAAGGCAATCTGAGCTACCAATCAGACTATTTCAGAAAATTAAAGAAAAATAAATGCTTCCTCCTGTTGTGATTTTCCCCTATTCTTTCTCTGTTTTCATATGTTTCCCTTTCTTTTGGGAGATGTCTGTAAAAAACAAACATATTTATCTGCTCCAAATAATTAACTGCAGAAGTTTATGAAATAAGGCTATATTATTTACACTTAGGTAGAGGAGACCCAACTTTTCCCCTTACTGAAACCATGATAACTGTAGACACTGAGATTAGTTAAAGATGTAGCAAAGATTATCAGCCAATGGCAGCAATTCAGTCTTAAGATAATTTTCTAGAATAGATGGATCTAGGCCTGGCATTCTCCTGCCTGCCTTTGGCAAACTTCTCATTCATTTTTTATAAGTGGACAGAGTAACCTTCTTTCCTATCTATCCTGTCAGTCAGGGAGACATTAAAAGAGAATAAAAGAAGAAAGAAAGTGAGCAGTGGTAACAGACTCCTTTAATCCCAGCACTCAGGAGGCAGAGGCAGGCAGATCTCTGTGAGTTCCAGGACAGGCTCCAAAACTACACAGAGAAAACCTGTCTCAAAAATAATCAAAAAATAAATAAAATTTAAAAAAGAAAAGAAAGAAGAAAAAAAATTCTCCTTCTAATGGCAATAGAAAATGGAAAGCCATTTATTTCAATGCAGCTCTCAGGCAAGGGCTCAAGCCACTGAAATCAACTGGGAAGTGCATATGAGCTATGCAGCATCAGGTCTACCTCACGGTCACTCTAGAGCTATTCAATCCCCCCACTGAAGGATGCTGTACAGTTATCCTGAAGTACAGTGGCTTCTATTTCCTGGCGTTCCTCTTCTGGTCACCACTGTCCACTGTCCTGAGCCTAGAACATGAGAAGTTCAGATTTACACCCATGTAAATTAACTTAGTACTAATACCAGAACTTGATCTGGCTAACAAAACTGAAGTAGAATAGGGTTATGGTTGGGTAGGGTAGGGTAGGGTAGAGTAGAGTAGAAGAAGGTAGGGTAGGATGGGGTAGGGTAGAGCACAGTAGAGCAGAATAGGTAGGGGAGGGTAGGATGGGGTAGGGTAGGGTAGGGTAGGATAGGGTACAGTAGAGCAGAATAGGTAGGGGAGGGGAGGGTGGAGTAGGGTAGGGTAGGGTAGGGTAGGGTAGGATAGAGTAGAGTAGCGTAAAATAGGTAGGGGAGGAGAGTGGAGGATAAGATAGTTCTAACTACCCAAACAGTTTTGTTCTTTCTGGCTTGAGAACCTAGAAAACTCTCCATTCTCTTGATTTAGGTTTTATTTTGTTTGGCTTTGTTTTTGTTTTGTTTTGTTTGGGTCTTAAAAAAAAACAAATAAACAGTTGAAGGCATTTGCAGCTGGGAATGGTACAACCCACGGGCCCAAGGCAAGGGAAATAATCAATGATATATATATATACTCCTAGCTCCTCTCTTCTCTCAATGACTGCCAAAAACTGAAAAGGATGAGAAGTATTTTGTCTCTTAGTGTCAAAACTATGAAGTAGCTTCTCTTCTCCATGCATTTGTCATGGATGGCCATCAGGTTTTATTATAAATTAATATTCAGTGATTGACGTGTGTAAGAGCCCTGACGCTCACTACGAAACAACCGGTACTATATAGATACAGAGTAGTGAAGAAGAGGCTTTCTCTGTGTACCTGCAAGAAGCCTGCACCTCAACAGATAGAAACAGTCAACACCAATGCCAAGTCAAACCGGAGGGAAGGAAGCAGAGGGAAACACAAGCACCCAAATTCCAGGAGGACATGATTTCACTGAACCCTCTGTCCTAGTCACTTGTCTGTTGCTGCCATAAAACACAATAACCAAGTCATGAAGAAGGAACACTTGGGGTCATGGTCCCAAAGGAGAAGAGAGGCAAACCAAGTGCACACACACACACACACACACACACACACACACACACACACACACACATATGCTCTATCTGCCAGGAGAAAGCATCAGATCTCACTATAGATGGTTGTGAGCCACCATGTAGTGGCTGGAAATTGAACTCAGGAACTCTGGAAAAGCAGCCAGCCTGTGCTCACATCACAAGCATGAAGCGTAGAGACTGAACTGGAAGCAGGGAGTCTACCCCCAGTGATGTACTTCCTTCAACAAGGCTGCACCACATGAACCTCCCCAAACAGCATGACCAACTGGGAGTCACGTGTTCAAATATTGACGCCTATGGAGGACATTTCTTACTCATCCCTGCCCCCAACAGACTGTATTACAAACAGAATATATAAAATGACAAGCATGCAAAATCCAGATTCTTTGGGTGCTATGCAAAGAAATCTTCAACCTCAAATAAACATCTTTACTTGTAGATCTTTGCGGAAGGCAAGGAGTTGCATGGTGCAAACACTGGCTGTTATCACAAAGTGAACAAAGGTCACTCCTACATGTTCTGCTTTTGGTAGTGCCCCTGACTTGTCAGTAGCCCTCATGTTGGCCCTGCTGGAAAAGTGTGCAGATGAGCCTGCAAACTGACTGCAGCTGGGCAGAGCCCGAGCACCCAGGTCTGTGACGGTGGCAGCAGCGGATACCTGACCAGATGATTGTTCCTCTCCACGCCCTTTTGTTACCCAGAGGATCAAGCACGTTCAGGGAAAATGATCTTTCCCTAAGGTTGGACAGGAATGCTACCCTAAGACCCTAAGATGCAGAAGTAGAGACAAGTGCCATCAGGACCCAGCTATAAATAAGAGCTTTCCCTGTGGCCTTGCCACTCCTCCCAAGTTAGAATTTGATTCCTGGCTCAGAGACTAGGCCTCAATCCCAAGGCCTCCTTTCCCAAATGCAGCACTCCGAAAGCTCTGGGAGAATGGGAAACCAATGACGGGCGGAAGCTCAGGAGCTGGGCAGCTTCTTGCACATTCCTGCTGCCCATTTCCCCATCATAAAACAGCCGTGGTGCAAGCATGTGACGTGAGCTGTTTGTTTAATCCTCAGCAGAAGAACTTTAAGGCATTATTAAAGTATTAATAGCAGTAATTGATAAAAGGCTCCTCCTTTAGAGATAATGAAATTAGAGTTCTGGGGGATTTACATCCAGCCCTGACCCTTTGTATTACTGTAACAGCACCTGCCTACAGAAGTACTGGAGGCTTAACGGTTACTGAGTGTGGACTAACAACTTAATGGCACTGCCATTACTTTCCTTATCTTTTCCTTTTTGATAAAAGGGCCTATTGTGTAGCCCAACTTGGCCTAGAACTCCAGTTCTTACTGCCTCTGCTCCCTATGCTAGGACTGCAGGACAGAGTCTGCTACCACCAGGCCCAGCCCTTGTCACTACTTTAATACAGTTGATACTCATTCTCCCTCGGCAGCTGCTAACAAGCACAGATTAGCAACACATATAGTGGCAACTCTAACCTAATGCCTAAAGACATTTTGAAAACCAGATGACAAATCTAATATGAAATGTAATGTTTTATCATTAAAATGTATTTTTTGAGGATTGCTGGGAAATTACGTAAAATTCAGTACAAACTGAAATAGTCTCCCATGTGTATGCTCTTCAAAGTTCAGACGTGGGTTGGAGCGATGGCTCAGTGGTTAAGAGCACTGACTACTCTTCCAGAGACCCCAGGTTCAATTCCCACTCCCCATATGGCAGTTCACAACTGTCTGTAACTCCAGTTCCACAGGACCCAACACTCTCACATGTATGCAGAAAAATATCAAAATAAAAATTTTAAAAAGGATGATCCTTCAATTCTACAAGGTCATCTGGATCCATTAAAATTTGTATGTGTGTGTGTGTGTGTGTACGCATGCGCGTGTGTGTGTGCCCGCGCGTGCCAGGTGGCAGTGGTGCATGCCTTTAATCCTAGCACTCTGGAGGCAGGAGGCAAGAGGCAGGCAGATCTCTGAGTTTGAGACCAGCCTGTCTCAATTTAAAAAAAAAAAGTGTGTGTGTGCATCAAGTGCTGTTTCAGTCTTAGTTTTCAATTCATTTTTCAATATAAAGAAAGCTACAGTGAAATATTTAAGCCTCTGGCAAGCTAAGATGCCAACCAAATTAAACATATATCAGGTACACGGTATAGATTTGAAGAGTTTCCTAAAAATACATAAAATTGTGATTGCTTTCCATCATTTCCTTCCCAATTGCCAACTAACATCCCCGGGTCTGAAAGGACCATTCTGAACCACACATCTATTTATAATAGTGCGCTCATTGTCTTCCTTCCTCCGGCACATTGTCTGTGACCTTCGCCATTTCAAGCCGGGTAACACAGTGCTATCAACACGTGTTTATGAAGCCATGGGCATCTTGTAAGAGATCTCATGGTTGTTCAAAGCAATAAAGAGTGACAAGGACAATTCTATACTGTAATACTGCCTGTCAAGAGAAAATGTCACCTTACACAAAGTACCCAGAGGCCGAATTAAGAGTGGCAAGAGAATGGTTTTCTGGGTACAGCAATGAGAAAGCTGGACTGAAAGCTGGCAGCAGGAAGAGACGGTGTCTCCAGAACATGTGCCAGTACAACCAGTCTTCACCCAGTATCCAGGTGAGAGTCGTGAGCCTGTGCCCACAATGTAGATGGCAAGGGATGCCCAAGATGGCGGCGTTCGGGAAGAGGAGCCTGTGAGAACCTTTATGGGGAAATGCAGTCGGGAGCTTTCCAACTTTACTGAAAGCATCACTATGAACCCTTCAGGCACCTACTAAGAACATTAAAGAGATTTTAACGCCACAGTTCCTGAACACTCCCTTCTCACATCACTGATCCATACGGTCCCCACTGGACTATAAATAAATCCCGCCTGAAGGTCTCCTTCCTGTTCACACGCTTCTCCATAAATCCTGCTCATAGCTCTATTATTTTATCTAACTTTCATCTCTGTGATTCCTGTCTGTCAGGAACAAAAGGTCCAAATAAACGGGGCTCCAGATGCCTGCCCAGTTAACTGCTCCCTGAAAGCGGTTCCTTTCCCAGGAGAGGGGGGAAAAGAAGAGGAAGTGTTCCTGCAGCCCAACATCAAGGCCATCTGTGTCGTGATGGGCTCAGTGGGTCCTCACTAGCGATGCGGCCCCTGCAGCTCATAATTCTGGGATGTATGACTGCCGTCGAGAAAAATCCTGGGAGAAGCCCTCCAGAGGTTCCTGTCGTTATCACAGACCACTTCTCAGAGAGGCAGGGACCACCCTGGGCAGCTGAGGGGAGTGGACATCCGTCCTCCTCAGAGTCAAGGGTGACTTCAGAGATGGAGCAGTCTCTTCTCAAGTGGATTTTTTTCACCCTCCAAAACATGCATAGCCCTCCCTTCTCCTATCAGTACCACCCACATGTCAGCCTCAACTTGGAGCCCAGCTCCTCTCTTTGGTAGCTATGGGGCCCGTCTGGGTCTGTCTTCTCACTTTTGAGAAGAGTATAGTGCATTGATTGCTATTGTGTGGATTAAATTGGTTCTTATGTAGAAGATGCTGGCACTTCCTGGAGCCCGGTAGATTCCAAATGACTTTCAGCCACCGTCTTGTTACCAGTACCACTGGCAGCAGTAGTATTACTGCTCTCTGTCACCCGCACAAGTGCCCCCTAGGCTGCTGTCCTTTCATCTGTTGTAGTGAGTTTGGACACCACTGTAAAGTCTGTACAAGGGGATGAACTTTGCAAAGCCTGGTGCCAGAGCTGGGACTCACAGCAAGAATTTATTATCTCTTGAAAGGAGAGGGTATGATTGCTCTTTGGGCTGATGAAGGAGGGGGACTTGGTTGGGGGAGGGGGAGGGAAAGGGGAGGCGGCGGTGGGGAAGAGAAGGAAATCATAAATAAATAAATAAATAAATAAATAAATAAATAAAGAGGGTAACAATATGTGGGGGGGGGGAGACAATCCAAACTAAATCCTATACCCAACTCCTTCCCTCAGACAGAAGTCTTGAAGACCAGATGATCCGTTCTTCTCTCGGAGTCCCTGCACAATAAGCCATCCTGAAGAATATCCCAGACACTGTGGGGAACTAAGAAGGCCGTCACTCTCAGGTTGACACATTCCTGTCCACTGACTATGGGAGTGGACTCCAATCCATCGATGGCGAATGGGCGATCGCCCTTGCTCTTCTCTTCCATCCAGCCTCTCCCTCACACGCGCACACCCCTCTGCTCTGGTACCCTGGCCACCAAGATGGATTTTCATTTATACAGAGTATCGGTGTTACTTTCTTCCCACCAGAGAGAAGGATCCAGATGTCAAAGGATGGAGGTGGTGAGGGATTTGGTGTTGGGAGAAGCCACTTTGATCTCAGTGGTTAATGTGGCGAGGTACTTTTCTTGCCTTAATAAGCTCAACAGAGTCCAGTAGCTTCGAGCTGCCTCCCAAAAGCTTCATCGACTGCCACACTACCCTAGAAAAGGAGCACTCCAGCCTCCTCAGCTCCACTAGCTGGATTTGCTTTATTGTTTGCATCTGGTAGAGTTTGAATTAACCTTTGTATTACTTGTCGCCCTTCCTGACGTCGTCCCGTTTCCCCACCAGCCACACTAAACCTCTGTGATCCTGATTAGGGTGTTCAGATTCACAAGAATTCCTCGGGAGGTGTCTAGCCAGGCAGGCTAGCTGCAGAACCCCACTGAAGGTGTTCACAGATTCGTCACAAGGCTCTGAAGTGTACACGGACAGAACCCAGTTCTGGGAATACGGTCCCAGAAAACCTACTCTTTTGACACCTGTGACTTTTACCATCTACCATTCCCCCTCATCTAGAGTTTAGTCAGCCTTGAATTACTGTCTTTCCTACTCCTCTTTCACTGGGCCCCGGAATTCCTGTCCCCTTGTGGTTTCCTTTTCCTTCTCTAGGCCCATCTGACCTCCCCACATCTAACTGGCTTCCAGCTCAAGCCGGTGCTTCCTCCCCAGTCATCCGCCCTTCCCACATGTAAACGTTCCCACCTTGAAGCCTCTTCCTCGGCCCTCATAACAGCTTTGATCTCTGCTGCACAACATGGGTTTTGGGGATTCTATAGTGCTTTTATATCTCGCCGGGTTTCACGGTCTTGAGATTGGCTAAAAATTGCAGTACAAAGGAAACCATTATACTTTCATACTTTAGCGTAACTACCAAAACTGTATAGTTAAAGCCCTCTGCTGTACCATGCTTATTGTGCTGTGGCCCCTTGTTTACATACATGTTCCCCTGACCAGAATGAAAGGGCAAGTTTGTGTTACGTGTTACAGATGAAACTTCACTTATGGTGTTATGATGGTACACACTGGGTGCTAACCTTTATCAACGGACAATGGTGCAGTGCGGAATTCAGTTGCTACTTAATCAGAGCCTTCTTAATGCAGATATCAGTCATTGAAATAACAATCCCACCATTTTTGTCACGTCTGATATGACAGGTCCCACTATTCAGACCACTTTTGGTTATGTTTTTATTGTTTGAGACAGGGTCTCACGGAGCCCATACCAGCCTCGGCTGGACTTGACCTCATGACCCTTCTGCTCTCTCTGGAGTGCTGAATACAGATGTGCAGTACTTCTGGTTTTGTTTGTAAACACTTTAACAAGGATCCCTCCATCACAGCACATGTGCCATTAAACGCCCCCCAAAGATGTGAAGTTAACCCTGAATTCATGTGGGTTCTTTCAATTGTGTGATATTTTGCAAGTTCCGGGCCTACTCTCAACAGACTGTGTGGTTTCCTTCTTCACTCTCTTGGGTTCCAGCCATGATGCAGAAACGCTTGCACCAGCTTCCCAAGTGACTGCAATGGACGAGGCTCTGCCCGTGAGTCATTCTGGCCACCGCTGCTTGCTGCCAGCTGCACTTGTGCCTTATTCTGTTCTTGCTGCTGTCACAAAATACCTGAGACTGAGTAAAGCAAACACAACAGAATGCATTCCTCACAGTGGTACAGGCTGAGAAGGCCAGGATCAAGGCACCATCAGATTGGTGTCTGTCCAAGGCTCCCCTGCTCCCTAAATGACACCTTCTTGCAGCATCCTCACATGGCAGAATGGTCAAACATGGTCCCCATTGCCTTATAAAGACACTAATCCAGTTCAGAAAAGCAGAGACCCCGTGACCTAACCATGTCCTAAAGGCCTCTCCTCTTATTCCATCTAATTAGATGTTACATTTTCACATGGGAATTTGGGAGGAACAACAACTGAACCATAAGAACAACTTGGAGATGAGCTTCCAAGGTCCAAATGAGGAGCAGAAGGAGGGAGAACATGAACAAGGAAGTCAGGACCGCGAGGGGTGCACCCACCCACTGAGACAGTGGGGATGTTCTATCGGGAGCTCACCAAGGCCAGCTGGACTGGGACTGAAAAAGCATGGGATAAAACCAGACTCTCTGAACATGGCTGACAATGAGGGCTGATGAGAAGCCAAGGACAATGGCACTGGGTTTTGAACCTACTGCATGTACTGGCTTTGTGGGAGCCTAGCCTGTTTGGATGCTCACCTTCCTAGATCTGGATGGAGGGGGGAGGACCTTGGACTTCCCACAGGGCAGGGAACCCTGACTGCTCTTTGGACTGGAGAGGGAGGGAAAGAGAAGTGGGGGGAGGAGGAGGGAAGTGGGAGGTGAGGAGGAGGCAGAAATTTAAAAAAAAAAAAACTTGAAGGTTCTTTTTTCTTCTCATTTTTTTCAGACAAGGTCTCTAGCCGAGTTTCTGATCCTCCTGTCGCTACCTGCTAAGTCCTGAATTGACAGACATGAGCTACCTTGACCCATTTATAATGTGCTAGGGCTCGAACTCAGGGTTCATGCGTGCTAAGCAAACCCCGTATTGAGCTACAGCCCCCAACCTGAGCTAGCCTGAGAAGTAAAGTTTTCTTGCCTCCAGCCCAGGCAAGCTCCCAAGCCACAGGAATGACCCAGCAGATATCAACTGTTCACCTCAGGCAGAACCAACCCACAAACTAAGGAACTGCTCTTTAAACCACCATGTGTTGAATGTTGATTGTTACACAATAACAGATAACATAACAGAGATAATAAGATACACCAGAGGGATACAAACCAAAAGAAAATGCAATTAAAACAACAAACAAATAAATCAAATTATGAAGTTTGGTAATTCTTGACACAAAACTCCTTTCACTTGTATAGGAAGGCAGGTATAAACAAACATCTCCACTACTCAAACACATGGAAGATGCTGTATTAACTTAACAAGCACCAAGGCAGGCAAGAAAGTGGGTGGACATCAGGGTTAGGCCTTCTGTGTCACAGGCACAATGCTAACCAAGGTGTTTAGGTGTTTGGACGAGGAAAACAAAATGTGGTCTTGAAGAGGAGAACGCAAACCACTGTTGCCCACTCAACACAGTCACTGGAACTGGGCAAGCTTCAAAATAGAAGTCAAACCTTAGACACAATGCAAAGCCCCTGAGACGCTGTGCAAAACTGAAGGCTAGGCAGTTAGAGCTCTTTCTGCCACAGTCTCAAGAGCCCATTGGAGCCGAGAGGTGGTGGCGCACACCTTTAATCCCAGCACTCGGGAGGCAGAGGCAGGCGGATCTCTGTGTTCGAGGCCAGCCTGGTCTACAAGAGCTAGTTCCAAGACAGGCTCCAAAGCTTCAGAGAAATTCTGTCTCGAAAAAAACAAATAAACAAAAAGAGCCTATCAGAACACATTCCACAACTTCAGAAACAAAGGACGAATGACAGGAAAATCCTGTTAATGGTTCAATTATTTCTACCGCAAGACTTATCTAGATTGCCGGAACAAACTTTACCAATTGGTAACTCTGGCTTCCTTGTTCTTTATGACTTTCTGCTTTGCTGACATAGCCGCCTGAAAACGCTTTTAAACTCTCTGCTTAGCAAACTCCCTAAAGAATATTCCCACATTTTAAGATCTTTGAAGTTGGACACATATTGTAAAGTTTCCTGTCTTCTATTATCAATAAACATCTGTTAACTGAAGAACCTTCCCGAAGCCCTCTGGGAAGTTTTCCAGCTGCCCCAGACTGATCAAAACTATGATTTCTACTGCCTAGACTATGAACACCGAGTGTGCATTTAACCTGAAATTTGTACCTAACAAAACACTAAGGAGAGACGCCATGATCTTCCTGTAGTCTTGCTAGGGGTGCACCCTAAGTGTGTCAGGAAGTGGCATATTATATTTGCGACTGTTTATGTCCACACTGAATATTCCTGACAGCACGGGCCCTTGTCTATTGACAAACTACATAAAGCCTCAATGGCCCCCACACACTGGGCCCTGAGCCTCTCCTGGGCATGAAGGTGTTTTCCTCAATACTCCTTCTGTCCCGTTCCTCCAGCATACCAATTCTGTTTCCTTCTGGATCTTGAGCTCTGTGAAAGTGAGACCTCTGGAAATGTTAGCACCCTCAGCAGAATTGTTTTTCAAATTTTTTAGCTCGGCTGTGAACTGAGGAAGCTGAAGCCTCTTCTGTTAAATGTGCTTGAAGGTTTGACATTTAAATTTACCTTAAAATAGTTTTTGCATGAAAATCCAAGAAAGGGAGGATTGTGGTTTGTACCTTGGCCTGAACTTTTATATGAGTGGGACACAAACAGTGGCCGTGTTGAAGCTGGCTGTAGGATGTGCTGGCGTTGATTAGACCAGGAGCAGCCCAGGATCCAAAGAAACCAGTAATTCATATGACTAATTCTAGCTTTCACCTAACCCTCTACCCGCCCCCACCCCACCCAATCGGCATATATGGAAATGTTCCTAATGACTGGTTCTCCTCATACCCTGCCTATTTCCACAAAAGAAAAATGCTCCTTGGAGCAGAGATTGCAAAGGCCATCGACTCCCCCTGTGCAATCTTTCTGCGCAGGGATGGGATGAAGCATCTCTCACTCTGAAATGTTTGGATGAAGGAGGGCTTCTGAATTGTAGAAGCATCAGAACAATGGCTCTGAAAATTGCATTTACACATATTCAAACACTCTAAATTGTTGCTGTTGTTAGGTTCTGTGAGACAGAGACCCTCTGCGTAGCACTCACTGTCCTGGAACTAGCTCTGTAGACCAAGCTGGCCTCAAACTCAGAAATTCACCTGCCTCTGCCTCCAGAGTGTTGGAATTAAAGGTGTGTGCCAGCATGCCCGGCTTAATTTTTTTTAAATACCATTTAACCTAAACTTTAATTTTTAAAGCATATTGAAGCGTCATCTAAATAGACTCTGTTACAGGTACTGTTTCCAGTCTTAAACTTCCCTCTCCCTCCGCCTGTATCACTGACTCTTTTTTAACAATGCCTCCCAGTACAATGAAGAAATTGAACTGACTAGTCAAAATTTAACAAGCTAGTCTACAGAGACTGCACACAAAGTGTGTCTGTGCAAATGACAACACCTGCCACTCGGAATGAACACCCTGGGTAGCAGATTCTGAGAATGTATCATAAACTGAGTCCTGCCTGAGGTATGCCAAAGCCCCATGCCCCATGACTCCATTTGATAAATGCCCTGGCATCCCTTGCCATGCCAAGGAGTTGTGTTGAACTAAACCCTCGCACCTCTTCTTTTAGATCTCCCTGCCCCATGTCTGTGTGTGTTTTCCTATGTTGAATGCAGAAATTTCTAGATGAAAATCTTCCGCAAACATGCCAACATAAACAACTAAGGGAAGCAGAGTGGCTGTAGGCTTCAGAGGAGACCAGAAGCCCTGTGATGACTTCCAGTTCATTAAATCTCTAGTTAGGGACAATGACCACAAACATATAAATTCTGCTTCTCCCCAGAACTATAGAACACAAGAAAGGAGTGGAGTTAAGTCGCTCTAAGGTAAGGATGGAGAAAGGAAGTACCGAGAGAGAGTAGCGTTTGGATGCTTGCTGATGCTCCAAGGCCCTAGTCATCAAATGGAGAGCTGAGACCATCTGTGCACTGTACCTGGAGCCCCCTCCATCTGGAAAAGGCATCCCTGTGCAACTTAACAGCTTTGCATTCACACAGTCACCCCTGTGCACGGTGCCCAGGGTTCCGGTGCAGAGAAGAGCTGGAGAAAGACAGTAAGGGTCTTTGGAAATAAAATACCCCTTCCTGGTTCCCTTGCTCTAACTGAACAATTGTGAAAAGACCCAGGAAAGGACAAACTGGGTTGAATTCCCTGCTTAATCACTTACCAGCAGGTGAACCTTTGTTAGTGACCCAATGTTTTAAAAGCCTTGGGATAATGTCAAGGCAATGTTTACTTTAGCAAAAATAAGGTGGTGCGGTGAAGAACAGCGTTGGGGACAACACATCTGTCTGTGTGTGGCTTGAAGAGGGAGCTAGAGTCTGGCCATTAATGCAGCACACTGAGGGACTAAAGCACACGGAAAAGCCACCTGTGCCTTCAGCTCTCAAATGCACCGACTATAGTGAAAGGCCCGAGGGGCTATATGGAAAAGACACCTATGTCTCTCCAAACGCAGGCCTTGGAGTCCATACCCAGCCTCCCTCCTGAGACACGGGTGAACTACTCTTATCCAGAAGCAATCCTGCGCTTGCTCTAGCAATTGCTCTCCTGTTCTTCTAGCCTCCTGTTACTGTTCTCGACCAGATTACCCAATGAACAAATGTGCTGTAATAATAGTTTCTTTGCACAGAACTCTCCTGGTTTACATACTCCCCCAGCCACCACCCCTTTCTCTTCCTTTTTAAAAAAAAACTTGACTAACTTTGTGAACCTCCAGGTACCCCAGTCCAGCTCCTGCCATTCCTTCTAGAAGACATCCTAAGCCACGTTCACCCACATTACTTCATGGAAATGGTTCTCGTTGAAGTCACCCAGTGACCTCCATGTCGCTACATCTTGGAGTAGGTCCTCCGGCCTCTCCTGGATCCCCAGGCAGAAGACCCTAGTCCACTTGAGTCCCTAGCACTCTTTTCTTAAATCATTCAGTTCCTGAAGCTGGAGAGATGGCTTAGCAGTTAAGAGCACTTAGTGCTCTTGCAGAAGACCCAGATTCAGTCCCCAGAACCACACTGGGTAGTTCCCAACTGCTCCATTGATTCTGGTGCTCTCTTCTGGCTTCTCTCATCCATGGGCACCTACTACATACATGTGCACATACCCACACACAGACACGCACATACACATAAAAAAAACTTTAAAAAATACAAAACATCTAAAGAGTCCTTCGAAACTGCAGGGGAAGTTAGGAGCACTGAGAAACAACAGAGCTTGTCACACAGCAAGAGACAGACACAATGACAGAGGGCCTAGACACCTGCTAAGAAAGAGCGTCACTTTCACTTAAAATCATACGTTTCAAGCAAGGGTAAGAAAATGTTTACAAGCTACTGAGCCTAAGTAAACATTCAGAGTTCTGAGATCTTGTCTCATTGGCCTACAGCCCCAATGAAGGGGTCTTAGCTGCTTTAGGTATGCTTCCAAGACTGTACAATTAGGGCTTTTCAATAGCCAGGACTGGAGAGATGGCTCAGGGGTCAAGAGCACTGGCTCTTCTTCCAGAGGTCCCAGATTTAATTGCCAGCAACCACATGGCAGCTCACAACTGTCTGTAACTCCAGTTCCAGGGTATCCAACACTGTCATACAGACATATATGCATGCAAAACACCAATGAGTATAAAACAGAAATAAATAAAACATTTTAAAAGCTCAATAACCTCCACTGACATATAGAACTAATTATTTCTTCTCCTAAAATTTGCAAGCTTGCTTCTTATTATATCCTCCATGAGCTGATGCATGAATGTATTTTGTTTCCTCGGTGGAAACAGAGATGTTGCATAGCTATAGCCGTTAAGCTTAAGTACCTGGTGGTACTTGGAAGCAGAAACAAAGATGCTGTTGTCAAGGTAACCACACATTTTTCCAGTGATAGGAATAGCTACCATGTTTCCTATGCTCGAGGGAAGATTGGCTTAGTGCAGATGAATATTTACTACTTAAAAAAAATACCTGCTTCTTTGTAGACTTGTGAAATGTATTTAGATTATTCATACACCTGTCAAAAACATGTTATCTTTCCAAGGCATCAAATCACATTTTTCTTTGCCAGCAGAATTGAATGCATCCAGTAATAACTAATATTTTATGCTACTCATAATATATCAAAACATCTCATTTTATACACTAGAAGACTTATTAAATATTCAATTAGCACTTATTATTTAAAGAAAGGCCGTTGTGAATTCTGTGTAGAAATGCATTTACAGGATGTATTCATCAGTTATGAAAACTCTTCCTTCACAGTAGACTCTCAGAAACAGAGGCCAATTTTCTGAAATCTCAAAGGTTACACGGGAGTTGACAGACCCTAAGGGTAGCCTGGGACTGCAACAGCAAGGAAGAAGCAGTCCCACAACACAGGGAGCAAAGCAGAAGGCAGGAGGCAAGGAGGGAAGGAGGCAGGATGTTTGGGTTAATGGCCAGCCTTTTGCTTTGCTCCCTGAGCTTCCCTGCACTAGGCCCTGGGACCAATGCTGGGTGTTTCTGGGGCGGGGGGAGGGGGGGTAGAAATTAGGTTCAGCAGTAAGGAGCAGGCAATGCAATGGGTTCATCTTTTCTTCAACTGCACTAAACTTTATTTTTTGCAGACATTGGTGCCAATGATATGCTCACCAATGAGAGGAAGAGATTTGCTTCTAGTCTATATTATTGTTCTCTCTCTCTCTCTCTCTCTCTCTCTCTCTCTCTCTCTCTCTCTGGAGCGGAGAGGGACTTGACCTGAAAACTCTAAGAATTTTATATCATTACAAAGATTCTCAAAATAAGACAAGACAAATTACTGATCGTTCCCATGTTAGGTCTCACTACTGTACAACGCATAACTAAGAGATCAAAAGCTGTTTTAAATCCCAGCACACGCACAGAGACACATCTATTCTGTACCCAATGAAAGCGAAAGGTCTAGTTCTCTTCCTACAGCATCTGGTGACCACAGCATGCGGCTCTGTGAACCCTGGTCTTCCAGTTTGTAAAAGAGAACACTGCCAAAGCCATCTCAAAAGACCGCATTTCTTCAGTGGGCAATACATTTGAAAGGTGCTTTAGGTAAGTTTGAAAGCTGGGTATATAGTGAGTGGCACATGCCTGTCATACCTGCGTACAGGACGCTGAAGCAAGATCATTTTGTGTTGAAGGCTGTCCTGGGCTATATAATGAGATCCTGTCATGATAATTAACTAATTGATTTTTCTTTTTAAGTTTGGAAACTGGAACAAGTGTTCTAAGAGGTGCGGTTATACCATGTGTCCTGGTAAGGGTTTTGGTTCACCTTTTACACATGCTAGAGTCACCTGGAAGAAGCAGCCGCAGCTGAGAAAATGCCATCACTCTGGCCTGTAGGCAATCAGCGGGACATTTTCTTCATTAAGGATTGATATGGAAGGGCCCAGCTCCCAGGGTGGTGCCACTCCTGGGCTGGTGGTCCTGTGTTAAACAAAAGAACAAGCTGAGCAAGTCAGGAAGCATCCCTCTGCGCCCTCTGCCTCAGTTCCTTCCTCCGGCTCCTGCCCTGACTTCCGTTGTTATTGGCTACATGCTGTAAATGAAAGGAACCCTTTCCTGCCATAGCTGCTTTGGGGCACGGTGTTTATCACAGCAATGGGAAGCAAGTAGAACACCATGAGTAACTAAAACAGCAAGATTCCTGCTACCCCTGTCAGAATGAACAGGTTTGGGCAGGAACGGGAATACCAGTGAAGGGGTAAAAACAGGTCCAGAAAAGCTCTCCGGGTGAGCCGTGACGTGGAAAAAGCTCACCTTGAACTACTGACCCCTCAGTGCCCTCCTACTGATGGAAGGACACTAAAGTTAGTAGCTTCCTCAGGGCCACCAAAACCAAAGAAGGGATCTGGCTGGGGAGGTTCTGCAGAAGAACCAAGACTCTCTGCGATGCTGATTAAGTCCAAACTGAAATGTCATTTTAGTCTACTGCATGTCCAATGAGGGATTTAACCGTGGTAATACTGAAAAGAAAGGGTAGATGAGAAACAGGAGAAGCCAAAACCCACAAACCTCGTGAGGCTGCTCCTGAAATGATGCTGTGTCAGTAGACTGACCGGCGTTAGCCGGGGCCTTTGAAGGTCTCACTTTCAGCTACAGTTGCAAACCACCGGAACTAAAACGCGTACTTGAAAATCTAAGGGTATGAAGGCATGGGAAACGCCGATAGCCTCACAGAAATATGACTTAGAGCTAAAAGGACCTATTCCGCTGCCTTTCTCCTAAATCAAATGGCTTAATGAGACTTGAGCAGAAGTCCTAGGCTAGCAACAATACCTCTGGGGAGGAATATAAGTAATAATCGTCGTTGGGTTCTATGACAAAATGTAAGCAGCTCTTTCTCAGATCAGCGTGCTCAGGAAGACTGAGACTGGGTAAAATAAACAGTGCTAGCCCCTGAGCCACCCACGGCACCTGTCTTCACAGCACTGTACCCAGGAAGAGAAGCGTCTATATTCATCCATTAAGGAGTACCAGGAAGCCAGTCTGCACTCCCCTGGATGCTGGGGTGGATGGGGCCGTGCGTGAGCCAAGAGGAAAGGTACCTCCTGAGCCAAAGTCTCCGGCACAAAGCAAACTGTCAAAGACTGTTGCATAGGCTCCTGGAGTTGGGGTGGGGGTGACTAGAGGAAATCCACAATGTTTTATTCCCTACAAATGCAGCACAATCCACGCATAGACTATAGAGACAACAAGAGTCTTCTCCCCCACTGTAGGGACCCCTCCAGCTGCAATGAACAGGTGCCACTGAAACTGCATTACCCAGTACCCCTCCTTAGAGTCACATAGTAACATCATATAAAGGAATTTGATATTGCCAGCTAAGATACTTAAAGATCAGTTAAAAATAATTCCCATTTTATTTACCAGAAAACATCATTTCCTCAGACAGATCCAAATTATTTGAATGGAAAGCAAAATGCTCCCTCCCACCACCTCCTACCTCTAGCACACATACACACACACACACACACACACACAGTCTCTCACTATAGGCCTAAGCAATTGCAAACATCTTATACCTGTCAAAAACATAAATCATAAGAAGAGGCATCCACCACCTTTGGTCTTAAGGCTACAAAGCTCAGGAAGAAAAAGGTTTTAATCTTCTTTAAAGGACAGAGGTTCTTAACCAAGATCTACCTATGAAACTGACTCTTTGGAATCACAGTAACTACCTCCCCTTAGATACAAAAAGTAACTTTTCCAAATGCAGTTTGCAGGACAGCAGAACCTAATCATCTAAGCCAGTTCGCCACATGAACTCTTTTTGTTGTTGTTGCTTTAGTTTGGTTTGTTTTTTTTTAGAAATATTTATTTATTTATTTATTATGTATACAATATTCTGTCTGTGTGTATGTCTGCAGGCCAGATGAGGGCACCAGACCTCATTACAGATGGTTGTGAACCACCATGTGGTTGCTGGGAATTGAACTCAGAACCTTTGGAAAGAGCAGGCAATACTCTTAACCACTGAGCCATCTCTCCAGCCCCCTTAGTTTGGTTTTTGAGACAGAGTTTCTCTGTTAAAAGCCCTGACTGTCTTGGAATTAGCTCTGTAGACCAGGCTGGCCTTGAACTCACAGAGATCCACCTGCCTCTGCCTCCCGATTGATGGAATTAAAGGCGTGCACCACCTTCCTGGAGCCACAAGAACTCTTCCATAGTATCAAAGACATGTGTGCGAAAATACATGTGCATATGTGCACATATCTTATATGGCTTCAATCAAGATCCTCCCATTTGAAATACTATAAACTACTGTAAACGGAGAATCAATTTATGAAGTGACAAGGGATTACTAGTGCATTAATCAACACTGGGCTTTCCCCAAATTCTACAAATGGATTTTAGCCTAATGGGCACTTACTAATAGCACATCTGGAATTACTTTCTTCTGGAACTGCTGTAGAATGAGGTGTTCACACAGCAAGCACAGTTCATCCCCTACTGCAGTGTGTGTGTGTCCTGGGCTTCGCCCTTTTTCAGTAGCAAATTCAAATACCAGAACAGCTTGTCCAGGGATCATGTTGGCAGGAATGTCCTCATCTTGGAAACCTGGGGACCAAAATATGCTCATCCCTAAGAAAGGAAGATCCTGCAGATAACAGGGATGGGTCAGCGTTCTCACATGTCACAGACCTGCCAGTTCTCACACTCCCACCCTCTTTCCAGTATCAAGCCCATCTCCTCACTGTTCATAAAACAAAGGGCAATACGAAGGAAGTTGAAACATGTCCTAACAAAATAGGGAAGAGACCTGGGGGAGCGGCAGCCTAGAAAGGAGGGACAATTTCACAGCGGCATTGAAGAGGCATGGGAATTTGCCAGCCTTTACTGTCAGTTCACAAGTCCTGTCTCTTTAATGGTCTGGCACTTGGATTACGAATGTCCATGGTGTGACATGAGTGGAAAAGAGTAGGCAAGAGACCCAGCCAGCTTCTACCTCCATTCCAGCCCTTTATCCTACAATACATGAGCTGCCTCCCTCGCCTCAAATGCATCCATCCATCATTCACAGTCCTTCCTCTATCCTGCAACTCAGAGGTTTGGGTTTTTTTGTTTAACTTGCCTGTATTTGAGTGTTTTGCCTGCAAGTGTGCATGTGCACCACAGGCATGCCTGCAAAGATCAGAAGAGGACATCGGATTCCTTGACACTGGAGTGACAAACAGTGTGGGCCACCACGTGGGTCCTGGGAGCCAAATTGGGGTGCTCAGTAAGAGCAGCAAGTGCTCTTAACCGTGAGCCATCTCTCCAGCCCTGACTCAAAGGTTTTAACTGAGCCCCAAAAGTCTGCAGGGAGGGGAAAGAGAGCATCCAGTCTATTGAGGATTACACAAAGCATGGTAATACACCCTATTTTCATCTATTTATGTTAGTGTGAATTCACTGCTGTTTTTAAATGAATCAACTATTCCTCCGTCTTAATTTCTAATCCAGCAAACATCAACAAAACTCTTGAAGTACTGCATAACGTTCAAGAACGCAAGGAGTTCCTGAGGCCACAAAGTTTGAGGATTGCTAGTATAGTGGTTAAAGGACAAGTTCCAAAGCCAGCTGCCAATTCAGGCCCCACTTCTGCCACTGTGTGACACTGGACACAGTCGCCAGCCGTTCTGTGGTGCTTAGCTTAGCTCTAAAGCTGTCAGAGAGGTAAATGACTGGCCCATGCACTGAACTACGGCCACCATCCATCATTTCTCAGCCACCACCACTGTCTCCTTTCCCATCCCCACCTCGCTCCCATCGCCGCCCACCTTGTGTTTTGGTTCAGCTGGAAAGGGCCAATGACAGCTGCGGTAAAACACAGCCACCGCTTTCCTACCGCTGCCCTCCAGCAGCCAACTGTTCTTTGAATTTGCCCTTGACGGAAGCTCCATCAGCAAACAACAACTAGAAAATCAAAGTGAGTCAGGGAAGGTTTTAAAAAACATGCTATGTCAGATGAATTTGAAGGTAGCGTAGGAAAGCTAGCCTTAGGAATAATCAATGAAACAGGAGGAAGTGGAGAGAAAATGCAAGCAATCACCTCCATTCCTTAAAGGAAAAGGTACTATTTACCCAAAGTGCCTTCCGTTGGAGCCGCTTTTTGGTTTTGTTTTTTCCTTCATCTCCTTTATCAAATCTTTGACCTACCCAAGGGCCCTCTTTCCACTGGTAAACAACTCAAGCCATGTGATGCTTTTTTTGATGGACCAGATTTCTATCACACACACGTGACTGACAAACAACCATTTGATCTTGGAAGAGGGGCAGATTTTTTTATGATTATTTATAATAATCGAATTATGATTATTCACAATCTCTTGAATCTACGACTTTTATATATATTTTACATTATATATATATAGAGAGAGAGAGAGAGAGAAAAAGAGAGAGAGAGAGAGAGAGAGAGAGAGAGAGAGAGAGAGAGAGAGAGAGAGAAGGTTTTTGGGGGGTTGTTTTTGTTTTTCCAAGACAAGGTTTCGCTATATAACAGCCCCTAGGTGTCCTGGAATTCATTTTGTATACCAGGATGCCTTGAACTCACAGAGATTGGCCTGCCTCTACCTCCTGTGTGCTGGGATTAAAGGCATGCACTACCACAGCCCGGCTCTATTTTATATTTTAATTATTTCTTTAATTTTTACTCCTTGAATGCTCCTATTTTACAGCTTAGAAAGCTGGAGCTCAAAGAAACTAGCAAACCTACCCAAAGCCACAGAACCAAAATGGCAGAAGTGAAACTGAATACTCATGAACTTGGAGCATTTAAAGAGACAGGAGCAGAGGTACACAGAGCAGGAAGCAGAGTGCCCTAGCTGGAGTTGGGGGTGGAGTTACAACTAAACTAATTTTATCAGGGGGTTACCACATAAGCAAATGGGCCCTAGTGTGGAAATAACCTCCAGAGCCTCCCACTACAGCTCAACCTATACATCTTGAATTATAGTTTTTTAAACCTTAAAGTACGTGCGTGTCTGTGCGTGCGCACACACGCATGTGCACGCGCACACACACACACAACCAGGTAAAGGTCCTCAGACAACCTTCAGAAGTGGTTATCTCCTCTGCCATTCTACCATGTGGGTTCCAGGGACCCAACCCAAATAAGTCCTCAGGCGAACATCTGTGCCATCTTCCTGACCTTACTTTTTTAATCTACTAATTTCTTTGTACAATGGCTATCTTGGAAATAAGAGGGATTTTTTAAGATTTATTTTATTTTATTTTTTTCCCTGAGACAGGGTCTCACCTATAGCTAGACCTCTAGCTGTCCTGGAACTCACTCTGTAGGCCAGGCTGGCCTCGAACTCACAGAGATCCCCTTGCCTCTGCCTCCTGAAAGCTGGGACTAAAGGCGTACGACACTACACCCAGCTGAGATATATTTATTTTTATTTTATGATTTTGAGTATTTTGGTGTTTTACCTGCATGTACATCTTGGTGGGGGCATCAGATCTGGAGCTGGAATGGATGTGAGCTACTGTGTGGATGCTGGGACTTGAACCTAGGTCCTCTGGAAAAGCAGCCAGTACTCTTAACTGCTGAGCTATTGCTCCAACACCCAAGGTTTTTAAAAAGGTACCCAGTATGTTTTATATTTAGGCTACTTCTGTGTAGGGTGTTTTGTAAGTTGAGAGCCGTCTGCATTCACGCATGATGTCATTAAATATATATCTGGTCTGTCTAAAACTATCTGGCATTTGTCCTTTACCAACACTGCGGCTATTTTAGTTTCTCAATATGTAAGTTTAAAAGGCACAGCCAGATCTAATGACTGCCAGACTCGTACAGTGAGTGACTCAAGTCCACTACAGTACTTTCAAACAGAAAAAAAGAAAACTGATTTACAAAGCATTAATTAGGATGAACAATCACTTGAGAAGAATACAAAGAAGACTTCCCTAAAACCATTAGTTGTCCGGAATACGTTTAAGTGCGCATCAACTAAAACAGCACCGTGGAGGGAAACCTTTGGTCCTGTGTGAGACAACAGACATTGAAACTAGGAATGTTGTCGTCTAGCGGTGCTAAAGCTGAGCGTCAAGCATGCTTTAGGAATGGCGATGTATTTAAGCTAAGAAACCCAGTGTGGTGGCCCACATCTGTGTCTTAGCACTTGGGAAATAAATCAGGGCAACCAGGAATTCAAGGTCATTCTCCATGGCAGAGTAAAGTCAAGGCCAGCCTGGACTAGGAGACCCTTAGTAAAATAAATAAATAAAAAACTGGTGGCCTGGTGGTGATGGTGGTGGTGGCATATGCCTTTAATCCCAGCACTCGGAGGCAGAGGCAGGTGGATCTCTGTGAGTTCGAGGCCATCTGGTCTACAGAAAGAGTGCCAGGACAGCCAAAGCTACACAGAGAAACCCTGTCTTCAAAACAAAGGAAAAAGAAAAAAAAAAAAAAAAGGAGCTGCCATCTGCATAACGCAATATAGGAGGTGATACACACACACACACACACACACACACACACACTATACGTATCTCCCACACCAGCTATTTACACTGATAAGGATGGATGAATGAAAGAGTGGACAGAGGGATGGTTGGCTAGACAAACAATCAGAAAACCAGGAAATGTGAAGAAAGAGGAAGTTGGGGTCACACACACACACACACACTATACGTATCTCCCACACCAGCTATTTACACTGATAAGGATGGATGAATGAAAGAGTGGACAGAGGGATGGTTGGCTAGACAAACAATCAGAAAACCAGGAAATGTGAAGAAAGAGGAAGTTGGGGTGGTGAAAGCCATGGTGAACCGAAACTAAGCAGGGATGACATTTATGACTGCATTCACCTCAAGGTTCCTGTGAGAAGTGAATTCTACCTTATACCCTGACAGGACGAAGCTGATGAGCTCTGTCAGCTCATCCTTTCAGCAAACACTGCTGAGCCCCATGACCCCTGTCCCTTCAGGACAGACAACTGTGATAAGCTGCAGGACATCATGTGGAGGAGGACACATGCCTGAAGTACAGCCCCACAGACTGCACGAAAATCTGAGGTAAAAACCTCCCAAGGTGCCAGCACACAAGACAGGCATCTAACCCACCCGAGGCCAGTTAGAAAAAGAAGCCTCCAGAAAGAAAACGAAAGACAACAATAACCATCTCTGCCTACTGAACCTATCTCATATGTATGTGTCTCATGGAAATTTCCCTTTAGTTTGGCATTACATCACTGACCTTTTCAACAGTGCTCATTTCTTGAGTACACATCAATCAATATAAACTTATTGAATGCCAAAAATTCAAGAGCCTCATTTTTATGGGTTATTCTCCATGCGCTAGAAGCCAAAGTTACAGGAAGACAAACACATCCCTGAGGAAATATAAGTTCCCAGGTCAGAGATTTCAATAATCTTCCACATAAGAGAAACGTGATACTGCTTTGGAACATAGCGTTTTTTTTTTCACAAGCTCTTTTTTAAATTGTGTGATTTTTCTATCCAAATTAAGTTTAGACGTCTCTCCAAAATAAACTTCATGATGGCTAATAAGAGAAAAAAAAAACACTAAAATGTAACTTTAAATATTTCAATATGATTAAATTCATTAACAGAAAATTCTTTTCACTACTTTATTTTTATTGCTCCACATGCATGCCTGGTGCCTGAAGAGGACAAAAGACGGCATTGGTTTCCCGGGAACTATAATTGAGATGGTTGTGAGCTGCACACGGGTGCTGGAAATCAAGCCCGAGTCCTCTGTGAGAACAGCCAGCCAGTGTGCTCTTAACAGCTAAACTATACAGTCCTTCAGGAAATTCTTCCAGACTAGCAACACCGCACAGCTTTTACAGTCTGGAATCACAACCAGGCCTCTTTATTTACAAGCTGTATGGCCTTGGCGAGTTAGCTAACTTCTTTGTATTTCCGGATGTGTGCGCGTGCGTGTAGGGGGAGGGGGTTTCGCGCATCAGGGATTCTCTGTGTAGCCCTGGCTGTCCAGGAACTCACTCTGTAGACCAGGCTAGCCTCAAACTCAACAGAGATCCGCCTGCCAGTACCTCTGCTTACGTAGAGCCGGATTGAAGGCGTGTGCCACCACCACACCCAGCTTCGCGTTTCTAGTTGTAATAAGTAAATAGTTATAAGCAGCCCCTACTTCCGGAGTTGATAAATTAAATATGCTATAAGGGATTTGGAAGCCTGGGTCTATCCACCTGCAACCCAGCACTTGGAAGGTGGAGGCAGGAGGATCAGGAGATCAAGATCAGCCAAGGCTACCTAGAAAGTTCAAGGATAGCAGGAGCTATATATGACCTTGACTAGGGGAAAAAGAGAAACAATAAGGAATTTGAAATAGTGCCTAACCTGAGAGTTAAGTATTATCTAGCTTCACTAACTACAATGCTTCAAATTCCTGGAAATTCTAGAAACCAAACAAATAAAATACATAGAGAAGTTAAACAACTGTGGCAAAAGAAGGCACCTGTCAGGTTCAGCAACTTTTGTCATTCTGTCCTTTGCTCCACTTGGGGGAGAGGAAAGGGCCCTGGGCACATCTGTGAAGAAATCTGACCTCAATAACATATCCACCTCTAAGGCTTCTTCCCAGGAAAATCAGCAAAGATATTAATTTACTAATTCAGAGGTATGTGCGTAGTCATTGTGTTATTTTCCCTGTTGCTGTTACTTTTTTCTTCCAAGACTTTGATGGAATGACTCAAAAGAAAAACGGTCACTAATTACTAGAAAGAATCTAAAATGCCACGAGATGAAACAGTTGCAGCATTTCCGTAATTAATACTTCCTTCTGAGGACCGAGGTAAGGGCGGAGTGTCTATGTAATGTCTCCTCAACAAACAGCCTAGCAGTAACTCTCGGGTATGCCATTTTCAAATCCTCACTGGGAACCATCTGGAATCACCCGCAGAGCTTCGGGGAGTTCCTCGTGGGTCTGGGGATTTAACGAGACAACTGCGGGCCCGGGTGCACGCCCTGCACCGCACGGCTGCCCACGTCAGGACCACGCGTGCGAGCGTCTGCAGATGGGGCACGCGCCTGCCCTCGCTCCCGCCTCGGGACGCATCTACACAGCCACGCGCGTCAAGCCTCGCGGCCCCGTGCAGGTTTCATCACAGCACCCTGGATTGGCCCCGGCGTCCTGGGCTCTTTAGGTTCTCCTCGTCGCTGGCTCCCCACTGCGGCGCCCAGTCCCTTCCATCCCTCCCGCCACGCGCACTGGAGGAAGGCGGAACCTAGTGCATCACCGTCACGTGGGCGCTGGATGAGCGGAAGCGGGCTGCGCAGAAAACATCTGCGCAGTGACCGCCCGCGCGCTAAACCCGCTTTGGCGCCCGCGGCCCCAGTGGAAAATTTTCAGGAGGCGCTCTGAGGCTGCGCGGCGCGGGCCACGCCCCTTCCCGCCAGAGTCCTTCCCCAGGGGAAAGTCCCTCCCCGCGCGCGCGCTTCGCCGTAAGCCCCGCCCTCCCCTGGGTTTTGCCGCGCTGACCCCGCCTCCCGGCGCGGCCTTGACTGCCCGGGCTCCGTGCTCTGCTCTGCTCTGCTCGGCTGCCGGGCGACCTCCTGAGTGACCCGGCTGGCATCCTCAGGGGCGAGGAGAGCGGCACCCTGGCGCCTCCACCTTCGCCTGCGGGGCGCCGCGGCCACAGCTCCGCCACCTCAGCTCCACGCTCGGGTCCCACACCTCGTGGTTGGAGCAGGACGGAGGGAGGAGCCGTTGGGATGGGCGTCTGTGGCTCGGTTGAGGGGGGACCTACGGTCGCCTGAACAAAGCTCGTCCTGACTTCACCCACCAGGAAAATAAATAAGTAATCATTTTCCCCATCCAGAAACATGCTTCATAGAGTTTAGCCCTGGGGCAGCAAATTTGAGGAGCTTCACCTAACCCACCCAGGGGACACAGATGGCTACACCATCCATGACACTTTGAGGTGTGTGGAGTGCGTGGTTCAAGAAAACAAATTGACGGGTTGATTCCGAACTGTTGACTCGGGTGAGGGTTGCAGAATGCAGAGGCGGTAAAGTGGCATTAGCTCCAGTTACCCCCAAACAAGTTTACTTGAAAACGGATGCAAGTGTCTACATGAGACAACCTTGTGCCAAAGAGTTCTTCCAAAACAGCGAGAGTTTCTGTGAGTAAAGAGCTCAGAACCAAGCCCATAAATCACCCCCCCTCAACCAGAACTGTAGGTACGTTCATTTTAATAAATCCTTATTTCAGTATCTTAACCTTGGGCAAAGAACAGGAAATTGAAGGCCAAGAAGGTTAGTCCATTGTGGCCCCAAAGTAGGCCCAATATATCGATCGATAAATCCCTGTCCCTTCTCTTTGAACAAAAAGAATGGTAACAATGTGAGAATTCTAATTTTTCAAAGCAATCGAACATAGCCCACTTTTCAGCAAAACGCACATTTTTGTAATGTATACAGTCCTTGTTTTCTCGCCTGGTTCTTCAATCTAAGTTGAGCATTCTGTAAACCTGTGGACTTGTGTGAGAGAGAGCAGGTGTGACATGGCTTTCACTTTCCAGCCCATTCGTTGCGGATTAGCAGGTGTCAGTGAAAAGAAGGAGGGCCGTAAATCCCTTCGGCTTCCCTGCCATTCTTCCCAACACCTAGCAAAATGGGCGGGCCACTGCACGTCCACTCTGGCTGTGCCAGTGGTCAGCATGACAGAGAAAGCACCTGAATCAAGCCAGCCCTGGTCTTCAGGGAGGAGCCAGAAGGCTGATGCTAGGTCCCCGTAGAGTTGCCAGTCCCACTAGCATTAAACATTCATACTAAAATACCTGGAATCTACCCGAATATTTCTAAAAAAGATTTTTTAAGACTGTCTGGGGTCACCAGAAATTTATTCTTGTGGAGGAAAACATGCATTGGACACAAACACTCCTTACAAAGACGTGGTGTCACTGTGTGATGTCCTGTTTATACATGATTGAGTGACTTGGTCCTGGTCACTGCAGTGATGCCAGGCAGTGTTATCTTTCCTAATAAAATTGACACTTCTTTCCTCCCCATGGTTGTCTGCCTTTTGACCCCCAAAACCACTCTAGTCAGCCTGTGATCCTACTGGGAGACACCCCCCAGGATATTAAAGCGGTCAGGATGGGGACAAAACAAGTTACAACTAGTTTCAGAGACGACTGGCGTGGCCAAAAGTCAACCTGAAACTGCTCCGTCTGCAAACCTCCTACTGTGTGCTGCAGGCTAAGCCATTTTTCATTGCATATCGCATTTATTGCAATGGCGCCTGGTTGACAAACCCTCTGTGGTAGCCCATTCTCCCTGCGGCTATCCATGCTTGTCTGTAGTCTCCTTCTGCACTGAATCAGGACTTGTCTCTGTGGATAATACAATATGACGGAAGAAAGAAGTGTCTGAAGACGAGTTCAGTGAGGCAGCTTCTGCCTTGGTCTCTCCTCAGTCATCTTCACTAGGGTAAGCCAGCAGCCCTGTCATGGAGACGTCAGTGGGCTTATGGAGGAGCCTTAGAGAGGACCCAGCTGGCCAGGGCTAACTTGCCACCATGCCAGTGAAGGAGGCTGAAAGGGATGTTTCAACCTTTATCGACGGAGCAGGGGACTACAGCCCACAAGAGCCTGCAGCTTTGGAGTCAACCCCAAGCCCGAGCACCCAGCTGAACTTTGGAATTCCTGATTGGCAGAAACCTTGAGAAATAATGGTCTGAGAAACCGCCACACTGCTTTCCAGAGTGGTTGCACAAGTTTGCATTCCCACCAGCAATGGATGAGTGTACCCCTTTCTCCACAACCTCTCCAGCAAAGGCTATCATTGGTGTTTTTTATTTTAGCCATTCTGACAGGCGTAAGATGGTATCTTCAAGTTGTCTTGATTTGCATTTCCCTGATTGCTAAGGAAGTTGAGCATGACCTTAAGTGTCTTTTGGCCATTTGAACTTCTTCTGTTGAGAG
>NW_026067901.1:1744335-1774181 GCF_014885135.2 Alexandromys fortis
CCCCGCTTGAACCCACATTTTTGAAAAAGATGAGTATGGCAACATGCACCTGTAATCCCAGCCTTAGGAGGCAGGGACAGAAGGATCCCAGTGGCTTGAGCAGTCATCCTAGCCAATCTGTGAGCACCAGAGTCAGTAAGAAATCATGTCTCAAAAGATCAAGTGGAAAGTGGTAGGGGAAGAGTCGTCACATTGATTTCTCGCCTTTACAGGTGCAAGCATGGGTATACATAGGTCACACACAAAACCACACAGAGTGAATATGAAGTTTCAGTTAAATAGAACAAGTTCACAAGGTGTATCGTCTATCATGGTTACTATACCTAATAACGATATGTTTTCTTTTAAATATTCAAAGAGAGATTTTTAAGTGTTCTTGTCCCTACCAAAGATAAATATGTGAGACAATGCAGATACTACTTAGCCTACTTGAGCCATTCATATGTAAACACACTTCAAAATGCCTTTCATAAAATACATAATTTTATTGGACAGTTTAAAAAACTAAAACAAAATATAGAACTCATGGGAATAAAGGAGAGGGTGTGGTTTGGAGGAAGAGGGAGGGGAGGGAAAGTAATTTTATTATCTTTCTTTAATGCTTGGGTGTAAGTTTGTACTTGGAGTAACACTGTCTTGGGACAAGGGAATCAGGCTAGCGTTTAATTAGATAAAGCAAAGCCCTTAGAAAGCAATTATTCTTATATCTGTGGCCTGCAGAAGAGTGGGTCTGAGACCAAACAAAAGCGTCCACCACAACCATACGACAGGCAGTCAGCCTGCTGTGTGTGACAGATAAGGAAAAATCAAATGTATAAATTCAGCAAACATTTTGCTGTTGGCCACATATATATATATATGTATATATGTGTGTATATATAATGTAGGAGATAGATAGATAGATAGATAGATAGATAGATAGATAGATAGATAGATAGATACTGGAGTTAGCGCTGCAGAAGATGCAGAAAGAGACCTGGGAGCGAAGATGCAGAGTCAAAGGTCCAGAGCAAATAAACAACAAAAACAAACAGTATCCAGTCCTAATGGAAACATCTGTATCAACCTATCAAGTCAAGTCTGCAATAAGAAGGTCAGAAAGCCTGGGAGGAAAGACTCTAAGAGCCCGAGAATGGAAAGAGTGCTGTGAAGCCCTGTCTTCTGGACAGGATGTGGTCCTTCCTTGAACTCATGAATGCACTGCTGCTTGAAACGGTCCAAGACCAAGCCAGCAAGGTCAACCAGCCCTCCATCAAGCAACACTAGCTGAACTCAGTGGGTTACAAAAAGAAGAGGACATGAAGGAGGGAGGAGGACACAGGAGTGCCTGCGGAATTGGAAAGGAGTGTCGGGACAGATATGGCCAAGACACAGCCTTCTCATGTATGAAATCATCCAAATAAATACCTACTATATTTAAAAATAAAGAACAAGCCTGATGTAATGATGTACACCTTCCCTTCCAGCACTTGTGAGGCAGAGGCAGGCAGATCTCTGAGTTCAAGGCCAGCCTGATCTACAGAGTGGGATCCAGGACAGTCGGGGCCACACAGAGAAAGCCTGTCTCAAAGAACACCCCTGCCCCACCCCCACCAAAAAAGAGAGATTCTAATTATGTTCAGAAAAGGCTTTTTGATACTGGTTACAAAATGGACTGTGAGCACACAGATGGAAGTCTACACGAGGTCAGGATGTAGCCTGTGCGGGCAATGGGCATGGCTTGTTGACAGGCGGAGGGAAAAGCAGATTTAAAATGACAGTCCAAGAGGAGTACTTGGCTTGGGGGTTGAGCCCCTTTATCAATCATTGCATCATTCCTCGAAGGTCGCTAGGTGAGAAAAGGAACAGTTTTGATAGGGAAATCCAGAATTCTGCTGTAGTCTGTAAGGGATATGATAGATGCCCTTCAGTCATGTTAGGTAATAGGTTTCTTCTGCTTCTAGAGAAACTCAGAATTCTTTGTCCCTGCATTTACAAATTCAGGAGATACGGTAATCAAACGAGATTAAGCCCTATTCTTACCTTTTTACACTCTAGTGAGGGCAGCAGGCAATAAACACATAAATTTAACACAGTTGCAGGTGGCAATTACTGCTAAAATGAAAAATAAAAAAAACAACATTTCATCCGTACACATATTTGAAATGGACTTTCTTTTTATATGTGACTAGGTTAGGTAAACTGAGGCTGCCCTGCAAAGATTAGAGCTTTTCCACTGGTAGCAGGTAACACTATACAGGCAACAGTAAAAGGAGTTTCCAGACTCTTTATATAGTAAGAACATTCTCAGATGGAATCACCAGATCCAGAAGAGCTAAGGAAAGATGTGGCATTTAAGTTGAGTCTCAAGGAAAAACAGTTGATATGTAGGAAAGGCAAGGCACCGGAGCACGAAGAACATTCTAAGAAGTAGGAATGATTTGTGACTGAAAACAATAAGCTGTGTATTTTGGCAAAAGCACAGAGTATGAAAGGAATATATTGATTATCTATTGATAAGTACTAAACTATGCCAGAATGTAGTGGTTGAAAACAATGGACAATTGTCACTTGTTTCTATGGGTCAAGAATCTGGGCTGGGCTTACCAGATTTCTGTGACTAAGGTTTCCCCTGGGGACAAAGTCATCTACAGGACCGACTTGAACAAGAGGAAGCCTCCAAGCTTATTCTTGACTCTGGCAGGCTTCTGGGATTCCCTGGTTTTGCCACAGATAACAGCTTTTGCCACCTGGATCTTCCTATGGGACAATTTACGAGGAGGCGGCTGAGTTTCCTTGAAGGAAATGCGGAAGAAAGCAAAAGAGAGGGAGGATGGCAAGAGAAACAAGATAAATGCAAGCCACAAACTTTTTTTTTTTTTGAAAGGTTATTTTATGTGTATGGGTGTTTTTTTTCTGTCTGGTGTGTGCATGTGCGTGTGTGTGTGTGTGTGTGTGCGTCACGTGCGTGTCTGGTGCTCATGGATGTTGGAAGAAGGCATCAGATCTCCTGAATGATGAGATTGTTGTGAGCCACAATGAAGGTGCTGAGAATTAAACCGGGGTCCTCTGCATGAACAACAAGAGCTCTTAAGCACTGAGCCATCTCTCCAGCTCTCATAAAAGCCAATGACCTTTTGTAACTAAGTTTCAGAAGTGAGGAGGTTGGAGAGATGGCTCAGTGGTGACGATCATGTGCCTTTCAGAACACTAGTTTCTCAGCTCCCTTGTCAGTAGCTCCCGATAGGTTCTTTTTTTCACATTTAGAATTTATTTTTTATTACTTTATTAATACTAGGAATTAAAATTTCCACTTCCTCCCTTTCTTCCACTTCCCTCCTGCTCCCCCACTCACCCCCCCCCCCGCCCCCACCAGTCCTAAGAAAGGGCAGGGTACCCTGCCCTGTGGGAAGTCCAAGGCCCTTCCCCCTCCATCCAGGCTTAGGAAGGTGTGTATCCAACAGTTCCTGGGGATCCCATCCCTCTGTGAGCCGTGCCTGTGTTCTCTCTCTCTCTCTCTCTCTCTCTCTCTAATAAATATGAAAGCCAGTCCTTTTTTATTTTTTCAAACAAATGATGTGCTGTTACTTTTGCCAAGTAGAGTCACATTGGTAGGCCTGGCCCGTGTTCTTGGAGAGAGGATTTCCAAAAGGTAAGAGACCAGAAAGTAAGATTCACAGGGTCCATCATTGGTAGGGTAGAATTATAGGCAAGGCCAAATGCGGGTGACGGACGCCAACCTCAGAAGGAGACTTGTTGAAAATGGAAAGCAGGGAGAAACAAATCCGCCGGGGGACACACGAGAGGCTGGGTAAACAAATTTCTGAGGGTCACTCTTCAGCCCTGCTGTTTAACAGGTTGGGAAAGTTAGCGAATCACAGCCTCTCAGAAACAAAGCATTCTGTTTTATAGGTAATAATGGTCAAATAATTCTATAGAAGGCAGCTATCTGCCCTCACTAAAACACTTCCAACAACTGTGCCAGAGAGAGGTGGCGCACGCCTTTAATGCCAGCGCTCAGGAGGCAGAGGCAGGCGGATCTCTGAGTTCAAGCCCAGCCTGCTCTTCAGAGCAAGTTCCAGGTCAGGGCCACGTAGAGAAACTCCAAAACAAACAAAACAAACCTCGTAAAACTTCCAACAATTTACCTTGACAATGAACTCAAGAAAATCCGAGCTATTGTGTGGCTGCCTTCCCCTCACAGAATAGGCTATCAGGTTGCTCTCAGACTTCATTGGTCCCAGCAAGAAAGACATTTTACATCACAAAACCAAGTGTGGTGGCCAAGGCTCCAGCAGTGATTCCAACTCCAGGTGTTGAGGGAAGAG
This sequence comes from Alexandromys fortis, assembly GCF_014885135.2. Classification (NCBI taxonomy): domain Eukaryota; kingdom Metazoa; phylum Chordata; class Mammalia; order Rodentia; family Cricetidae; genus Alexandromys; species Alexandromys fortis. The sequence continues at coordinate 1,748,643 of NW_026067901.1, forward strand.
GGTAAGGCCAGAAGATCCCGAGTTCCGGTTCAGCCTAGACATGTTTTCTGAAATTCTGGCTCAAAAACCCCCCCCCCCCCCCGCCCCGTGCCAAGTACATTTTACATCACAACTCAAAATGCATCGCATTTAGCAAAATTCAAGTTTCACAGCAAAATATTCAATCTTGCTATGGATAGGATAGTGATTTTTTTCCCCCATTCCATCCTACCCGGTAAAGAAGGGTGTAAGCTGATAGACGCCACGGAATTCATCAGTCTCAACCACTTGGCCCCTTTCTCAGTTTGGAAAAAACGTAGGCCTTCAGCATTACAACATTTGGGGTTCAGTTTCATCACGTCTCCTGCCTTCTAGACAAAGAACAGCAAACCCCAACACAGTTGAGGTCTCGCTTGGGAAACACTCGGTTAGATATTTATTTTTAAGGCTTATTTTTAGTTGTGTCTGTGTTTTGGCGACGATTATGTCTCTGCACCACATGTATGATGTGGCCACAGAAGCCAGAAAAGAACCTTGGATCCCCTGGAACTGAAGTTACAAAGAGTAATATTCAAATGTATAAACTGTACACAAACCAGGCCACTTTGGAAAGAAGTGCCATTCGTAATTAAAGTAGGAGGGTCTGGGCTAGAGTGAGGGCTTCCTGGGCAATAACACAGTGTCTCCAGGTTCTGGCTGGCGGTCACAGTAGTGGCACGTGACTGATGAGCCTGAACCTGGGTCCTCCAGAAGGGCAGCAATGCTCTTAACCAGAGAGCCATCTCTTCAGGCCAAGTCGTGTAGTTTTGATTGGCTGTTAGGAAGACTCAAACTGGTGATAGAAAAAACGTCTTTTGTTTTGTTTTGGTCATGTACTGTTCAGGTTCTGACTGTCAAGAAAGTTAGATTAAGATTGTGTGTGCGCGCGTGCGCACACATTTAATTTCACACACACACACACATTTAATTTCGCAGGTATGGCTCTTCCCTAACTAGCCTGTAATATGAACCACCAATAAATCCAAAGGACAATAGATCTAGCTGTATTGCAAATTGCAGCCATAACCACCAAACCAGAGAACTTCCGGAACACCTCTGACAGGGCAGAGATTTACCTGGAATGAAAAAGTGCTTTAAGACCTTTCGATTTTTATCAGCTGAAACCTGATATGAAGGAATGTCCCGGGCTCCTCTGGAGCCCACCACTAAGATTTTTCTGACAAGAGTAGAGCCCGCATTGGTAGGGAGTACGGCCACAGAAAGGTAATCAAGACTTTTCCGCCTTGATTGTACGTCAAATTCCTAACCTCTCCGCCCCATGGGAAGGCTGTCGGCACAGACTTCAAACTTGAACAATTTGAGGGCTGTACAAGACGGGACAGGTTTACAAAGTCCTGCACTCACGGCTTAGAAAATGGCACTGAGGTCTGAGGAGGGAACCCTGAAGGCAGGCCGAATAAGGCTCTCCTGGGTCTTAATGCCTAAGCCTAGAATGACAGTGGCCCTTGAGAGGGACAAGGGGACGTGCGGTACTGAAGTTAGACTATTGTTTAAGTGTGACTGGCAGGACCAGAGTAGAAGGTGTAGGCTGAGGAACACAGGGTGTAAAGGGGAAATAGGGTCCTGCCCTGTCAATCACGAACACTGGCACAGGCTGAAGGCACCCCAAGTCTTACGTGCCACGGAAATAGGCAGCGGTACAGATTTCCTCAGGAAAACATTGAAGGCAAAAATCGTGATCACACCCAGTCTTTTCCTCTGTGCCCAGCCCAATCTCTCCCACGTCCCCCAAAGGAAGAGAGCACGAGGTCAAACTCGTTTGTTTATTCCTTCATTCAACTAGCATTTCTCTCTCCTCGAGGGTCTTTGTTCAACAGAAAAGGAAGGGCCCTCGCCTTTCAGGCAGCACCGAATATTCTAGTCTAAGGGGCCCCCTGAGCCGTCCGACTCTGCAAGCCCACAGCCCCAGCGAGGGATCCGGGCTGCAGAGAAAGCTCCAGGCCTGCATTCCAACAAGGGCGCGCTTGGTGGAGGCCCGGGGAGGTGGCTAACAGCAGCGCTCAGCGTGGGGTGGGGTGGTGGCAGGAGGGAGAGTGTCCGCCGAGGGGTGGCCAGGACGCTCCTAGGCGGCCTCAGCAGAGCTGGATCCCCCAGCCCCGACCCCTTTTCATGGGATCTGATTTTCTGGTCAAACGTAAATCTCCCCAGCTAAGCTGTCCCACGTGCACACCAAAAGTCTCTCCTGAAACGGAACTGAGAGCCGCCCTAATCATCAGGCTAGTTCTGGGGAGAGTGAAAGCAAGATCTAGGTGGAAAGATCGAGAACACAATCCGACCATCAGGGTAGCGTGGCAGCGCTGGCTCAAGTTCCGCGTACATCTTAAGGCACCGGCTGGAAAAGGTGTAGAATTGGGGGGGGGGGACACACATGCAGGATGTGTCCCCGAAATGCAGTGTTGGTGACTGGGATGGGAGTGAAATCTTCTGGGAGCTGGCTCCAGACGGCAGCCGCGGGGGACGGCCACCCACGGGGCTGCGGTGCACGGGCTTGCGGAGCCACGAGGAAGCGGGGTGCGACCGGCCCCCCCGAATCGGGGTGCGGGGTAGCGGGGCGGGCGGGAGGCCGCTGGAGGGAAAGGGACGCGGCCTGGAGGCGGAGCCCAGGTGCTGTTGATACACAAAGAGCAGCCGCCAGCCCCGCCCACTGACGCGGCACCCGCCGCTATAACTCGGCGCTCGCGAGGCAGCTCCACACCGCGCCACGCCGCCGCCCGCGCCGGATGATCGTGATCGCCATTCCCCCGCTTTAAAAAAAAAAATAAAGAAATAAAGAAGAAAAGGAAGAAAAAGCTGATCCTAATTTAATTAAAGTCAATCTCTCAAACGCCTGTTGGATTGCGGGGATCGTTAGAGAATCTGTCGCTGTTATTTTCGTCCCGTCTTTTTACGATCTTGGTGTGACCGAGACAGCCTGCGGGAGACGCTGCCGTGTGGTGGGCCAGCCCGGAGGGAGAGCGCCGAGGTGAGGCGGGGGAGGGGCGGCGGCGGGAGCGGGGTCTGCGGGTGGGCGGGCAGCCGGCCGCAGCCTCCCGTTAGAGGAAGCGAGGAGCCGCGCGGGCGCGGGGTCGCTCTCGTCTGCTGCAAGCCGGGTCTAGTGACCCGAACGTGAAATCAATCCGGACACGGGGAGAAGAGGCGAGCGGCGAGGGTTTGACAATCGCCGCTCGGTATTGCATCAGTTCCTCCCCGGGCAGAGGAGGGGCCGGGGACCGGGGACCCACGGCGGCTGGAGGGCTCGGCGTGTCGCTTGTAAACATGCTCTAGCCGAGGGGGACACCGGGCTGGGCGCCGAGGTGGCTGGAGGGGGCGCCGCGGCGGGCGCATCTTTGTTCTCGCGGTCCCCTCCGCCGGTACTTTTCCGCCCCTCGCCGCGCCCCCGCCCCTCGCTCGCCTGGTACTTTTCCACTCGCCTGGCGGGGGATGAATCAGCCGCGCTGCGCCGCCCGGCGGCGTCACGTGGTCGGGGGCGGGCGGGCTGGCGCTGCAGTCCTGACGCCGCCTCTACCTTCGCAGGCTTGCAGCCTCGAGGGCCAGTGCGCCGCCAAGGACAAAAGGAACCCCGCGCCGGACGCACACTTCCGATCAGCATGAAGAAGACCGAAATGGGAAGGTTCAACATCTCCCCGGATGAGGACAGCAGCAGCTACAGCTCCAACAGTGACTTCAACTACTCCTACCCCACCAAGCAGGCTGCTCTGAAAAGGTGGGAGAAGTGCGCTTTGCAAAAATAATAGATAAATAAATAAGAACTAGCACACATCGCCTCGGGTTGGAGGGATGGCTCAGCGGTCATAGGCTAACGCTCCCTCGGGGCCCTAGGATACTTGCCCGGGGCCCCAGCCTCTTGTTCCTAGCCCCGGAGAGAGTAGCCTACTAAATTACCCGGTTGTTAACTGCATTACCAACAGTATCTCAGGAAAGACTTTACTCCTTAGGCATTAACTAAAAGGTGCCGTAGCAGAACCGAAGGGCTGTTTTACTTTATGTACACAAAACACGATTTTGTGTATCCCTCGGTTGGGTTACAATTACACTTTTTTTTTTTTTTAATTTTATTTTTGCAGCCATTACGTGGATGTAGATCCTGAAAACCAGAACTTTTTACTTGAATCCAATTTGGGGAAGAAGAAGTATGAAACTGACTTTGTAAGTTGAAAATACTGTTTCTTATGTGCCTGGCTTTATGGAGTAAAAGAATAGTGTTTTAGATTTCAAATCTAACTTGCCCAAAGCTGGTTTGCTCCTTTTAATTATTGTTATATGTTTGGTTATCGTTTCCCTCTGTGTAGCATCCAGGTACTACTTCCTTTGGAATGTCAGTATTTAATCTGAGCAATGCGATTGTGGGCAGTGGAATCCTTGGGCTTTCTTATGCCATGGCTAATACTGGAATTGCTCTTTTTATGTAAGTATGTGTAAGTAGTGAGCCTGCCATGCAGGGCAGTTAATATGAATAAACATATTTTGGCTCCAGAAAAGAATTTGCAGTTCAAATAGCTGATTTAGAAATCGTTTAAACTTTGACGTGTGAGAAATCCGAAACTCTGTCTTACTACATAATATACAACATAAAGAAAGCAGGTTAGATAGAACGTTGGGTAGCTCTTGACACTGACAGGTTGAGGCCAGTGAGAAAGTATTGAGTTTAGAGTAACTCTAATGTCTGATTAAAAACAGAAGCCAAGGTTACAGTAAGTGAAGTGGCTCCAGTTGGGTTTCACAAGTTGACAGTTTCCCCCTAAAACCTGTGGCCCTCAAACATAAGGGAAAAAAAAGTTCTGGATAAAGGTGTGGTGATATTTACCTTGCCTAGAACATGCTGGTTTTAGGACATGTGAGTCATAGTTTTCTGGATGCTAAAATGCAAAACTCCATTTTTTTTAAAGATGTTTTTCCAGATCTGTATGATGCCTGAATATTTTAAATACGAGCCTACTAATTGTTTCAAAAGTTAATTAGCTGGTCCTCTGATTTCTAAAATTTCTGGTTAGAGGTTGCAAAATGGTTTTTAACCCATTTTGGGGTCACTGACCCTTGGGGGTTGTGATTGAAGAGTCATGGGCTATAAAAGTACCAGTCAGTGGTAGAGTGCTTGCCTAGCGTGCATGACTCCCAGTGCTCTCAGAAAAGCAGGGGGCAGGAAGTGCTCCTTCCAAGGACAGAAGCATGTACAAGTGTGAGTGTATGGTTTTCAGTGTTTTAAGTTCCAAACGGCCTGTAGATGTGTGGTTGACAGTTTCCGTAGAAGGCCCTCTAACGCCACCAGAACCACACACGCTCTACAAACGTCCCTTCCCTTCGTGACAGTTATGTTTTGGTTAGCTGACCGCTACCTTCCCCTCAAGTTATTTTCTCCAATGTTTATGAGAAGAAAAACTCAGCTTTATGAAATTCCACACTAACTAATGTTAAGCCTGACATTGGATACTAAAAGCATTAGGGTAAGGGTCTTGGAGGCGGTTCTTGCTAAAATGAAGCCCCAGGACCTTTAGCTATAGAACATTCCGGAATCTCAATTTTTGATGGGACTCTGAATGGCTGGCATCAGAGTCACAAGTTTGAAACCCTTTCTGGCTCTTGCCACGAGAACTGGAAACTTTAAAATGCTACCAATGTGGTTATGGGTGGCTGTTTCATAACTGAAAGGAAAACTTACCGTGTAACCCTTGAACTTTTGGAATTCTACTTTAATAGCTTAATTTGTATTTGATTAACCATTTTAATAAATGGCCAAATGATACCAAGATTGTGCGAGTTTTTATTCGTTCTTATTTACATTGTAAAGGTAGATGGGCCAGAAGCCACGTACAAGAAATGACAAGTGGACCTTTTAAGGAGAGTTAATCTTGAGGTTGAAAGCAACCTCAGGGGGCATGAAATCCATTGGAAAGACAGTACCTAATTTGTTACAGTTTTTTTAATTGACTTTTTCTGAGAGGCCAGGCAAATAGTGTCACCTCAAACCCGGGTGTCCTGCCATTCTGACCTTAGAATGGAGGTCACAGCCTATGTTCTGTGCTGTTGACGCCTTTCCCCCCTTGGCCAGCACCTTACATAGTGTACAGTTTGCCCATACAAGGTCAGAATTTATGTGGCTGTCTCATTTGCATATTTGCTGGGTTTTTTTTTTTTTCTGTTTTAATCAGTGCGTTGTTTGCCTTCATAGAAGGAAAGTGGAACTTGGCTGAGAAACTCAAGGAGAGCAGTGGTGTTAGGCCCTTTCCTCCTTTCTTAAACACTACCTCCAAGTGGACGTCCCAGAGTTCTGTAGTGGGGCACATCTTTTTGTGTCTTCCCAGTCACCTGATTTGTTAGAGTTTTTTTAATTGACTTTTTCTGAGAGGTCACACAAATAGTGTCACCTCAAGCCCGGGTGTCACTTCTTTGATAGTAGTTTTTTTTTTTTTTTTTAAATACTGTCTGAGGAAATGTTAGTTCCACTTCCGCCCGTCTTCCTTTCTCACAGTCTGTCTGGTCCAGGGGGTCTTGGCCTTTCCTTACCCATCTATTGAATGGCATAAAAGCCTTGTGGACTAAGTTTGATGGCAAGTTTTAAGTGAAACTGTTAGGAACACATGGCAGGTATATAGATAATTATGGTCCCAGAACCAGAGTACAAGTTTCTACTTCCCGAGACCTGGGGCTTTGCAGAGTTCCCTGCATTGGGCACAGTGGACATGGCTTTATTTAATACAGCGGAGCTCACCTGTTAGCTGCGGTAGTGACAGTCAAGGACGAGAGAGGGACCGCCACCGGTTGTGCTGTAGAAGGGAGGTGCCAAGTGGATAGCCCTGCTGGTTTGTAACAGTGTGCCTTTTCCTCTTCTCAGAATTCTCTTGACATTTGTGTCGATATTTTCCTTGTACTCCGTTCATCTCCTCTTGAAGACTGCCAATGAAGGAGGTAGGTGGCACTCTCGGTCTGCCCCCGCCCGCCCCCAGCCATCTCTGCCTATCCTGATTTGGGCTGGGGTAGAGCTTCCAGAGGGCTTCATTCCTCTGTGCTCTTCCGTGCAGGGTCTTTATTATATGAACAGTTGGGGCATAAGGCGTTTGGACTGGCTGGGAAGCTCGCAGCCTCCGGCTCGATCACAATGCAGAACATTGGAGGTACGTTCTGAAAGGGCACTTTGGGTAGGCTTCGTTGAGTAGTAGCACAAGGTGGTGACACATGACCTCGGTGTCACAGGCCACATTTTGCACTTGTAATGGTTTAATTTTGTTTTCCTCCAGCTATGTCAAGCTACCTCTTCATAGTGAAATATGAGTTACCTTTGGTGATCAAGGCTTTAATGAACATTGAAGATACAAATGGGTAGGTGCTAAGTAAGGTTACTGCATAGAAACAATCGCAGATACTTTTTTTCTCTTTTTCTTTTGGTCAAAGTTGGATATAAATAAAACAGTTCATCAGTAAGTCTCCCACAAGTATTCTTGTCCGTACTTAACTCCTGACAGGGAAGTGCCCCCCCACCTCCCCGAGCAATGTGGACTTGCGCAGCGGTTTGCACTTAACTCAGAATAACAAGTACGCCAACCTGGCTGCGGAACTTCTCTAGTGCTCGAATTCATCTCTGTTTATATTCCATTTGCTACAGTTGCTGGCTATAGAGTTGTTTAAGACAGAAAGTCGTCGTCCCACCGCCAAAAAAAAAAAAAAAAAATACCAGTCATGCTTAAAATAGTTAAATGAAGAAAACCAGAAACTGCCCGGCTGTGCTGTAGAAAGTGAAGTCTTCCAGCAGTTCCTCATCCCTGGGAGGAACAGGCCTGATGTAAACAGCCAGGCTCATCTGCTTCCCAACTCTGCACAGGGACCTGTGGCTCCCACTGTGTGCTCACACAGGGACGTGTGGCTCCCAGTGCGCGCTTCGAGGCTTGGTTCATCATGCCGATCTTTCAGCAGTGTTTTTCAGTGGTGTTCTTGTTACTGTCATGAGTGGAGTGGAGCCCGTGAGGAGCTAGGACTTAAAAATAGTGCTTTTTAAGAACGAATGGCGTTCGAGACCAGCCTGGTCTACAAGAGCTAGTTCCGGGACAGGCTCCAAAACCACAGAGAAAACCCGGCCTCGAAAAACCAAAAAAAAAAAACAGGAGGCAGGAGGATCTCTGTGAGTTTGAGGGCAGCCTGGTCTACAAGAGCTAGTGCCAGGACAGGCTTCAAAGCTACAGAGAAACGCTGTCTCGAAAAAACTAAATAAATAAATAAATTTTTTTTTTTTGAAAAAAAAAGAAGGAACGGCTTTACCTTGAGACAGGGTCTCCTTGTTTAATTCTAGCTGGCCTGGACTCAAATAGTCCGCTTGCCTCTGGGACAGAACATGCAAGTGCATGCCACTACCATGCCCGCACGCCATTACCATGCCCAGCGAGACTAGGCCTTGGTTACTAGAACTTAGGGAACATTTAGTTTCAGAAATGGCCTTTTAACTATAGTTTATTCTGGCATTAAGGTGGGTTTAGGTGTTACTATGATAATCTGAAATAAATTCTAATCGAGTGGGGGTTTGGTTCAGACTAGTTTGGGGGAGGAGAGTGGTTGCCTGTGAATTTTAATCTAAGTGGAAATTTCCTTAGTGAAATGCTTAATGACTGTCCATGCTGACAACCGTCTGAAGAATCTTGCCGTACTTCCTTCTCTCCTTGGATAGAAATGACAGGCGAGAACTGTGATGTCGGTGTACGGTTCTCAGAGATAAGCTTGCCAGCTGCACAGAGCAGCTTTGTTCCCTACGCTAGTATCAAGCTTTAAGAAGTGTTTTATGTTCTGAATCAGCTGGCAGTCCTCCCAGAGCCGAGAATGGCGCAGAAGCTCATGCCTTTCACCCCCACCTCTAACCTGACTGCGCGCTCAGTTAAACTGCCCTTTCGTGCGTGTTGTTAGATGTGTCGTCGATTTTTGCCCTTTCTCATCTCTCCTAGATTGTGGTATCTGAATGGTGACTACCTGGTCCTGTTGGTGTCCTTGGTGCTTATCCTCCCATTGTCGCTGCTGAGAAATCTAGGTGAGCGAGACATTTTGCTGCTTTGTTTTTTTTTTGTTTTGTTTCAAGGCCGGGTCTCTCTGTAGCTTTGGAGCATATCCTGAAAGAAACTTGCTCTGTAGACCAGGCTGGCCTTCTGAGTGCTGGGATTGAAAAGGTGTGCGCCGCCACAGCTGGCCTGGTGAGCCAGCAGTTCCTAACGGGTGTTGCTACTTAGCGGTGCGGTCTACCAGAACCCAGCACCTGGTGTTGAGAATGAATGGCAGTGTGACACACTTACAGCGTAGCAGTGGAGCCCCCAACTGGTCGTAGCACGCCATTGCTAGCCCTAGTGTCTTACAGTCTCTTCTCCATCCCTGCTGGATTAACCCGGAACCCTTCTCTCCACCTCTCCAGGGTACTTGGGGTACACCAGTGGCCTCTCCTTGCTGTGTATGATGTTCTTTCTGATTGTGGTAGGTAACAGTTTCTCCTTTTGGAAAATACCCTTGGAAAGCTCTGTCAAGTTACTCTGCTTAACAAATGCAAAAATACGTTTTAGGTGATTTGCAAGAAGTTTCAGATCCCTTGCCCTGTAGAAGCTTTGATGATCAATGAAACTGTGAACGCCACATCAGCGCTGGCCCTCCTGGCGTCTAACGTGACGTCCAATGCCACCGCCTCAGACTGTTGCACGCCGCGTTACTTTATCTTCAACTCACAGGTAACTAGTTGCTGTCCTGCTTTCTAGAAAGAACTTTTTGGGGAGGGACAGGAGAAGAAGAAATCGCCCATTAGGAATTTTAAAACATCTCTTGAGATAAATTGAGGCTGGATGATGGATGCTTTTTAGGGGGGGCAGAAAGGAGAACTAGACAGAAGTCTCAGGTTCTCCTGTGACTAGGAATACAAGCAAACTAGGCACACGGCCTCAAAGTGGCGCGTCTCAGGTTGTCTTGGTCATACATGGGAAACAAAATTGAAGAGTGGGGGTGAATGCCGCAGCAGTGATGCCCTCCAAGCTCTGGTGTAAATCCCTGAAGCACCGGCGGGGACTGCCAAGGGTATGCCATGGGGTGTAAATGCAGCGGTGTGTCTCTTCCAGACCGTGTACGCCGTGCCCATCCTGACGTTCTCCTTTGTCTGCCATCCTGCTATCCTTCCCATCTACGAAGAGCTGAAAGGGTAGGGCTTCATCTTTTCTGGCTTTGATTGGCAGCTCCCACGGTAGCTTGTAACGTGCTGGTTCCGCTGACCATCGCACGCGCTCTGTTGTGCTTGTGCAGGCGCAGCCGCAGGAGGATGATGAACGTGTCCAAGATTTCTTTCTTTGCCATGTTTCTGATGTACCTGCTTGCTGCTCTCTTTGGATACCTGACATTTTACGGTAAGTGATGCCTAATCTCAGGTTGTTGGAACCGATATCCTGTGTGTATCTTTGCTGTAAGAAGTCCCCTTCTCATCCAGATTCAGAAGCAGATGTGAGCCATTTGCTGATGTTTCTGTGACGTCCTTGCCTCTGTTGCACGCCCGCTGCCTCTGCTCCCACCGTTAGCTGTAGCTAACACAAGACACACGTGCGTGCTCACACACTAAGCCAGAGTGGGATTAGGTGCATTAGCCCCTGTTCTTACTGGAGGTCACGTGGCGAAATCTCGGTATTCAGAAAACATTTCCTCCAATGTTACTTTAATTGCGTTAATCATAATTCCAGATTAATCTCATTAGCCTTAGTTTGTAGTCATTGTGAGAGTGCAGATTTCACTGTGAGTCCGCTCTCCTCCTTGATCCCTAGAGAAAGCCACACTGAAAGCTTTTTCTGCTGTGTCCCCACAGGACAAGTCGAGTCGGAGCTGCTGCACACCTACTCCTCAATAGTGGGGACTGACATTCTCCTCCTGATTGTCCGTTTGGCTGTGCTGATGGCTGTCACCCTCACGGTGCCGGTGGTTATTTTCCCGGTAGGTAGCCACCTGCTCCTGCACAGCTATGATGAGCCTGGGTGTGGCGATTTAAGGAGGGAGACTGCAGCAGGGCCACACTGGGGGAGGTTTGCAGGGATGAGTAGTGGCGGAGAGCGGGCTCCAGATCATCGCGGGGCAGCAAACAGGAGGGAGGGGCATCAGTTCTAGAAAAACTGCCGTTGATACGTTGTAAATTGCTTGTGAATTCTTTGCACTAATTAAAGTAGGATTGCTAAAACAATAAGCGATATTTTTTTTTTTCAGATCCGGAGTTCCATCACTCACTTACTGTGTGCTGCAAAGGAGTTCAGTTGGTGGCGTCACAGTGTCATCACCGTGGCTATCTTGTCCTTTACCAACTTGCTTGTCATCTTTGTCCCCACCATTAGGGACATCTTTGGTTTCATTGGTAAGTTCTGATTTACATGCCTAAGGATATTGAGCCTTCAAACTAGACTCATTGAGTTCTCAAAGGATAAACGCCCTTTTACAGGTGCATCGGCAGCTGCCATGCTGATTTTTATTCTTCCATCTGCCTTCTACATCAAGTTAGTGAAGAAAGAACCCATGAGATCTGTGCAAAAGATTGGGGTGAGTGAGCGGTGACGGTAAAACCAGTAGTTACTTTCAGTCTCTCCTGAAGTTCTAGCAGTGAAATACTTAAAAGGTTGCTGTGCACTAGAAACATAATTGCAGAACGGTGCTAAGAGCAGTGTAAAGATATTGACATACTTACTCCTACCCTGTGATGGGTGCCAGTGTGCACAGCAAGAAAGGTGAGGGTGTTATCTAAATGAGACCGTCCTTGAGTAGGACTCTGGGGGCTTCTGAATGCGTTCACGGCTGTATTCATCCTTAGGTTTGCTAGCATCTTGTTTCAAAGGGCAAACTATGCCAAGCACAAACCATGCTCTTTGGAATCAGAATTCTAGCAGGGGAACGTAGGAATAAAAAATTGCCAGCCCTGTGGGGGTATTGGGAATAAGAGACCATAGCCCTACTGTCTGACCACTAATTGTGGTCTAAGAATGAGGTTAGGAGTAAATGGGGGTGAACTTTTCTTGGGGAGACAAACTAATAAGCACAGACACCGGCAAACCAAGGTCTAACGTGGGAAGGTCTACACAGTGTGAAGATGTATTGCTGTGATTGGGGTGATTAAAAAGCTGAACAGCCAGTAACCAAGCGGTATAGGCAGGGTATCCAGGGAGAGAAAGGAAGAGGAGGAGAGGACATGGGAAGCGTAAATTGTGAGAGTGGTAATGTCACGGGATAGAAGATGGATACAATGGGCTACTTTAAGTTACCGGAGCTGTTAGGAGCAAGTCTAAGCAGGGAGTCAAACTTTCATAAGTCTCTGTCATTGCTGTCCAACCCCTCTAATCTATACGTTTATTAATTATAGGGACATGGGTGAGAAATTACAGGTTCATGAAAGCCTTCTGTGCTCTAAGTAACTTTGATCCCTTAACAGTTTGTATTTAGTCAGGTAAGAGAGTATTGTAACAGGTGTGATTCTAGCATCCGCCCTGATGAGTTTTCTCTGCTTCCTGCAGGCCCTGTTGTTCTTCATCAGTGGCATAGTGGTGATGACCGGAAGTATGGCCTTGATTGTTCTGGATTGGGTGCACAATGCCTCTACAGGTGGCCACTAATGGCACCACTGAAACTCAACAGTCCATCTGCCACCAGTGTTGAGTCAACACTCAACTTGCTCAGAAATTTCACCTGATGCTTTCGGTTCACTTCCTTTTGAAGTGCAGATTCCTCGCTGGTTCTTCTGGATGCAGAATAAGTGGAACTTTTTTTTTATTTTGTTTTGATTTCGGTTTTTTATTTTTTTATTTTTTTTAAGAAACTTATCTGTGTGTTAAGGAATGGATATTAACAGCAAAACCACGAGTCTTGGGTTAAGGGAAGTGACTATTTATTCCATTCCAGAGAATGGACGAACTTTAACTTTTTTATCAAGCCACATGCTTGGCTGTGTCATTGTTTAACTTGGATATTTTATGATTTTACTTGAATGTGCCTAATGGAACCATTCGATGTGAAAAACACTTAATTTACAGCAAAGTATTGAAATAAGCATTGAGAAAAAACTTATTTTTTGTACCAAAAAATACTTTAAAAGACCTCAGAAGCACTATTTTACTTTGAAGAAGTTGCATTTTTTGAACTTTATCCAGAACCAGTTGTCAATAAACTCCGTAACACAATTTCATTGATATTTAAAAACGAATATTAGTATTATGAAATTATTTGCCTTTTTTGTAGGCATTATAAGCCAAATACTTTTTTACCCAAAATCATTTTCGGGGAAAATGTTAAGAAAAATTGTATCATGAATTAGCATAGTTTGTTTTGTTTGTTCAGATTTCACTTTAATTGGTAGCTGCTGCACCAGATCTGGTGAACACTGTTCATCAGTTTCTTTGCTTCCAGATAATTGGCTCATTAAATCTAAAATGTTTGTCTTCAGCCGAGTAGGCTGAAAAGCAGTGCAGATATTTCTGTTGGAAATGAAATAACTGATTTTGAGGTACCAAACAGTTTGTGCAATTGGGTAAGACAGGGTTTATTCAGTTGCGTCTGTCTCCAGAGTTGTATCATCAGCTCTCTGAGTCGAGCTTTTGGGCCTGCCCTTTAAAACATTGTTTCCAGAGGTGAAAATGGCCCCTGATGGCAGTAGGCCAGAACTCTCCAGCAGGAAGTACAGCTTGCAAATGCTCATCTGCTGGAAGCACAATTTACTTGACAACACGTGGCTCATGTGTTCCTGCTGCGTCTGCAGTAGAGGTCTGACCCCCAGGCTGCATGCCGCGAGTTCAGAAAGACCACTGGGTTTCCCGAGCAGTAAGCTTTTTCCAAACTCGCACTGGGTTGTCATCTCATTCTTGTAACAATGCAGAATTATTTGTTTACATCAAACAAATGATTAGCTAGGGGAAACAGTACAGCCTGGTTGTACTTAGTTCCTGGTCCAGCTGCATGCTTCCCTTCCATTTCAATTCCAGTTCAAAGTGAAAACATTGCTTTGAAGCTTGGCTTTAAGAGAACATGTATTGTATGTTAACGGTGTATTTGAATATATTAAATAATGTGGTACTTTGCTCATCAGGCATAATGTCTAAGATCTGATAGACATAATTCCATTAAGTGGTTGAGGGAAGCAAGTGGAATCATCAGTTGGCCATCTGGTTCTTGAGGTTATCTCTTGAACGAAATATTTTTAGTTTGAGGCAAGGGCCAGAAATGTGGCACACACGGTTCTTGTTACACAGCCTTGTATATGTGGCTAAATTCATAGGCAAGATTTGTCTGCTATTAAAGACCCTCGCAGACCGGAAGATATCTGATAGTGCTGCTTTTAAGACCAATGGTCCATTGTGTCCCGAAGATGAAATCCGGGGACCATCCAGAAGCAGAGGCAGTGAGAAAACACTCTACCGTGCTGCTTTCATGGCATCCAAATCCAGAACCTCACCTGGAGTTCCACGAATTCGCAATTCTGCTTGAAGTCCTGGAAAGAGTTGCTGATAAGACCTGCCTGGGATGTTGAGAAACCAAGCATCCAAGAGAAGGTGTCATGGCAACCAGAAAGAAGTGGAGGAGAAAATCCTGTTCACGGTCAATCAGCTTCAACTTTCCAAATCTTTTTGTGAATTAAGGTTCAAAATGAATTTTTAGGCCAAATTCCAAAGCTTGAGGCTATGTTATCTGTCTGCCTTGAGGTTCCGAAACTGAATCCCATTCATGAGCAGTCTTCAGTATTAAAACCACTGTCCCGCCACCTCATGTTGCATTGTCTTCCATGGACATTTCAGTTATGACTGTACTGTTATTTATAGAGCAGCATTAATCCATTAAAGCTAACCTATTTTTCAATATTTATGATAAACTGTAAATACAATGTCCATATGTATTTGTAAATAGATTGTATATACTGTTGGAACTGGGTTTTGCGTTCAAATGTATATATATTCCCCTAAGTTTCTGAACTGCATTTTGATGAACTTACATTATATATAAGTCCCCAAAGTACTTGTACAGAGAATTACATATCAGAAATTGACATTGTATATAAATACGGAAATTGAAAATACTTGTTTAAATTGTATTTGCAATAAACCGGACTTCAATTTGAGTTCAAATCTTACATTTTAAATGAGGTCCAAATTTCCAAAATGCATTCGCTATCTGGTAACATGTTACGTGGTCACAGTGGAAACCACAAGAGCCTCGGTTGTGTACATAGTGTAAATGTCCCCACTGTACTGTAGAGGCCAACATGCCCCGGCTTGTTGGCAAGGAGTGCTTCACCGGTTTCAATGAAACAATGTATGTTTTGTTTTAACTAAACTAAAATAAATACATGCTTAATCCTAAGAAACGGCCTCTTCTTTTGGGTAGTGGGATGAGGTGTGTTATCAGGTGCCTTGTAAGACTGTCTGGCACTCCTGACACTCAACGACGTGATTCCAGTTGTGGAAGACAGCCTTGTTTTCACAAAGCTCCCTGAGTTCACAGATTTATGTTGGAGTTGGAGATAACCGCCCTTTTTTGTAGTGTGCGAAGCCCACAGCAGTGCTATTTGCCTTTAGGAGGCTAGCCCGGAACACTCTTAAGGAGTGGGTCTGCAAGGAAATTAGGTTTGTTTTGATGGCTGTGGGTGTGTGATACGATGGCATGACTTCCTTAGGAACTGGAAAGATAACTGAATAACTCAGCTATGGCCTGAGCCTTGAAGGCTTAGGGCAGATAAAAAGAAAATAGCTGGAGAAGGTTTTATTGACAAACCCTGAGAAACTTAACGTCCAAGTTTGCAGTGTGGTTACCAGATCTGGCACGTCGGTTTTTCTAAACAGTTTTTCCATCCTTTTGGAGCCTGTCCTGGAGGCTCTGTGGACCAAGTTAGCCTAACAAAGATCTGCCTATCTGCCTCCCAAGTGCTGGGATTAAAGACACTACCACCGCCTGACGCTCTTAAATTTAACTGGCATCCAAATGTTGGACATCTACTGTGTGCAGTTAACAGGAATGATAATGGTTCTATCCACATTGGTTCTGAGACAGTGTCGTGTTACGCTACATTCCAAATGCCAATTTATTTAAAATTAGGAATGCATGTGGATAGGTTCACTCAATATAAAATGGCTCCCTAACCAGTGAGCCAGCCACTTCCAAGAGGTTCCACAAACTCACTGGAACATTGAAGAAATACTTATTCCTCAGCCTGGTCGACAAGAGCTAGCTCCAGGGCGAGCAACAAAGCGACACAGAAACCCTGTCTCGAAAAAAACAAAACAAAAATCCTTATTCCTAAGGCTGTGTGTCTGGAGTGGGACACCATCCCACCTGGAGAGGTAACGTGGCTGCATTTCTGGAAGGAGCATGAAGGAAAGCTGCGGTTTAGCTTAAGCAGGAAGTGGCTGGTAGGACGGCTGGCTGGGGTGTTTGAGCAGATTATTAGACAAATAGTGGGTGGTCTTGCAAATATCAAATAGACTGTTCTAGAAACCAATGACAGTTGTGTTACAGTCCCTACAGACCCCTGCAGTCAGTCTCAGCCCCTAACTACTTCAGTTCCTCCAGATAAACAAGTTGGCCAGTCCAAAGTCAACCTGTACCTCATCTCTTCAAATCCAGGTGATGGAGACAGGAGACGGCTGCTTGGACCCGGCTGTGTGTGTGTGTGTGTGTGTGTGTGTGTGTGTGTGTGATGGGGAAAGTCTGGGATCTGTGACATTCCGTTCCACTGTTGGCACTCTTAGTATCTATGAAACCCTTTCAGTCCCTACCCATGTGGGCAGGTGGCTCCAGGAAGAAAAACATCACCTCGTAAATGTCATAATAAAACAATTCCATGGTCGGGCAGGGGATTTAATCCCAGCACGCCTTTAATCCCAGAATGCCTTTAGTACAAGCACGTGGGAGGCAGAGGCAGGCAGATCTCTGTGAGTTCGAGGTCAGCCTGGTTTACAAGAGCTAGTTCCAGGACAGGCTCCAAAGCTACAGAGAAACCCTGTCTTGAAAAATAAAATTTTAAAAAAAAAATCAATCAATAAAACAATCCCATAATAGAACCCATGAAGAACACAATAAACTGTTCTTTGGGTTTATTCCCCACCCCACCCCCAACAGGACACCAGCTTACTTTTAGACTGATCCAACTCATCACCCCTGTTTCTAGCTACCTCACCACTCCCCCCACTTCCTGTAAACTTCACACCTTCCTGTTGCTGAGTTTACCGGCAGTTCAGCCCGGTACCCGACACGACTGTCAGATGAACCAGGGCCCCTTATTCAGTATTATAGTTGAAGTGAGGCTCACATCTTTTAAAGCAAGAATTTAGTAAGTGCTCGCGAATAAATACAGCACGTGCCGTCAAAGTCAAAATGATTTAAATATATGCACACCGAAATATAAATTACAGCCGGGTGCTTGTCTAACCCATGATCCACCTCCAGGTGGCAGAAGCCATCTTCGATCTCCACCACTTAAAGTGGTTTGTTCAAGTTCCTGTCAGCTTTGACTGCCCCTCATCGACAGTGAAGAAAGACTTAACCCAAAGAGCCTGCTCGAAGACTTGGTGGCTCCTAGGGATTTGCCACTGGATGGTTCTTTATGTTAGCGTTGAAGATTTTGTGATCATCGCCTGGACTAACAGACCTGCCGTAGTGGTTACTCAGGCTGTTTTGCACAAACAACAAGTTTAACAATGTGCCCTTGGCTTCATTGTTGGCAGTCTTGCTTTTCGCCAAGTGGCACAGCAGTGTGTTCCTCTGTAAGCAGCCCCTCTCCCAGGGAGCCTTGAGACTCCCTCGGGTGGTGTCCCACAGTCGGGGGGGGGGGGGAAAGAAGAAGAGCTCCCCTGTGTGGTCTCAGATAAGAAATGTCTCCGAAGGCCGAGCTGGCCTCCTAGAATCCTCTGTTAAGAGTCTTTTCCTGTTGCTTTTAGCTCTGTGCACTTTGCTTTAGTCAACCGTCGTGGTCAGATGACCTGCTTTTGATTCTTAGAAATCTAACTATATCAGCCCGTGACACAAATATGTTCTGATTTCCTTCCCCTGCTCATGCTGGCTCTAGGAAGAAGCGATTTTGGAGACCCAGAACCCCAAACAGCTCGGAAAGGAAAGCACGATTTTGCATAGCACACTCTTCCACATAGCAGGGGACTTCAGCAAGTCCCACTGGGCGTCTTTTCCTTGCAAGTTCCTTGGGCTGGGCTGTGAACTGGGGGAGTCTGCCCTTCCAAGCCATAAATAACAGCCTGCTGCCTCTCCATCTCCAGTAGGATTCCGCTCTGACTTCAGACCCGCCTATGATCAAGAAAGGAAAGCTTTGAGGCTGTCCCCAGAATTTTATCTTCCAGAGACGACAGTGTATTGGCCATGTGCTTCCTTTTGCGTTCAGCTCCTGGGGGGCTACTCTCACTCTTCCTAAGCGACTTCTCTGGGTGTTTCCTAACCATATACACACATACTCAAGTTATCCTGAGTTCTGATGAGTTCGGTTTTTCTAGTGGAGTTGATTGAACATCTCTGAAATAGAGCCCAATCTATGATACGAGTTAAAACAGACATCTAATGTCTGAGTTCAACCCCTCATCCTCTCAACATCCTTCCATAACGAGCATCAAGGTCTGCCTTCACTTGGGGCCCTACAAAAGACATGTGACGCGTCCAGCTCCAAATTCCTTCAGATCAAGCCCCTCCCCCCCCCAGATGACTGAAATCCAATGCCTGGAGGCACAGGGTCTCCTTATAAGCTCCTGCCTAGTCCCAGGGGTGTTTACTTCAGCACCACCCAATAGCCTTCTGATTACTGCAAAGCTCTTAGGGAAAATGGGCCTGGGGCTGGAGGATGGCTCAGAGGTTAAGAGCACTGCCTGCTCTTCCAAAGGTCCTGAGTTCAATTACCAGCAACCATCTGTAATGAGGTCTGGTGTCCTATTCTGGTGTGCAGACATGCAGACAGAATATTGTATGCATAAAAATAAATAAATACTTTTAAAAAATGAGCCTTCCTGAGTATAGTGGTATATTATTTGCATTTTAATAAACAAAGCTTGCCCGAAGATCAGAGTGCAAAGCAGCCATATTAGTCAGTCATACAGACCAGGCAATGGTGGCACACATCTTTAATCCCAGGACTCAGGTGACAGAGGCAGATAGATCTCTGTGAGTTCAAGACCACCCTGGGCTACACAAGATTGAATCTGTCTAAAAGAGAGAGCTCACACAAAGATGATTCCAGCACTTGGGATCCCATGCCTTTAATCCCAGCACTAGGGAGGTGGAGACAGGAAGGATATGGCTGGGCAGAGAGAGGAATATAAAGGGGAAGAGACAGGAGCTCAGTGGGGTATGGAGTCTGAGGTTGGTAGAGAGCATTCCAGGATTACCCTTTCCGTCTGAAGATTTGGTAGAGGTAAAGGTGGCTCTAGTGGCTGGCTGCTTTGCTTTTCTGATCTTCAGGATGAACCCGAATATCTGTCTCGAGGTTTTTATTATTTCTACTATTCCTGTGGGCAAATGTGTTGCCCAGTAGATATACAAATCTTTCCTGGTGTCTCTCTGGCAGAACAGGTGAAGAAAAGACACAAATGCCACAATATTTTATATGATCCTCAGTGAACAATGACGTCATTGAAGAGGATTACCTGGGCAGGAAGAAATAGGTGGGGCAAACCCCATAAAACATAAAATAAAAAGCCTGTCCTTCAATTACAGCTAATTCTGAAGGTATCATACACCAGGCCTCATGGTCATCCATTGCTTGAGAATTTAGGGAAATATTCTGGATCTGAATATATATGCATATGTACACATATATAAATCTTATATACACATACACACTACATGGATAAACTTTATTATATATAAATTATTTTTTATATAATATAGATATATATCATATAAACTTTATATATTATATATAACATGTTATATATAATATATAAGCCATATATATAAACTTTCAGGCCTATAGCTTGATTTTTTACTGAATATGTAGCAAACACACAATTACATATATTAATTTTTAAAATTAATATATAATTACATTAGTTTCCCTTTCCCTTTTATACCTCCAATCCCTTCAGTGTCCCCCCCCCTTGTCCCACTCTAATTCATGGCCTCTTTAGTTGATACTGTTTATATATAATACTGAATGTATTAATGGATAAATATGCAATTGAAACCTGTTGAGTCCCTTTGGTGTTGTGTGTATGCAATGATTTCAGAGCTGAATATGGTTCTGGATAACTAATTATGAGGTTCATCCCTGGGGAAGACTAGTTCTCCCTCTCTAAGCAGCTATTAGCTGCCCCTAACCAACATATTCTTTAAAATATTCACTTATTTATTTTAAATGTGTGAGTGTGTGTGCGCATGCGCACGAGCGTTTGTCTGAGTGTATGTGTGTGTGCCATACGTGGAAGGCTGAGAAACAAATCTGAGTCCTCTGCAAGAGAAGTAAGGGTTCTTAATTCCCAAATCATCTCTCCAACTGCAAACATCATTTTTCAAAGTGAGTTATCTGGCAAGGAGAGGAACCAACTATACTAAAGGTACTGGTTTTATGGAGGCATCCTCAATAAACAACCGTTCATTTTCCTCAAGAGGAAACATGGCCATTCAGTTCTGCTAAATTATAAATGTTATGATGGTTTCTCTAATCTATTTCGGTTTATCATGGATTCACGTTATAGTCAAACCAAAAATAAATGATTTCTTTTCCTTTTCCTTCCATTTGCGTCGTATTTCCCTTCCGAGTGACTGGAGTCTCAGGAGAGAGGGAACTCACAGTTCACAACCCTTCTGCTTTAGACGGAGGGACTGTATTTTTAAACCGATCCCTAAATAGAAAGATCCAAAGAAGGAAATATGTGGAATATGAAAATCTCTGCTGGAGATGTGAGGACCTCATACATTTGAAGCATTCTTCTCTCTAACTGCTCCAAAAGGAAACACTCAGTATGGACAGGCTGCATGGAAGCCAGGAGGCAAGCCACATTCCTTCTTGCTGTGGGGGAGAGACAAAGAATTACATTTTTTTGAAAAGCGCTCTTTGTTCTCAGAAAGAAAAAAAAAAAAAGCACATTCAGACAGGAATTTGCCCCTAAGACTCCAGTTCCCAAAAGCCAGCTAAGATTTTACTACAGTGTTTGTGGGAGAGGGGTTCCCAACTAGCAGAGAAGCGAATGTTCCGTGCTCCGTGTCACTATGCCCCTGTCTCTCTAGAGGGTTCTTATTGTAGGGGACAGTGTAACTTTACGGCTGTTGGGAGATGAGTCCAAGTTCTTCGTTGCTATTCCTCACCAGTGTGAAATTAAGCAAGCTCCTAGCCTGTTTATGCCCTAACTGGCAAGCTTTGTAACAAAATGCAATGGAACTCCCACGATTCTGTGCTATGTGCAAGCACTGTATAGAGAGCCTCGTTCCACCCGACTCCCAGAAAATGTCTTTTCTTTATTAAAAATTATTTTATGTGTATAAATGTTTTGTTTGCATATATGTCTGTGTACCACATGTGTGCAGTGTCCAATGAGGTCAAAGGATCCTCTGGAACTGGGGCTATAGACAGCTGTGAGTTGCTTTATGGGTGCTGGGAATCGAACCCTGGACCCAAGGAAGAGCAGCCAGTGCTCTTAGCCACTGAGCCATCTTTCCAACTCCAGGAAAATGCCTTTCAACCGGCTTTTTACTGAAGGAGCTTATGAGGGGTGGAGTTAAGAAGCCCAGATTCAAATCCCATGGTATTAATCCCTTCACCTTTAAAGTTTTAAGTATCCAGTGTTCTGGGTTGTTTGGGATAGTTAAAAAGTGCCTGTCATCACGTGTCTCACACAGGGGGATATTTGGGTAGCTCTGAAAACAGGCTACAGTTCCTTTTGCTTTTTAAAAAAATTATTTATATTTTATGTATGAGTGCCCTACATGCATGCCTGCACACCAGAAGAGGACATCAGATCTTATTATAGATGGGTGTGAGCCACCATGTGGTCGCTGGGAATTGAACTCAGGACCTCTGGGAGAGCAGCCAGTGCTCTTAACCTCTGAGCTCCAACTCTCCAGCCCTACTGTTTGTTTTTCTAAAACACTAATGAAATATCACATGTACCCAGGACTCTAACCTCATAAAGTTCAAAACAGCTAAAACAAAACAACAACCTTATTTGCTTTATTAGCTTATCAGCATGTTTGCTGCCGTACTGAAAGAGGAGGAGAAAGATCTAGAAGGCTTTCGAGATAAGGAGGAGGAGGAGGAGGAGGAGGAGGAGGAGGAGGAGGAGGAGGAGGAGGAGAAAATACATAATGGATAAGCTCAGAGGCAGATAGAAGGGACTACTAATATTCTAGTTGTTTGGTGTTTGTAGGACAAAGCTTATTTGAGCTTTGTACTTCTAATTCCACAGAAGTAATTCTGACACACATGTAAAACACAGGGCCCACAAGACATTGGCAGTTCTCTATGGTGTTCTTCACTGGAATGTCTTACAGTTTGATCCAATATGCACCAGGCACCATTTGCCTCTATTTGCTCATCTAGTCTGTTTATGGGGTGCACATAAGCTTGCAGAACCCCAAGTTCATCAGCCTAAGCTTTGAGGAAAATAGGTGCTTTCCGATCCCAGTTCCAATGTTGGTCTCTTCTCTCAAGGGTGCTGTGAAAGCGAGAGGTTCAACAGAGTTCTTAAATATTCTCAAATTTCAGAATCATCCAGTCTTGGGGGAGTTCAATTAGGGAAGGACCCACGGTTAAGGAGACCAGACGTGGACTGGTGTGCTAGGAAATGTCTCCGAGCTTCTTCCAGTCCTCATAATGAGGGGACAGGTTCTTCTGGCATGGTGGACAACCTTGTGATTCCAGAACTTGGTAGGTTGAGGCAGGAGGACCATGAGTTGAAGGCAGAGCTACATGGTGAGACCCTGTTTAAAAAAAAAAAAAAAGAAATAAATACTGGGACTGGAGAGATGGCTCAGCAGTCAATAGCACTGGTTGCTCTTTCAAAGGACCTAGGTTCAATTCCCAGCACCCATATGGCAGCTTGCAACTGTCTGTAACTCCATTTCCAGGGGATCGGACAGCCTCACATAGGCATCCATGCAGGCAAAACACTAATGCACATAAAATAAACAAGTCTTTAAAAAATACTAAAATGATTTGTCCAGTCATTACCTGACCACCAAGAGGTGAGTGTCTGGAACGCTCCTACCATGGTGAATGGAAGGAAGCCTCAGAAGCAACAGACCCAGAAGCTAGTAGAGAGAGAACAAGAGTAGTCGCTGTAGCCACATGGCCATGGGGCTCAGGGACAGCTGAAAAGGGTTTGTAGAAAGACAGAGACAAGTTTGCAGAAAATAGGCTGGGAAAATCCCAAAGCCGTTTAAAGGAGGGCGTGGTGAGTGCCTCCGTGGGAGCCGGGAGGGCATATACCCGCGGGAAAGCAGACAGTAGAGACTGTGGCAGTCGGGAGGGCATATACCTGCAAGGAACTCGGGCAGTAGGTACTACACGGAAGATTCTGGGAGCAGGGCTCTCAGGGGAATTGGGAAGGCCTGCACACTAGGACCTGGGAACAAAACAAACCCTCATCTGCATTTTGTCAACGTCCTGAGACTGTGTGAGGTTGAGTTCAATGAGACAGACTAATCTGAGTGTGGTGGCACATTCCTGTATGGCCAGCCTTTTACCGTCTGTGTGGCCAGCCCTTTACCAACTGAGCCATCTCCCCAGTGGGCAGATAACCCCAGAACTTGGCAGGTTGAGACAAAAGGGCCTTAAATTTAAGGCAGGCCTGCCTGAAATTTTTAAGACCCGGTCTGTAGTCAGACTTTTCTTTCTCACCAGCTAGATCCCAAATAACCACCCTGAGACTTACTATAAATTATAAATGTTCAGCCGATAGCTTAGGCTTGTCTCCAATCAGCTTTTACAACTTAAATTAGCCAATATCTATTATTCTGTGTGCTGCCCTGAGGCTTGTTTACCTCATCTATGAACTTCCCATGTTGCTTCTTCTGTGTCTGGCTAGAGACACCCCAGACTCTGCCCTTCTTCTTCCCAGCATTCCCTCTGACCCCCAAATCCTGCCTAGTCATTGGTCCAATCAGCTTTTTATTAACAATAAAAGCAACACATTTTCATAGTGTACAGAAGAATTATTCCATAGCATTTCCCTCTTTTGTATACTTAAAAAGGAAAGTTTTAACTTTAACATAGTAAAACTATAGATCACAAAAACAGTTAAGTAAGAATTACAATTACAGTATCCAGCCCATTTGTATTTGGCAAAATTAGAGAAAAAAGTCTCTTACCTATCTTATCTTTGTGAGTCTAAAGTTTCATATCTAATTTACCTTTTATCATAACTAAGGAAAAATTTTTAAGCCTAATTATTTAGTCTTTGACTCTATCAAAGACCCCAGAAGGGTATTTTGTTACCTAACAGTAATTTGCCTACACCTGTCTTTAAAAAAGAACAACAAACAATTGGATGAAATGACAATAAATAAGATGGAAGGTTTATTGGTCTGGCAAAGGAAAGTTCAAAGTACGCAGATCTTCAGGCTGTGGTTATTTGGTTTTACACAAGCTTACAGTGGGGATTTGGAAGAAAAAGTAGAACAGAAATATACAGATATAGATATCCCTTATATTTAACCTAGATAAAGAACATTTGAAAAATTGGGGCTAAGGAAGGCACAATTTCTAAAAGGATTAAAACCATTAAAAAGAAGCCAAGCATTGTTTTCCAGTTCACCAGAAAACATGAAAACATGCCTTGTACACAACTCAGAAATTGCTGAGACCCTACCCACCCCAGACTTAAGAATGAAAGATTTTATCATCTCAAGAATTCCTGGAACTCGCCCATCTCAGTCTCTAGCACGAGAAGCTTTTAGCTCATTGGGAAGTCTGCTCTGAGAAGACAGTGCTCTGTTCTCAGTTCACACAGGGCCACCACGGGAAACATTTCTATGTACTCAGCCATCCAGATCCTCAGAAGCCATGGAAGCCTGAGTTGGTGACAACCCCTGGTATTGTTCACAGGACACTGGTTTTGTGGAGACGCAGAATATGAGAGCTCTGGGGTCATGGAGGCAGAATACAAGACCAATTTCAAAGGAAAGGCTGGGTTTGGCCTTGCTTCCTGCAGGCAGAAAGCTAAAGAGGCCAGCCAGAAACATATAACGTTTGCTGGGGAAAGTTTTGGGTAGTCAACAGAACCAGGCCATGTGGACTACAACCAAGAATGGACAGCCCTTAGGTACCTATACCACCATACACCTACACCACCATACACCTATACCACCATACACCTACATCACCATACACCTACACCACCTACACCTACACCACTTACACCTACACCACCATACACCTACATCACCATACACCTATACCACCATACACCTACATCACCATACACCTACACCACCTACACCTACACCACCTACACCACCATACACCTACACCACCATACACCTACACCACCATACACCTACACCACCTACACCTACACCACCATACACCTACACCACCATACACCTACACCACCATAC
>NW_026067901.1:1775199-1787841 GCF_014885135.2 Alexandromys fortis
TGTGTGTGTGTGTGTGTGTGTGTGTGTGTGCATGCACACGGCTTGGCAGCAAGCACCATTACCCACTGAGCCATCTCATTGGGCTTTATTTTACTTTCTTAAAAAAGATGCTATCTGGGCTGGAGAGATGGCTCAGAGGTTAAGAGCACTGGCTGTTCTCCCAGAGGTCCTGAGTTCAATTCCCAGCAACCACATGGAGGCTCAAAGCCATCTGTAATAAGATCTGGTGCCCTCTTCTGGCCTGCAGGCATAAATGCAGACAGAATACTGTAAACTAACTAAATAAATCTTTTTTTTTAAAATGGGGCTGGAGAGATGGCTCAGTGGTTAAGAGCACTAATTGCTCTTCCAGAGGTTCTGAGTTCAATTCCCAGTACCCACATGGTGGCTCACAGCTGTCTGTAATGAGATCTGGTGCCCTCTTCTGGCCTGCAGGTGTATATGCAAGCAGAACACTGTATAGATAATAACTAAATTAATCTTTTTTTTTTTTAAAGATGCTATCTAGAACCTTCTGTAGATTTGGGACAGAGGGAAAGCTTAGCATGCACAGACTGCACTGGGCTGGGTATCACACGCATCCCTTTCCCAATAATACATCCATCAACCTAGGACTTCGACCGCATCAAGCTGCATGTACCTTTGACTCCAAACAACACAGTAAGTTGCTCCTTCCTAGAAACCTTCAATAATTACTCTTAGTGTGGATAGTTTCCAATCAAACATATCCTAGAACATAATCTGAAAACCAGAGGCAGGGAGCTAATCCAGTCTAAACTAGTTTGAGTTTATCTATAGAAAGGCAACTGTTTCTTCAGACTAAACATTTAGAGAAAATCTTCTTTACCATCCTATGCCTGTGCATGTTTGGGCAGGCATAGTATTAAAGTCAGATGCATCATGGGAATGGGTAAGCTTACATAACCCAAGCCTGTCAATCAAAACAAACTCATGCATTCTTCACTCTTAGCAACCAATTCCTTGTCCTGGACCCCTTGGGAAGAAGTCCCAACAGTAACCAGGGCTCCTGAGCAACGCATCATCTCTGTACTTTCCTTGAAGAAGATGTCCTGGTGTCTGACTGAGTGCTTGTTCTCACATCTTTGACTAGGACACCGAGAACTCGGAGACATCTAGTCCAAACAGAAACCGCTTCTGAAGGCTCCTCCCAAGGTAACCCCAATACACTAAATTTGGCACACACTTTTAAACTGTATCCCAATGTGAAAAATCCTGCGCTATTCATAAAGCACAGCTTGCTGCAGAGCTTGGAAAATCATCAAAAATGGTGTTTAAAAATAGGCAACTGAGGATAAATTTGTGTTTAAAAATATCTCTGTAGCAGCCCATATTATAGTCTCAATAAACACTCATTATATGAAAGAACAAATTAAACCTCAGTGATAAACAATTTATTCAATACTTCATTCCCTCCTTGACAGAAATGAATTCCATAGGCACTGGTGAAATGGAAGAGAGTGGCCTGGGACAGTTCAGAGTCTGAATCACATGACAGTGTAAGGAATCATGGGCCAGTGAGATCTTTTTGCTTTAACGTGTTTATTTTGGCCAGGTGATGGTGGCGCACACCTTTAATCACAGCACTTGGGAGGCAGAGGCAGGCGGATCTCTGTGAGTTTGTGTTGTGATCCAGCTGCCCTCACTAGCCCTGTCCAACAGCGGAACTTCCTTATGGTCTGTAATTGACAAGAATGTTTGTGTTCTTTCTGGCTGGTGGTTTTCCACTGAAGCAGTAGAGGTATAAAAGGCTTTTGCTGGGGAAAAATAAAGGTTGTTGTTCTACCACCTGAAAAGAAGCCTCCATGTCTGTGTCTCCTTCCCGGCACCCCCTTGCCAGTCTTGGCATCCAGGCTGCACTAGTGGGGCAGTTTGAGACCAGTCTGGTTTACAAAGTGAGTTCCAGAACAGTTAGAACAACACAGAGAAACCCTGTCTCAAAAAGACAAAAAGGAATTATTTATTTTTAAATTTTATGTATGTTTTGCCTCCTGTACATCTGAGTGTGGAGTGTCTGAAGAGGCCAGATGAGGTAATCCCCTGAAACCGGAGCTACAGATAGTTGTGAGCAGCCACAAGGGTTCTGGGAATCAAACCTGGGTCCTCTGGAGGATCAGGAAATGCTCTTAGTCCCTGAACCATCTCTCCAGCCCTGGTGAAGGTCTTTTGTATATGTGAATGGATAACTTTATATATCGGGATGTCCTTCCCTTAGATGGCTCTTTAGTGGGACAAAACCGCTTTGGAAAGCTGAGTTAATGCTGCCTAGTTAATACCACAGGGTTCAATTGCGAGTGTATGCATGCTTTGCTTACTTCAGTCAGTTCATCTTCTTCCGGGCATCAGCATGGGTGACACTATAGCAACCAAAGACTTGCATTCCTTACTTTTCTCACCACTGTGACAGAAGCAGCTTAAGGAAAGAAGCATTTCTTTGGGCTCACAGTTTCGGAGAGTCATGGTCCGCCATGGTGGAGAAGGCAGCGCACAAATGCGCAATGGCTGGGTCAGTTCCTCAGTGGTGAGAGCTTCAGGCTTCTGGAAGACAGGACACAGAGAGTGCCAAACAGGAATGAGGAGTAGGTATCACCCTCAAGGGCTTCTAGTTCCCTACTTCAGTTAGCCAGCTTCCACCTCTGCAAGGCTCCACAGCTTCCATATTAGCTCCCGCCAGAAAAAAAGCATTCAAAGCATGAGCCGTGAGAGGTCATTTCAGGTTCAAACCACTAAACACTCAATGGCTCAATTTAATTGAGATTTGCTGCACATTCAAATTATCTGTTCTTTGTTGGAAATACTGACAAAACATAGTTCATTCTCCCAGTCACCAGCTAGTTGGTTCTTCTCCCATCTCACCAGTGCACAAATATCTCGAGGGACACGAACAAGGCCAGTTCTCCTTGCAGCACACTCTTGAATCTAAGACGATGGTGTGCTGGTCTCTCTGTGGAGGATGGCATTCCACGATGTGATGTAAGGTCTGGATGGAACACCTCTCCAAGTCCCGAGAAACAAAAGGACAGGTTTGCAGTCCTTGATAACCCACGCGCATATGCACCGGGGGCAGCATATGTGCTTGAAATGCTCGATCTGAAGACAGAGCCTGCACCATCTCAGATCCTGCCAGGCTGACAGCAGGAAGGCTGGCAACCATGAGCTAGGGTAAATTTCTTAATTAAGTTCCCATTCTGCTCCTCCTCCACAGGGGACTCTTCAGTCCACTTATTTTCACATGCCTTGAATAAACACTCAGCAAGATTCTGCTGTTTTGTTTTTTTGTTTCTGATATTCTCTTGGCTTCGTTCGAAATGGGAAGGATAATACGCCTTTGCTGAGGCGAAGGTAGATTTCTTAGCCAGATTCCTACTCAGAGTAGGCTAAGTCGAGAGTCAATTTTCAATTCGGAATAGTTCTTTATTTCTAGGCTAGTGGGCCACTTACCAACTTAACTCTCAAAATAATTCACCAATCTTCTAATTTGAGTCCAGTCAATCCCTCCGTCAGTAGCCACATTCACAGATACATTTTGAGGATAGCATACGCCATTCTATATAAATGGCTCAACCATTTAAAAAGTATAGCTCAGTGGGCTTTGGTATAGTCACAGCATCGCACAAAAATCAATGATTGTAGATCCTCATCGTCCACCAAAGAACTTCCTCACTCCTCATTCCTCCCATCTCACCCCACCCCCACTCTACCTGAGATATAGGTAACCACCAATCTAATTCATTTTATTTATCCATTACAGATATGTTATACAGTCTGAGTCACGTCCTACACACGTGACTTATTTCACTAGCATAGTGTTTTTAAGATCCATCCGTGTGCTGGTGTGTCTGCATTTAATTTATTCACTGCTGGACATATTCCATCACCTGGATATGTTTCATTTGCCCTCCAGTCAAATGACATTTGGGTTGTTTATATGTTTTGGTCATTACAAATAATGTTTCTATAAACATTTTTTAAAGCTTTCAAATGTACATAAGTTTCATATCTCTTAAGTTGTGGGAACATAGAACATGCTGTCAAATATCACATGTTGTTTTCTCTTGAGGAGAACTGACCCCAAGGGCAAGATCTCAGACTCACTCATGTTCATCCTCCGTGTTTCTGAGTATTTTTCCTGGGGCAGGCCGAGAGTTGACTGTTGTTTATCATACAGCAATGAAACGCCTGCAGTGAAACAAGAAGCTGGACGCTCATCTGTGGAGAGAAGACTTTCTGAAGTTCACAGCCTGGAACTACAGGATGGCGGGCGGCTCAAGCAGGGCTTCCTTGGCATTTCATTGGACGGTGTAACAACTGACTTGACAGTGTTTTCCTGTTCATCTGCTGCTTCCATCTGTTGGCTACCTGCTATTTTTCTTTTACCTTTGCTTGTTACAAGTTTATGTAATTTACTCATTTGAAACCCAAGTGCAGCTCTCCTAGCATCCTCCATGTTTCATGGATTTGCCCAATTCCTTTTTGGTTTACCCTTTCCACTCCCATCCCCTTGTTAGTAGCAGTTGCTTTGGGACCGACTTCAGAGGGAGAGCCACATCATTAGTTTTTATTATTGTTTTTAGACTGACCATTTAAGCCAATCAGAAAGTTAAAGCAGGTGCCACTTTTATATATAAGGAGGCCATTACCCATGTGCCCAGGGATACCCTGGCGTGATCTTTCTGGTAGGTATAGTGATATATCCTGTCCCTTTAAGAGACAAGCCCTGCCTACTCCCTTCCCTGTCTGCCAAGGCAAGCAGATCTTCCTTCTGCTTCCAGCCTGAGCTCCTTCCTTTCTCTCTCTCTCCTGAAGAGGTAGCTTCTCTTCTTCTCTTTGCTCTTCCCCCTTCTTTTCTTCCCCCCTTTTCCTTTCCCCTCCATAACCCACTAAGTAAATACTCTCTCTGCATGGCATGCCTATCCATCTCTGTCTGTCACCTGCCACCATGGCTCCTCATGGGACAGCCTGCCCTGATGATGACCCGCTGTGGTTTCCCACCTGCTGCTGGACTAAACCATCTTCAGTGGCCCACTGTGCAAAAGAAATGGGAATGTAATGGTCTGTCATGTCCCTTTAAGAGACAAGCACTGCCCACTCCCTCCCCCATCCACCAAGGCAAGCAGATCTTCCTTCAGCTTCCAGCCTGGCTTACCATCTCTCTCCTGATAAGGGATCTTCAACCTCTCTACCTTCTCCCCTGTTCTCCACTCCCCCTCCTCTCTCTGTTTCTCTTTCTCTCTCTCCCTGCCTCTCTCTGCTCCTCCCCCTTCTCCTCTTCTACCCTTTCCCTTTCCCCTCCATAACCCACAAATAAATACCCACTGTCTCTGCATGGCATACCAATCCGTCTCTGTCTCTCACTACTGTGGCTACTTGTGGGACAGGCTGACCTGCTGAGGTCTCTCACCTACCACATGGCTCCCTCCCTCGTGGCCCACTGCCCACTGCCACCTCTGGGACTCACTGCCCCTGTGGTCTGCTGCCACTGTGCCCCTCGAGGAGCTGCAATGTTTTACCTAAACCATTACATTTGGTGCTCGCGACTTGGCCAAGCTCTCTCCATGTTCCCTCCTACCCACAAGCAGGCTGGCTGAGGATGCACGGAACCCTGGGATTGGGAACCAGGTTTCTTTACAACAGCTCTGCATTCTATCTGCGTAAATGCTGACCTCTGCACACACCAGCAGCTTTGGTGGTGAGTTTTTCTTTTCCAGCCTCCAATCACAGCCTTCACGGCTATGGTTGAACCCTTCACTGACATTCATCTCTGGTTGCTTTCCATAGCTAAAAACATGACCAGACAAACCAGGGTCTTCCTGTGCCAGCACTGCACATACTGTGTGCTGTATTCGATTTGGAGCCCGGGGTCCCTCGGATTTTTCTTTCTCCTTTCTCTCTTCCCTTCTCTTCCCTTCCCTTCTCTTCTCTTCTCTTCTCTTCTCTTCTCTTCTCTTCTCTTCTCTTCTCTTCTCTTCTCTTCTCTTCTCTTCTCTTCCCTTTTGAACAACTCATAAAATGGTCCCTGCCATGAGAGACCACTTGGAATTGTCTCCAGCCTCTGACTCCCTAGTCTCTCAGACCTGGATCCAGTCAGGCTTCATCCATACCCCACCTGCAGAGAAAAGACATTTTCCTATAGGCTTTACAGTGTCTCTGTTCTCTAGCCTCTGGCTTCCTAGTCTCCCAGACTGGGGCTGGTCAGCCTGCCTATAGAGAGGAGACATCCTGCCTGTAGAGAGGAGACGTCCTCCTATAGGCCCTGTGGTGTCACTGTGTATGCGGGTTTTCACATTTTCAGCTATGTTGTAAACCCTCAAACTATCAGCCACCCACCTGTGATGCTCTGCCAGTGTCCCACTGGCTCCATTTTTCCTCAAACTATCCCTGC
Organism: Alexandromys fortis; assembly: GCF_014885135.2. NCBI lineage: Eukaryota > Metazoa > Chordata > Mammalia > Rodentia > Cricetidae > Alexandromys > Alexandromys fortis. The sequence continues at coordinate 1,781,600 of NW_026067901.1, forward strand.
CACCGCGACCACTGGTCCTGCGGAAGCAACAAGATTAGTTGTTTTCACATCCAGTCTGGGGGTGACAGTATTTTTACTGACAGTATTTATTTTCCGAAAAAGAAAAATTTGGGTTAATTGTCAAGTCCTGGGAAAGGTCGCTGTATCATTTGTTGTCCAGTCTCTGCATAATGGGAAAGTTCAGGGCTTGTCTCAAGTCCTGGCTAGAGCAGTCTGTGAGGCTGGAGCATCTCAGTTAGCCACCTCAAAATTATTCTGAGCAGTTTGTAGTACAAAGATGAGCTTTAGGTGGTGTTTTCCAGCTTAGTGGTGTTATCATCATCCTGGAGGAATCATCATTGTGGGGGCCCCATCCTCCTTTTGGAGACTTCAGAGTCACTGTTAGATGTGCTCATGGTTCCCTTCAGAAAACTGATAGAGACTCAAGCCTGTATTCATGTACAGGAAGGTAGATGAAGCCTTTTTATAGAATTAGTTAGTACTTTATATGACCATTAATATCATAACAAAAGTTACTATATTTATACATTTATATATTTACATATATATATTTTATAAACTTTATACCTTAAGAAAAGATATTAAAGAGTCAATATAAAACCAAAGGATTATGAGATTAGTGGCAATAAAATAGTCCTTAAATATTTGTTTTTCTTCTGTCCCATATCAGGTGGCTCTTCTGACATGAGACAGAGACGTTGGATTTCACTTTAATAAGCATGCTTGGGTTTAGAGAAGGAGAGACCCACTCCAACTCCAGAGCCAGTTTTAATCTTTAATTAAACTGAGACTACGAAAAGACCATTTGAATTATACGTCTGTAGATAAAAACAGAGAGAAACATTTGAGAAGATTTATGGAATTTTATCCTGTTGGAAATGTGACACACCAACAGGCCTATTTACTCTTTCTCTTGAGATATTTTTTTCTGGATGATTTGTCCCTTTTCTTCACATATCTCATTTGTCCAGTGGTCTTCAGACTCCTTAGCAGGATATCTCTATTCTCCTGAAAAGACAGAAACAAAACCCTTTCCCAACCCTAATTTTGGGGAGATTCTCTTTTGGCAAATTGATTTCTGATCAAATAAAAAGAATTTGTTCATTTTATAAATTAATTTAGATTAAACGACCATGCTGCTTAATGAACTATCATCTCTCCTGATTAAGAGGTGTCTCTTGTTCAAATGGAGTATTTATCAATTTTGATGGTGTCCATAGCTTTTCTTCTTCTGTGGAAACAAAAGCAAAACCCCTTCCCCAACATAGCACATGTCCTGGTTTTCATTCTGAGATCAGTACATCTTTAAAGTATATTGGCTGACTTAATTTTATAGTTTTTTTCTATTATCCAATGTCTTTCTGCAGCTGTTGTTCCTTTCTCATTAGCATTTAGAAAATTCAAAGTTAATAAAGCATTATGCAATCTATTTCTGGGGAGTCTTTCTCACCTCTTTCTGTTTATTTAACATAACCTTTAGAGTTCAATCTGATCTTTCTATAACTGCCTGCCCTGTAGGATTATGTGGGATACATGTAATATGCTTTGTATTATAATAAGCAAAAATCTGTTTCATTTTCTGAGAGACATATGCTGGAACACTGTCTGTCTTTATTTGTACAGGTATACCCATGATGGCCATATCTTCTAGCAAATGTATGATTACTGAATCATCCTTTTCCAGACTCAAAGCAGTAGCACATTGAAAGCTTGAATAAGTATCAATAGTATGGTGCACATATTTTAGTTTTCAAATTCTACAAAATGGAACACATCCAACTGCCAGATTTTATTCTTTGAGGACCCTTTGTGTTACTTCCTGCAGGTAAAAGTGTTTGGTTGTGTAAAGAACAAGTAGGACATTTCCTTGTAATTTCCTTGGATTGTTATCACATGATGCAAAACTATTTTTTTAAATATTTGCTATTGACACAGTGTTTCTTATGAAATTCTGAGTCCTCCACCACATTTGTAATCAATAATTGATCGATTTCTTCATTGCCTTTATTATGTTTAGGTAAGTTCCTTGTATCCCTGTTCTCTCCAAGACTTTTATCATGAAGGGATGTTGTATTTTGTCAAAAGCTTTTTTGGCATCTAATGAGATGATCATGTGACTTTTATTTTTCAGTTTGTTTATATGGTGGATTACATTGACAGATTTTTTTTGTATATTGAATCATCCCTGCATCTCTGGGATGAAACCGACTTGCTCATGGTGGATGATGGTTCTGATGTGTTCTTAGATTCAATTTGCCAGTATTTTATTTAGTATTTTTACATCAATGTTCATGAGTGAGATTGGTCTGTAATTATCTTTCTTAGTAATGTCTTTATGTGGTTTGGGTATTAGGGTAATTGTAGCCTCATAAAAAAAGTTTGGCAATGTTCCTTCTGTTTCTATTGTGTGGAACAATTTGAGCAGTATTGGTATTAGTTCTTTTTTGAAAATCTTATAGAATTCTGAGCTGAAACCATCTGGTCCTGGCCTTTTTTTGCTTGGGAGACTTTTATGACTGTTTCTATTTCTTCAGCAGTTATAGGTCTGTATAATTTGCTCACCTGGTCTTAATTTAATTTTGGCAAGTGATATTTATCCAGAAAGTTGTCCATTTCCTTTAAGTTTTCCAATTTTGTGGAGTACAGGTTTTTATAATATGACCTGATTATTCTCTGTATTTCCTCCATGTCTGTTGTTATGTCCCTCTTTTCATTTCTGATTTTGTTAATATGGATATTCTCTCTTTGCCTTTTGGTTAGTTTGGATAAAGGTTTGTCTACTTTGTTGATTTTCTCAAAGAACCAACTCTTTGTGTCATTGATTCTTTGTATTGTTTTCTTTGTTTCTATTTTGCTGATTTCAGTTCTCAATATGATTATTTCCTGCTGCCTAGTTCTCTTGGGTGAGTTTGCTTCTTTTTATTCTAAAGTTTTCAAATGTTCTGTTAATTTACTAGCGTGGGATTTTTTCAGCTTCTTTATGTAGGTATTTAGTGCTATGAACTTTCCTCTTAACAAGGCATTTATTGTGTCCCATAAATTTGGGTACATTGTGTACATGTACACTTCATGAATTTTAGGAAGTCTTTAATTCCTCTCTTTATTTCTTCCTTGACCATTGATGACTCTGGTGAGCACTGCTTAATTTCCATGTGTTTGTGGACTTTATGGAGTTAGTGTTGTTGTTGAATTCTAGTTTTAAGCCATAGTGATCTGATAAGATACATGGGGTTATTCCAATTTTTTTCCTATCTGTTGAGGTTTATTTTGTTACTGAGTATGTGGTCAGTTTTTGAGAAGGTTACATGAGGTGCTGAGAAGAAGGTATATTCTTTTACGTTTGGATGAAATATTCTGTAGATGTCTGTTAAGTCTATTTGAGTGATAACATCTGTTAGTTTTCTTATTTATCTGTTAATTTTTGCCTGACTGACCTCTCCAGTAGTGAGAGTGGAGTGTTGAAGTATCTCACTATTAGTGTGTGGGTTTTAATATATGATTTAAGCTTTAGAAGTGTTTTTTTTTTTTACATATGAGGGTGCCCTTGTATTTGGGGCACAGATATTCAGTATTGAGATTTCCTCTTTATGGATCTTTTTCTGTAACTAATATGAAATGTCCTTCTTTGTCTACTCATCTTTTCCTCTAATTGGTGTGGTTGGGGCTGTCTGTGACTCTGATGATTAATCTTCTAGGTGCCAAGGTTCAGATGGTTGTTCCTCGTGGTACAGTCAGTGCTATGGTTGGTTCTAGTTACCCTGTTGGTCACTCCGTGTTCCTGGAGGTTGCTCAGTGCTCCTGGGGTTTGCTCTACTCCTGTAGAGTTTGCTGTATCAGGCCTGCTCTGGTCTAAGTTGACAGCTCAGTCCTGTTTCTGTAAGTGTCCCTGGTTTGGATCTGCTCCTGTGGAGGTCCCTGGCTTGGGGTTGGTCCTGCAAATGTCTCTGGCTATGGTCTTCTCCCTCAGAGGTCCCAGACTCAGGTGGACCTGGACCACAGAGGACCTGGCTCAGGCCTACTCCCTCAGAGGTTCCAGACTCACGTTCAGACCCACAGATGTTTCTGGTTCCAGCCTATTCCTTTAGAGGTCCCACACTCATGCCCAGACCCGCAGTAGTCTCTGGCTCTGGCCCACTCCCTCAGCAGTTGCTCCCCTGTACCTGTTCCTGTGGAGTTTGCTGTCTCGGGTCTTCTCTGGCCCAGGTCACTGGCTCAATCTTGCCTCTGCAGATGTTTCTGGTCTAGATCTCCTTCCACTACCATGAACTCACCACTTCAGGCCTGTTCCCACCTAGGTGGCTGGTCAAGTCCTGCTTCTGCAAATGTCCCCAATCTGGATTTGCTCCTGCTCCCAAGGAGTTCATCCTCCCAGGCCTACTCAGGCCCAGGTCGCTGGCTCACTCCTGTTCCTCATCCTACTTGCTCTTTATACAACCAAACAGCACAACCTACAGCAAGCAACCCAAAGGGTACTCAAAAGAATTAAATCTGGCAGACAGATGCAATCCATTTTGTAGAATTTGAAAACTAAAATATGTGCACCATACTATTGATACCTATTCAGGTTTTCAATGGACAATTGCTTTGAGTTTGGAAAAGGCTGATTCAGTAATCATACATATGTTAGAAGTTATGGCCATCATGGGTATACCTATACAAATAAAGACAGACAATGATCCAGCTCATCTCTAAGAAAATGAAACAGTTTTTGCTTATTATAATATAAAACATATTACAGGTATACCACACAATCCTACAGGCCAGGCAGTTATAGAAAGGTCAAATCAAACTCTAAAGGTTATGTTAAATAAACAGAAAGGTATGATAATGATCCTAGAAATAGATTGCATAATGCTTTATTGAGTTTGAATTTTCTAAATATTAAGAAGAGAAAGGAAAAAAAACAACTACCCAAATCCATTGGCTAATAGAAAAAACTATGAAATTAAATCAACCAGTATACTTTAAAGATGTGTTGACTTCAGAATGAAAACCACCACATTTGTTACATTGGGGAAGGGGTTATGTTTTTGTTTCCACAGAAGAAAAGCTATGGATACCATCAAAACTGATAAAGATTATGTTTGAATAAGAGAGACCTCTTAGTTAAAAGAGATGATAGTATGGCCGTTCAATCTAAATTAACTTATAAAATGAACAAATGCTTTTCATTTGATCAGATATAACTTGCCAGAAGGGAACCTCCCGAAATTGGGAAGGGTCTTGTTTCTGTCTTTTCAGGAGAATAAAGGCATCCAGCTAAGGAATCTGAAGACAACTTGCCCAGTGCTATATTTTTGCTATTCTATATAGACATATAATGCAAATGATCTTTTTGTAGTTCCAGTCCAATTAAATATTAAAGCTGGCTCTGAAGTTGGGTTGTGGCTCCCTCTTTATCTAAACCCAAGTGTGCTTGTTAAAGTAAAACTCAAAATATCTGTCTCATATCAGAAGGGTCACCTGATATTGGACAGAAGAAAAAAAAAGGAATATTTATTGCCACTAATCTCATAGTCATTTGGTTTTGTATTTACTCTTTAACAGCTTTTCTTAGGTCATAAATGTTATCTCAAAATTTACAAGATTAATATATATGTATTTTAAAGTTTTATCATGATATTAATGGTCATATAGAATACTAACTATTTCTAGAAAAAGAAACACTGTCTCAAAACAATAACAACAATGATCATAAATAAACGAAAGAAAATCTACAGGAAGCCATTGGTGGGTTGACTTTGCTCCTAAGGATAGTCCCATACACATACATAGATGAGCAGTACTAACTGCATCCTGAGTATTAGTAATAAAGTAAATAGACATGAAATTGAGAGTGGTAAGAACAAAACCCAGGTCTTCTGCAAGAGCTGTAAAGTAGTAACCACTGAGTCTTCCCTCCATCCCAGGTCAGGCCAGGGGCCATTAGGAAGAGTTGAAGGGCGTTAGCAGTGGATAGATATGGCCAAAATACATTGTATAAATTCATAAATTTTCAAACAATACATGTGTTACTTTAAAAAGAATCTATGTCAGGTAATAATAATAGCCCCACAATTTCCCTATGAAAGTGCCTGTAACCACCATTCTATTTTCTTTTTTTTTAATATAATTTTTTTATTGAAAAAAAAAAAAGATTTCCGCCTCCTCCCCCCCCCCCATTTCCCTCCCCCCCCCCCCTCCCCCCCCCCCCCCCTCCCCCCTCCCCCCTCCCCCCGCCCCCCCCCCCCTCCCCCCCTCCC
>NW_026067901.1:1788263-1809372 GCF_014885135.2 Alexandromys fortis
TGGCTATAGGATAGGGTCATTTCAGGTTCTCTGTCCTCAGCTGCCCCAGGAACTAACTGGGGACATCGCCCTGGGCACCTGGGAGCACCAAATCTCTTGCCAACCCTAAGATGGCTCCCTTAATTAAGATGTGTGCTTCCCTGCTCCCCTATCCGACCTTCCTTTATCCCAAACATCCCGTTTCCACCATTCTATTTTCTTTCGCTAGAATTTTGAGGACTTTGAATACCTCACATGCATGACCTCATGCCATCTTTGTCTTTCACTAGCATACTTTCACTTAATATACTGACCTTATAATTTATACGCCATTGTAAAGACACAGCATTTGACTTGACCCACTGACCTGCTGCCATTTATTTGAGTGCCTTCCTTGTTTCAGGGATCATGAATCATGCTGCAAGGTACTCTGTTGTCTGAATCCCTTAAGGCTCCACTTTAAATTCTTTGGGGTGTGTACTCAGGTCTGCAGTCACTGGGTCATGCATTGGTTCCATTTTAAAGTGTCCACTTGATCCAGGTTGACCAATGAGCTATGTATAGATGCCCATCTTAATCTCTTAAACCCTATTGGTCTTCTGGCTTCCTGTTTGCATGAGAAATGTGCTGATATTCTCAGTGAGTGCAAGTTCTCAGGTTTGGGCTACAAGAGGGACAGTAAAGCAGACTGCACTTCGGGGTGGGACTATGACCTCGAGAATTTGGGGGGACGGTGAACCCATTTTGTCTGTGTGCTTGTCACATGTGGTATGCCTCTGGTAGCCTGGGCCCTGCACATGGAATCGGCTATGAGGGAGGAGAGACATAACTGCAGTTGAGCATGACCTGGGCAGCGTCTAACCTGGTTCTTAGGATGAGGCTGCCTGGCATCAAGCTGTTGCCCTTAGCTGCTTTTACAATTACTCCTCTGTCTTCATCTTTTAATGGTTTAATTATAGTCTGTCCTCTGCGTGCATCTTCGAGTTTCTCTAACTTGAGGAATGTCCAGTCTGCTGGGATATTTATATTCAGGTCTTCATCAAATTTGGATTTTTCTGGTCACTATTATCTTTTTTCAAGTATTTTTTATGTTCCTTTTTCTGTTTTCTTTTTGAGGCTCGGATAATGCTTACACTGGCCTGCTTCATGGTGGCCCAGAAGTTCTGTAACCATCCTTGCAGAAAGATATTCTGAAGAAATACTTGGGCCTTCCCTTTGACTATCAGGCCATTGAAAGAATGGACCCAAAGAAACTGGAATTTCACCAAGAATCTCATACAAGGCCTAGGCTTAGAGGGTGAACTTGCTTCCAGGAAAGATTTGTTCCTTGTCTGAGGACTTTGAAAAAGAGACTGGAGTTGAGACAATGGGTGGATGGGAGCACACCTTGAAAGTAACTTCTTTTTTGTTGCTTTTTTTTTTTTTGAGACAGGGTTTCTTTGAGTGTATTCCTGGCTGTCCTGGAATTCACTATATAGACTAGGCTGGCCTGGTCACAGAGATCCACCAGCCCCTGCCTCTTGAGTGCTGGGATTAAAGATGTGAGCCATCATGCTCTGACAACTGTAACTTCTTAACTACACATTTTGCCTTCTATTTCAGCCCAAATCTCATGTCAGGACCCCAAAAAACAAAGTGGAGCAGGGAAGGAGGTGGTCATTGGATCTCTTTGTGTCCCTCTTCCCAATGTGACAATGTAGAATAACTCCCCTTTTCTGTTTCTCACTGTTAATTTGACTTTTTAATTTACCTTATTGAAGATTGGGGGTTGAGCCTATCTTGTGAAGGAAATAATTACAAAGAATCCAAATATTTTCTATCCAAAGAGTGATACCTGGAATGTAACCTTTGTCATATTATTTTGAAACCTTCCCCACCTTGTAAAACTTTCTGTTTACACAACTTCTGCATTCCCAAAACTTAACCACCAGGAGCCACCAACCCAACCCCTCCATTTCTCCCTCATTTCCTTTGAGACATTTTTAAAAAAAGCTACCCAACCTTGAAAGGTTGAGGTCAGACTCCAGCCACCAAAGAAAAGATACAGTGCCCTCATATCAGTATAAAAACGGATCTCTGTCCCACTCCCTGTGCTTGAAGCAACCACAAGTTTGCCTTGCGGACTTGCTTACGCTTTGTCCTCAGCATTTCAGTTCACTTTCCCATTGCTGTACAAACGCGAACCAAGTTGGGGAGGAAAGGGATTACTGCATCTTCCTGGTCAGAGCCCATCATTGGAGGAAGCCAAGGCAGGAGCTTGAGACAGAAACCACAGAGAAGCCGTCAACTGCCTTGCTCTCCATGACTTGCTCAGCTTGCTTTTTTCTATGACCGAGGACCACCTGCCCAAGGGTGGCACTGCCAACAGTTTGCTGGGCCCTCCCACACCAACCATGAATCAAGAAGACAGCTCATAGACACGCCACGGGCCAATCTGATAGAGGCAATTCCTCAGCTGAGGTTCCCTTTTCCCAACTGACCCGAGTTTGTGTCAGGTTGACAAAAACAAACAACAAACAAACAAAAATTTAAAAAAATCCAGTGGACGCCTGCTCTTTGCATGTTCTCAGTTGGATCCCTGGCACCCAGATTTTATTTCCAACAATTTGGGGGTTCATCCAGGGTTTTAATTCTGACCGGGAAGAACCCTAACTTTTGGGAGACACGTCCCAGCACCCTATCCTGTGGGCCTACCACAATAGGGTGCTGATTTTGTATGTCAACTTGACACAAGCTAGAGTCATCAGAGTTGAAGCCTCAGCTGAGGAAATGTCTCCATGAGATCCAGCTGTAAGGCATTTTCTCAATTTGTGATCAATGGGGAGGGCTCAGCCCATGGTGGGTAGTGTCAGCCCTGGGCTGGTGGTCCTGAGTTCTATAAAAAAGCAGGTTGAGCAAGTCAGGGGAGCCAATAAGCAGCACCCCTCCATGGCCTCTGCATCAGTTCCTGCCTCCAGTTCCTGTCCTGACTTTCTTCAGTGATTAACTGCAATGTAGAAGGGTAAGCCAAATAAACCTTTTTCTCTCCAACTTGCTTATTGGTCAGGGTGTTTTGTTGCAGCCATAGAGCCCTAACTAAGACCAGTAAAGATCCAGAAACAGAAAGTCTCTCTAAATGTAGGGGAAGGGCCCAAGCAAGGAGGAGGAGAGGGGAAAAGTCTTGGGAATAACAAAGCAACTACCTGACCACTCCAGAAGCCGAGAGTGAATGAGACACACAACTGACTGTGGAGAACTGAGCTGCAGTTCTGTGGTGCTAAGTGACCTCACATGGCTCACACACTAGGTCTCTGGATCAAGCCTAGGGTTCATACCAGCTCACCCTTTGCCCCTGAGTGGACAATCCTCAGGAAAGAAGTAACACAGATGGATAGCTCTTTCCCCAGGGACTTACTGACTCTCCCAACCTTTCTGGACACATTCTGGAACAATCATGAGAAAAGCTAAAATTCCCTTCTCCTGTTCACCTCTTCCGATAGGTAGATCATCTTTTGCTGTCAGAGACCTTCAAGAAAGAGCTCACTCGGACAACCTTTGCTCTCCTTAATTTTCTGGATCAATGAAGTTTAAGAGTCTCCCCAAATAAATTAGAATTTATAGAAAATCAAATTTGCTATTTGGGACACTTAATCTGTAAAGAAAAATAAAGGTTAGTCCCTGAGCCAATTCACCTCTTCCTTCTACACCAAGAGACCTTAGAAAATTCCTGGGACTAGTTGGTTATTATAAACTCTCAATAGACTCTATTTTAAAAATGTGTAATTGTGTGGTGTGTCTGTATATGGGTACGTGCACTAGAATGCAGGTGGAGGCCAGAGAGGGCATTGGATCCCCTAGAGCTGGAGTTACAGGAGGTTGCAAATTGCCCTATGAATGCTGGGAACTGATGTTGGGCTATCTCTCCAGGCTCTCGATAAACTCTTACATCTTCAGAACTAAGGACCTCTCTCTCATTATTAGAAAGCGAACCCAAGCGTCTCTTAGGGCACCAGTGGAGATTGAGCCCAGGATCTTGAACGGCCTCTTATTTCGACCCCAGTGTTAGCGTTTCTCTCACCTGAAAAGCCTTTCCCCTTGCCTGTGGATGTGAGAGCTGCTCTGAGGACTTAATTCAAGAACATGGAATGGGAAAGGCAGCCTATAGCTAGCTAAACTCCTAGATCCTGTCATCAGAAGATGGCCCAAATGTATCCAATCAACGGCAGCCAATGCCTTTTAAACCAAAGAAAACAGAAAGCTGGCATTTGGGGGTCCCTGATAGTTAATGTCTACCACCAGGTTAGCGCTGTCCTCAACCCGAGAGCAGAAAAATGGTTGGCTGGTTCCAGAGTGTTCAGATACAGCGGTGTACTTGAGAAAAAAATGAACCCATCCTTTCCCACCGACAGGTCCCTCAATCCTGAAAGAAAAGAAAGGAGCAATCTAAACCAACTCCAAACACACCTTCAGAGTGGCACAAATGTTTGGAGAATCTGGGCACAATGGGGTCTCATCAGTAGCAAAGCCTAGGATTGGTGTGTAAGGAGATAGTCACCCTATCTTGTCCCAGATTCTCCTCTTTTACTTCTGGCTCCTCCCCCTCTCTCATACCAGGAAATATTGCCAAGCCTTTTAGGAATGACCTCACCTAGGTAACAATCACCTAGTTAAAGACCTGAGACAGGGTATGGCGACACAAATGCTTGACTGAGCGGATAACATATTCCCTTCGCACACTTGAGAAAGCAACAGTCACGCACGTGTGCCGGGAGACCCAAGGCTCGAATAGTTCTCGTCCCAGGAATGGGAGTGGCTGCAATGGCACGCGCTGCATGATCTCTCTTCCAAGACCAAGAGGCCTAGGGCTTGGTCCTGCTCTTCTCCCTGATGGAGCCACCATCTCCCAGGAGTAATTACGTCACCTGATCTCCCTAAGTGGAGGGCGCAATTGACTCCAGTGGACAGTGTAAGTGGGCACAGTGAAGGCCAGGCTTTCCAAGTGATGACTAACCAACCAGTAGGAGCAGACATCTGGAGATGTTGTGGGGGACCCTTACCTGCAGTCTTGCCTGTCAGTTGTAGCATGGCTTGTCCTTTAGTTGGACTGACCATCCTTTCACTATGTGTGTAGACTTCCAACCCAACCCAGGAGAGATACTGATTCGCAGAGTCTAATTAATCCCCATATGAACATAGATACTAAAGGAGTACCCCAGAAGGTCACAAAAATGAATTCAAAGCAAGAAACCAAATAGCCGCTGTCTTTGAGCAGACCTTGCGTGGGTGGTTGACCATTAATTATAATGTAGATTATACTAGCAATATTTATCACAATCAACAAAGGTTTGTTAACTCTACTTGGGATGCTGTCAGGGGAATAGGTGAGCAACTTAGACCCTGTGTGCAAAATGACTTGGGAGAATAGGTTAATGTTAGAAACAATTTTAGAAGGTGGAATTTGGGTAATGTTGAGAGGATAATGTTGCACCTTTATCCCAGATGGGGGCAGTTGCTGGAGCTCTCCAAGGTCCCAATGGCCTCCCTAATAAACTAGCAGAGATTCATGGATAGAAGACCCCTTTACTATCTAATGACACAGTGGTTCAGTCCCCGAAAGGGAAAAATGATGTCATTATAATATCCTTGAATGGAACAGTTGGAGTAGTGACTCTAGGAGGGTGGGACATGGTTCCCTGTGTTCCAGACTTAGTCCAGAGACTCTCAGGAACAGTTTTGACTGGACAGTCTCCTTCCTGCTCCTCGTCAAAGAACCTATCCTTACTAGAGACGAAGAAAAAAGAGGCAAGAACTGACGGTAGAATTTGAAGAAGAAATTGCTGGTATAATAAAGAGGGGGTAACTGAGGGAAATAATTACAAGGAATATCTTCTATATCAAGAGAAGGGCCCCAGTGCTATGTTGAAACCTCTGCCATCTCATCAAGCTTACTGTCTACGATGACCCTGCTGTGTTCCTGAACAGGGAACCGAACAGGGGTTGTGTTCCCGAAACTTTGATGGTCAGGAGCAACCAGTTCCTTTCTTCATTTCCTTCTTCTCTTTTTCCCGGATTTTTACAAAGCTAACCAACCTCAGAAGACTCCGAGAGGCTCAGTTTCCTCACATTGATAAATACCCATCGCATTTCTGGCTCTGTGTGTTTGCTGCAGTAGCTCACCAACACCTCCTTTTGCAGAAGCAAAAACCTGCCTTACCAGCTTCCGTTCCCTTTGCCTCTGTGTTCTTTGGGTGGTATTGACTGGGTCCTTGGACTCCAGGTTTTATTCCAATATTCATTAGTGTTTTCTCCAATGTTTTCTTTCTATACCTAGGACTGGGCAATTTCCTTTGTCCTGTCTGTGAGCTCACCAATCTTTTCTTCTGCTTGCTCAAATGCATATTTGACCCCGGTGACTTTTTCCTTTCATTTTATTTATTGCACCTTTCTGCTCCCAAGTTTCTTTTTAAACTTCTATCTCTTTATTAACATTTTTGTTTTGATCAATTGTTTCTGGAGGGTGTGCTGGTTTGTTTGTAATATTCTGGAGATCCTCTTTTAGTCCTTTGACTGTAAGGCACCTGCCTTATAAGGCAGGGGTTTGAAAGTCTGTATCTAGTAGGTTACCTTAAATGGTTTTCAAAGACCCTTTTTTGCTCAATCCCTCCATAAGTTTTTTGTTTGTTTGTTTTTGTTTTGAAACGGTTTTTACAAAATCCAAGCTGGCCTGGCACTAAACTAGAGAATGATCTTGGAATCCTGCCTTCCTGCCTTGGCCTCCCAAGTATTGAGATCACAAATATGTATAACCACACCAAACTAAATCTTGCATCTCTCTCTCTCTCTCTCTCTCTCTCTCTCTCTCTCTCTCTCCCTTTCTCCTCAAGTTTTCTTGATACAGAGTCTCTCTGTGTAACCTTGGCTGCCCTGGAACTCACACTGTAAAACAGGCTGACACGGGAATAACAGGGATCTTCCTGCCTCTGCCTCCCAGGTGCTGGGATTCAAGGCACCCACACCACCCAGCAGCATCCTTATAAGTCCTCTGTGTACTCTGTGCTTTTTTAGATGGTGTTGGAACCTAGGATTTTGACCCAGGAGCACGGTAACTATACAGCAGACCCTCCCTTCTTCAGCTCTTTCAGTTTTCGCCTTGCTTGGCTGTAGGCTGTGGAGTCTTCTTCTGTGCTGAGGGTTGCTGGGGTGCAGAGGTAAAGCTTTCCTAGGTTTTCTTCTGACCACGAATCTTTCCCTGGACATGCAGACTTCCCAACTTTCCCAAACAAGCAGTTGCGTTAGAATGTTCTGGTCCTCCATGTAAGATCCCAAAAGAAGAAGGGGAAAAAAACAAGGAAGAAATAAGTGTCAAGACTCTTTAATGTTCCTGAAGTTAATGTTCCTGAATCTCAGCCAGGAGTGGGAGATTCACTGTAAGTAAAGGAGGTGCATCACCAATGTCCGCCTGCTTCCTTCCACCTGTGTGATGATGAGCAGCTGGCATCGAGCTCATCCTGATATTTGTTTTTTCATTTATTATTGCTATTAATTTGCCTGTCCTTACCCCCTTGCCCAATGTGTACACACTCCTTTGGGAATAAAAGCTGCGGCAGAAGTTAAGAGTGGGGGATGGGAGCTGCTCCATGTTAGACTGAGATTCACCCAAGCTACCTGCAAATTTCTTCCCAAGCCTGGCTCCAAACGACTCTTCCAGACGGGTTCTCTGGTGCAACTGGTTGTCTGGAACAGGAGACAGATGGTGGCGGTGAGGACTACGATAATGATAACGACGACGATGATGAGTTTTGGTTTTTCGAGACAGGGTTTCTCTGTGTAGCCCTGGCTATCTTGGAACTCGCTCTGTAGACCAGGCTGGCCTCAAACTCAGAGATCCTCCTGCCTCTGCCTCTGCCTCTGCTCGGGCTGAGATTAAAGGCGAGCGCTGCCACCAGACTGGTTTGATAGTGCAGCTGGCTGTGTGAAACGAGAGGAAGATTCATAGCGCTTCTTATTCTGCCATCTTTCCAGAATCTTCCCCTCAAAGGCTTTTGGGCATTGTTTTACAGATGATTCTGGTTCCCAGGTCCACAGATCTGGAGCAGCAAAGGAAGCAGGCAATGGGCAAGAGGTCAACAGAGGCCCCTCCCGCGTCATCAGAGGTGCCTGGAGCAGAGGTTCCACCTCCATGGCTATCACTTCACCCATTCCTGGTCCATCGAAACCATCACTCTGCCGCCCACTGACCACCGCCTGCTCTGGGTCATCTCTCACCAGATGGTAGTAGGTTGGACACACTGCTTTTCCCAGCAGCTCTTCCAGGAAAAAGGCTGCCACAGGTGAGGTATGCCTCACACCATCAAGGTCTGCCACACTGATAGAAACATCTTTTCTTCTTAACAATCCAGGAAAATGCCAGCTTCTTTCATCCTTGAATTTTTCATTAGATTACATATTTAACCAGAGAATTTTCTTTTCTTTCTTTCCTTTTCTCTCCTCTCTCTCTCTCTCTCTCTCTCTCTCTCTCTCTCTCTCTTTTACCATGAAAACTTTCTACACATTCTTTATTTTTTTCAATGAAAATAAAATTGCATCACCTCCTCTCTTCCTTTTCTTCCACCTCTCCCAGGTCTCCTCCTCCAGCCCCTCCTATATCCCTCCCGCTCTCAATTTGATAGCCTCTTTTACTTTATTGTTTTTTTTAAACTTATTTATTTTATATATATAGTGTTCTGGGCACCTGGTCTCATTATAGATGGGTGTGAGCCATCATGTGGTTGCTGGGAATTGAACTCAGGACCTCTGGAATAGCAGTCAGTGCTCTTAACCTCTGAGCCATCTCTCCAGCCCTACTTTATTGTTCTTATATACGTATGCACTCTGCCTTGGACAGCCATTTAGGGGACTCATCCCTGGGAGAAGCTAAATCTCTTTTTCAGCAGTCATTAGTTGCCTGTAGATCTTTGCTAGGGGTGCACCTTGTGAATCCTTCCCCCTTCCCATTAACATGTCCATCGATATTGCTGTTCTGGTTTGGTTTATGCAGTCCTTCTGGATGGGGGGCTGTTTCACGTCACACCTCATGTTCTGGCTCTTTCCACACTCTCTTCTCGATGTTTCCTGATCCATAGATGCAGGAGATGTGATGTAGACTTTTCCATTGGGCTTGCATTGTGTCCTGTTGTTGTTTTCTGGAATGGTCTCCATGTGCTATAAAAAGAGACTTCTTGGGTGTGAGCTGGCAGCTGTCCTGGTCTGTAGATAGAAGGGTAAATTTTAGGATGTAGTAAGGAATTATGTTGACTAGTGAAGTGGCAATAGTGGATGCTTTCCTACACCATCACTAGCTCTGGGAAGCTGGCTAGGCTTTCAGTGCCAGGCATGATTTCCCTCCTATTGAGAGGGCATTTCGTCCAATTAGACAGCTCTTGGTTACACTGACATGTAAGTGCCACTTACCGAACCTTTACAGACACCTTGTCTGCGGGTCATTGTTCTGGTTCATAGGAGTTGCTGCCGGTAGGGCTATTTGTTGCTGTCCTCCCTTGGCAGCTTGCGAATGCATGAAGGAGGCATTCAGGTTAGATCCAGCGCAAATGTAAGATCCGCTTATAAGATAAAGTATCCAGCGCATTCCAACGGAATTCCTCTATCACCTCAAATCAGAAAATACAATTTGGAGTTTAGTATCTGCAACTCTGTTGTGACTAGGAAGCCAGCCTGCTTACATCGTGTAGGTCAACTCTAGGGGGCAGTGCTTCCCAATCCCACATAACAACCCATGATGTATCAAAGGTATGCCTCCCCTCAACAGTGTGTCAAAATTACTATTTTAAGTTAACATACAAAGTAGCAAGCTTCATCATGACTCTATACATTGTGTCATTAGTTTCTTTTCTTCCCCTAAATAGATACCCCTCTTCTTTCTTACGGTTCCTATTTCATTATTGTCATTTTCTCCTTCCTCTCTTCTCAGGATTCCCTTTCCAGCTTAATAACCGGAACACATAAATAAGCACACTTATTTGTATACACACATGTTTTTTTTTTAAAATTACATGCTTCACATAAGAGAAATTATTTGGTATCTGGTTTTTGAGTCTGTCTTATTTTGTGTAATGTGATGTTTTCCAGTCCGGCAAATTTCATGATTTCACTTTTCTTTACAGCTGCATATGACTCTTTTGTGTCTATGAACCCCATTTCCTTTATCCATCTACTGATGGCTCTATTTCCTGGCTGTTTTAAGCAGTGCCACAGTGAACATGAATGTACATGTATCTCTGTAGCATGTTAATTTACAGTCCCTTAGGTATATACCCTAGACTGGTTCAGGTACATCATATGGTAGCTATAGTTTTAGATTTTTCTTTTAAAATTTTCACTATTATTATTATTATTATTAGTGTGTGTGTGTGTGTGTGTATACCATGACCTATGGAGGTCAGAAGAGGGCTTGGGTTCCCTGCAGCTGGAGTCACAGCTGGTTGTGAGTTTCTCAGTGTAGATGCCAGGAGCCTAACCCAGGTCCTCTGAGAAAGCAGCAAGTACTCTAAAGTACTGAACCATCTCTCCGGCCCCTATTATTAAGTTTTTGAGAAATCTCCACACTGACTTCCATAATGGCAGCACAAGTTTGCCCTCCCAACCACAGTGAATAAGAGTTCCTCTTCCCTCATGTCTTCATAAGCACACACTGTTTAAGAGGTGAGGTCTTTGTATTCATGTACACTGTGAACTCAGACATTTAGAAATCAGGCTGATGTACACGTTTCCTACTTTATTTTCAATTGCCATCCATTGGCGTTTTCTCAACTACACTGCAATGAGGGTTCTTGACCTCATGACTTCGGATCCATTCCATTGCAGGTTCCTGATACCAACAGCACCATCTGACACCCTGCCCTGTATCCTGCACTCCAGAGGCTTCTCCTGAGCTCTTTACACTCTCTGGCTTCAGTGGGAATTCAGCTCAGGAAGAGGAAAAGCCGGCCATCTGTGCAGGAAGGTAAACCAGCCTAGGTTAGATGGGGCATGTGGAGAAGGCACTTACGGTCTTCAAACATGTGTTACTCGAGAGAAAAGCTCATCACTGGATACACAGTGCAAGTCAGGTGACTGGTTCTCAGCTTTCTTCATGTCAAAGAACGTAAAGCAATCCCACTTTCCAAAGTTAATATTTAGAGCTCCAAATTGACCTGAGGGATTTTGATCAAACCTTAAACATTGCAAGGATGTTCAGCTGAAAACAAACAAGTGTTTGTTGTTTGTTGTTTGTTTGTTAATAGCAATGATGCAGCTCTCCTGTAGGCTCCTCACCAGCCCCGAGCTCTCTGGGCATTTTCTGCTCCTCCAGAGCTATCTACTCCTGTATGTCTTGCCCAGACAACACTGGATTCTTATCTGCCCTTTCCTTTCTGTTTCTCCCCCAAACACATCTCTGCGTGTTAGTGGGAACACTCCATGACACACGGCTCTAGAGACCATGAGAGCTAAAGACCTACTGGGAGTTTGATCTTGTCTGTGGCATCTTGATCAAGTCACTGTCCTTCTTTTTTTTAAATATTTATTTATTTTTATTATGTATACAGTATTCTGTCTGCTTCTATGCCTACAGGCCAGAAGAGGGCACCGTACATCATTACAGATGGTTGTGAGCCACCATGTGGTTGCTGGGACTTGAACGCTAGACCTTTGGAAGAGCAGGCAATGCTCTTAACCACTGAGCCATCTCTCCAGCCCATCACTGTCCTTCTTCAACCTTGTCGTCTGTCCCCATTCTGACCAGTGGTGATAACAGTGCCCACCTCCTGTAGCGGTCATGAGGGTTCAGTTGTTGCTTTCTAGAAAACACTTGAAAGTGTGCCCAGCACACAGTGAGCACCTGACCTGTGGGGCACCACAGCTATCACCACTGAGAAGCTTCCTAGCTGTTGCCTCTGCCTCCGTGCGCTCAGTCCCTCCGAGAATAATTACAGTCGCCTTTGTGCCCTGTGAGCACTTCCTATGAACCAACCCCAGCGTAAGCTCATGTTATCCCCTATCGGGTTTTGTTGGTTTGGGTGAGGCAGGGTCCCACTCTGTTGCCTAGGCTAGCCTCTACTCATGATCCTCCCGATCTCTACCTCCTGAGTATTGGAGTTACAGGAGCGTACCTCCACACCCAGTATTTTAATCCTCGTTCTTTACAACAGACTGCCCAAATGCATTATCCTCCAATTTACAGATGAAAAAAAAAGGGGGAGAGTGGGAAGTTCCTGCCCATTCTCGATACATTTTCAAATAATAAATTGCAACCGTTGTGGAAAACCCATCAGAGATAACCACTCAGACACAGTTTATAATCAATTGAAAGTCTTTATTCCAGTTTTCTGGGACTTTCAGGGATTCAGCACATAAGTGTAGTCCTGAGCACTTAGAACAAGTGGTTCCTAATTCTACAACCCTTTGATACAGTTCTTCATGCTGTGGTGACCCCCAACCATAAAATTATTTTTGTTGCTACTTTATAACAGCAGTTTTGCTACTGGTATGAATCATAATGTAAATATCTGATATGCAGAGTATCTGATTACAGCCCCTGTGAACGGGTTGTGACCCACGGGTTGAGAACTGCTGATTTAGACCCAGAGGCTTTTAAAGGAAAAAACCACATCCTGGTGTCTCGTTCAGCGGTTGCAGGGAGAGGTTTACATAAGCAAGCAGCTTAACAGAAGCTAAAGTAAGCTAGCTAGGTATCTTTTTTTTTAAAATATTTATTTATTTATTTATTATGTATACAGCATTCCTTCCATGTATGTGTGCAGGCCAGAAGAGGGCACCAGACCCCATTACAGATGGTTGTGAGCCACTATATGGTTGCTGGGAATTGAACTCAGGACCTTTGGAAGAGCAGGCAATGCTCTTAACCACTGAGCCATCTCTCCAGCCCCCGCTAGCTAGGTATCTTGATCTTGGGTCCTAGAATAGTGTTGGGTGATTTCCCATGGGATTCCCCATCCAGGAGAATCAAATTATAGTTAAACCTGAAATGGTCTCAGCGAGAACACAAGATGAAGGAGACTGTGTTGCCTTGACCCGTCACACGACATCCTTTCAAATTACTCCATTTTGCTCAAATGTCTACAAGGTATCTTATTCACTCCCCCTGCCTGGCTTCAGCTTTCTAGCTATGGACAAGGTGTGGATTAACCCATTTCCATGCAGTCCAACAAAGCTATTCCAGTCTAAACCCGCAAAGCCAGCTCCAGTCCCAAGGAACCTTTGATACTTTTTATGCTTCTTCCATTCCTTTTTATGGTTTCTATCATAATATGGAGATGTAGATCTTCGCTCCCTCCAGAACATTCCACCCAAACAGTATAGATTACGCATCCTTCTCAGTAGCCCACGCATGGGAACCCACAGAAGTGGGTCCATCCCTCCTTGACTGGAGGTCAAAGAATTTGGGTCTATTTTTGTTCTTTCGAGGCTATCCACAAGTGGTTTGTCTTAAGGTGTGGCTACTAACAAACCTGCCTTGACCTCAGGTGTGGTCACTTGGTGCTTTGGGTGTTAAGATGGTCCACAGAGGTGGGTCCATTTCACCTAGACCAAAGGTCAGAGAGTTCAGGCCTATTTCTGCTCCTTCAAGGACGTGACAGGAGCTTTGACTCACGGGGTGGCTGCCTACAGGATACTTGGCCTAAGATGTAATCACTGCACGTCCTACCTAAACAACAGAATGCTTAACTCAGGATACAGGTGATTGATGCTTCAGGTATTGAAGAGGTAATTGCTCTGTTTGTCCTTTGTATCATGTTAAAGCAGTCTGTTGCCTTCTTCCCTCCTTTTTGGATTAGGTATATAAGCACATGGAAAATAAACGGGCAAATTCAGTATTCACTGGATTGCCCTCCCAGTTCTATTCCATGTCTCTGTTTCCTCTTTATCTCTGTTCCTTCTGCCTAAAATTTCTAATCCACATGCTCCTATCCTGGAACATGCAAACCCTGTTGAGGCTTAACCCCGACACTCATGGAACTTTCTCTAAACCAGATGATAAATTAGGATGTCAAACAAATCTTAAAAATACCAAACTCAGGCAGATGAGGTGGGACCAGGGACTCGTGGTACACACACTTAGGAGAGAACCAACTCCTACCTGGGACTCATATGGTACACACAGTAGGAGAGAACCAACCCCTGAAAGTTTCCCCCTGACCGTCACATGCACACCCTGGCTTGTGCTCATGCATGAACACATGCAACACATGCACACACTGTGTATACTAGCTCGATTTTTATTTAATATAGGAACAGAAATCTTAGCTAGAGAAATAAGATGAAGAAACAAATAAGACAAATATAAATAGAAAAGGAGGAAGCATCTTTATGTGTAGATGATATGACTGATTCTATACATAAAAGATGCTAAATACTCCACCAGAAAATTCTCACAATATCAGTGTGTATCGCACACTTTCAGCAAGTGTCAGGATACAAAAGTAACACACAGAAAATCGGTGGTCTTCCTATACAGCAACGATAAATACATACATAAGAGAAATCAGGGAGACAATCCCATCCACAATAGCCCAAAACAAAAACAAAAGCTCACCTTGGAATAAATCTAATTGTATGAACTGAAAGAGTTCTGCAATGAAAACTTTAAAACAGGAAGAAAGAAACTAAAGAAGACACTGTGAGATCAAAGGGATTCTAGGCTCACAGATCAGAAGAATCAATACTGTGAAATGGTCAGGCAGTTGGGCAGTGGAGGTGCACACCTTTAATCCCAGAACTTGGGAGACAGAGCAGGCAAATATCTGTGATTTCAAGGCCAGCCTGGTCTACAGAGAGTGAGTTTCAGAACTGGCTCCATAGTTACTGGAAAACCCTGTCTCAAAAAAAAAAAAGTTAAAAAAGAAAAGAAAATGGTCTATCACAAGTAATCTACAGATTCAGCGCAATCCCAATCAAAATTCCAGCATTATTCCACATAGAAATAGGGGAAAATGTTAAAATTCAAATAGAAACAAAAGATCCCAGATAGTCAAAGAAATCCCGAGCGAAAAGTGTACTGGTGGCATTGTGCATCGCTATGCCTGATTTTGAGTTATAGTGCAGAGACATAGTAATAAAAACTGATTGGTACTGGCACAAAAGAAAACATATTGATCAGTGGACTCCGTGTGATAAGCCAATGATCCTGCAGTCCTCTGATTTTTGACAAAGTTTCCAAAAACACATTTTTGAGGAAAGACAGTATCTTCAACAAAGAGTTTTATATAAATGGAATAGCTACATGTGCAAGAATAAAACTGGATCTCTCTCTCCAATTATGCATCGAGGACCAAATGGATCCAAATGGATCCAAATGGATCGAGGACTTCAACACAAAACCTGAAACTCATAAACTACTAGAGGAAAAAAGGGGGGTTACATTCCTAGACAGAGACACAGGTGAGAACTTTCTGAGTAATCTCCAATCACTTGGGTGATGAGATCAATAATCATCAAGAGGGGCCTCATTAAATTAAAAAGTTTCTGTACAGCAAAGGAAAGCTTCAACTGAGTGAGAAGGCAGCCTACCTAATGGGAGAAAATCCTTGCCAGCTATAAATCTGACAGAGCATTAGAATCTAGAATATACAAAGAACTCAAGAAACTACACATCAAGAAAACAAACAACCCAACTGGCTAGAGATAGGAGCAGAAAGTTACCCAAAGAAGAAATACAAATGGCTAGCAACATTTTTAAGGTGTCTACATCATTAGCCATCAAGGGGAACGCAAATTAAAGCTATCCTGAGATTCCACCTCACCCCAAGTCAGGATGGTTATCTTCAACAAATCTAATGGCAACAAATGCTACTGATGTGGGAAAGAGGAACCCTCGTTTGCTGTTGGTGTGTGATTGTTTTGAAGACATTAATAATATGACCAAGTCAGCAATAATGTATCATTTTTGTATTAAGGAAAAAAATCAAAGCACTTCCTATTGGGGTTTACCATGAGTGAGTCCATGTTTGAGTTCCATGCTTCATGCTCCCTATGTCTCTCAGCCTCTGTCTGCCACACGAATCTGAATCTGTGCCTGCCTGAAGGCTGTCTTGTGAATCTGTCCTGTGTGTCTGACTGTGTGTCTGTGTGTCTGTCCCTCACCTTTGCATCCTTCATCCTTTGGCTTTGTTCTGTATTTATTAAACTGCACAAAAAGCATCACACAGGGGAAGAAATGAAGGATACTTGACAGAAATCCTTAAAATAGTTTTATAAAGGACTGAGCCACTACTCCAACTGACTCAGATAATCAATAGTATTATAAACATCACTGTATCTCAACCAATATCCAAGTGCTGTGTTCTGCAATTATGGTGAGTATTCATTTTAGAAGATTGTTTTCAGCCTCTGTTTTTGCTGCTTTCAGCAAATGATACATGTGTATTATCTGGGTCAGGGGTATGGAAGAAAACACAACTTAAGATTACAGCTATGCATTAGCTTAAGTTGTAATAGTTGATCATATGCCTTCTTAGTTAGGGTTTCTATTGCTGTGAAGAGACACCATGACCCTGGTAACTCTCAGAGAGGAAAATGTCTTGTTGGAGCTGGCTTACAGCTTCAGAGGTTTAGTCCATTGTCATTTGGTGGTATAAAGGCAGACATGGTGCTGGAGAAGAAGCTGAGAGTTCTATATCTTTTTTTTTTTTCTGAGACAAGGTTTCTCTGTGTATTCCTGACTGTCCTGGAATTTATTCTGTAGACCAGGCTGGCCTTGAACTCACAGAGATTCTCCAGCCTCTACCTTCTGAGTGCTGGGATCAAACACCACCTGGCCTGAATTCTACATCTTGGTCCACAGGCAGCAGAAGCAACTGGGTATAGTGACACACATCCTCCAACGCGGCCACACCTCCCAATAGTGCCATTCTCTACAAACATTCAAACACAGGAGTCCATGGGGGCCATACCTGTTCAAACCGCCACACATGGGAAACCCAAAGCAAGGAAGGTTGGCTGTTCCATTGTTCTCTTAAAGCCAACTTAAACAAACAGGCTGAGTAAACAGCGGGACAGCAACCTTACATTGACATGTACCATTATGTCTGGCTGTGGGAGTTATCAACAGTTCCAGTCTCTTAGGATGTACGAGATATTTTTATCCCAGTCACTGTCACATTGATGGGGGTGTAAACTGATGCAGCTACTATGGGAATCATTATGGAAGTTTCTCAAAGTGTAAAAAAAAAAAAAAAACCCTACCATATGACTCAACCATACAACTTCTGGGCATAAACCTAGAAGATGCTGTATCTACTACAGCAATAACTGTACATTCATATTCACTGCTTTCTGCTCCTTGCGGCTAAGACATGGAGTCAGCCCAGATGTCTATCAACACATGACTGGATAGTGAAAATAAGGCACATACACACAATGGAATTTTATTCAGCCGTATGGAAAAAATTAAATTATGAAATTTTCAATAAAGTGAATGGAACTAAAGCACACACTAAGTGAGGTGACCTGGGCTCAGAAAGACAAATGCCACCTGTTCCTATATGTGGATTTTAGCTTTGACTCTTTAGACATCAGTGATTAATTTTGGGTAGGGGTCAGGAGTTTAGAAAGAACCTGTGAAGTTGAAGAGGGAGAGAGGCCTTGGTGTAGTGGTCCTCATCCTCCTTAATGCTGCGACACTTTAATACAGTTCATGTGGTAATCCTGCAACCATAACATTATTTAGTTACTACTTCAGAGCTGTATTTTTGCTACTGTTATGAATAATGATGTAAACATCTGATGTGCAGGATGTCTGATATGTGGCCCGCAGGCTGAGAACCACTGCCTTAAGGGAGAGAAGAACACCCGTGAAAGGAAACAGAGTTTGGGGAGACAGAAGATGGAACTGTTGGGGTGTAAATAGAAGCAAGAGGACAGAGGAGAGGAGGGGGAGGGCAGAGGAGGGGAAGGGTAGAGGAGAGGAGGGGGAGAGCAGAGGAGAGAAGGGGGAGGACAGAGGAAAGGAAGGGGAAAGCAGAAGAGAGGAGGGGGAGGGCAGAGGAGAGGAGGGGGAGGGCAGAGGAGAGGAGGGGGAGGGCAGAGGAGAGGAGGGGGAGGGCTGGCCTAACCAGAACTAAGGATGTATGAAAAACCTTATAGAAACTCACTCATCTTAAACTAATTATTAAACATAATTTTCAAAAAGGAGTTTTAACAGACATACCCTTCCTGGGTGAACAGTACTTCTCCCAAAAGTCATAGGCTATTAAATGTAAACCATAGTGCCAGATGGGATACATTGCTATGAATTGTTTGTCAAGGTGGCCCCCCAATAATGCAATCTATTGCCATTATTCTTACGCTTTCTCTCTCTATATATGCACACACACACACACACACACAGAGTAAGATTCTATAGTTGAAAATACCATACACTTTGGTCACAGGGCATAGAAAAAACAAGCAGGAACTGGTATGGAAGCTTCCTTCCTGCTGGCTGGCATTTGTAGTGCTTGCTGGCAGGTGCTATGTGGCCACTTGGGAGAAAAGTCATCAATGGTTTTACTCAGCAGTGTACCCTGGATACGGTCATATTGACCTGCTAGGCAAGATGGACCCTCAGATCCAAGAGCGGCATGACTGTTGCGGGGCTAATCACTCCCTTTCGGATTTGATTTGAAGCTAGTTTCGCAGGAGGGAATTCATACCTGATACTGTAAACCTGCTCAAAGCCCAAGACTGGAGCGATCATAGGACCTGGAGTGCATGGAGCAGGGGAAGCCTAGCACTGTTGTCTTTTTAAAATGGGTTTGTTGCCAACTTTCCCTCTAAATATCTGTTGATACCCATATGCTGTTCTTGGCTGTGGCCAGAGAAGCTTCCTTTTTGCAGTGGACAGGAGTTAATGCAGAGACTCAAGACTCACTGACTGTTGAGCGACATCTCTACACAAAACATCTATCATTGTCTTGATTAAAGATAGCCTCAGAGGGGTCACCCAAAAGCACCAATGTTACTTTAAAAATGAAAACAAGAACCTTTTCTTAGGTTGTTAGGCCAAGAGTGAGACCAGATTTGAGTTCTCCACATCTCTCCCACTGTCTTCTGTCTGTTTATAGTTTACAATTACTGGCCTGAATGTAGTCTGTCTCATGTGTGTTTGTGTGTATGTGTGCATGTGTGTGTGTGCAAGTGTGATCTCTCTGTGTACATTCCTATTTGCCTGTGTGTTGTACTTGTGAGTTGTGCCTGGTTTTAGTAAATGAAGGCTGCTCATTTGTTTCTCGGCTGCCTAGACCCAAATAATCACACAGAAACAATATTAATTACAACACTGGTCTATTAGCTCAGGCTTCTTATTAACTAACTCTTACATCTTAAATTAACCCATTTCTATTAATCAGTGTGTCAAGGCTCTGGCCTACCAATAAGTTTCTGGTATCTTTCTCCTTCAGCAGCTACATGGCATCTTCCTGACTCCGCCTACTCTCTCTATATATCTCTGTTCAGATTCCTGCCTGGCTCTGTTCTGCCCTGCCATATGCCAAAGTAGCTTCTTTATTAAACAATGGTATATTCACAGCATACATAGGGGAATCCCACATCATCTCCTGTTTTCTGTCTAAATAAAAAGGATGGTGCCAGGTGGTGGTGCACACACCTTTAATCCCAGTACTCAGGAAACAGAGACAGGCAGAGCTCTGTAAATTCAAGACCAGTCTGGTCTACAAGAGCGAGTACAGGCTCCAAAACTACTGAGAAACACTGTCTCAAAAAAAATTAACTTTAACATAGTAACATTACATATAATGAAGCAGGTATTAAGCAAGAATTATAGTTAAAATATTTTTGTGAGTCTATAGTTTCATATATAATTTATCTTTATCATAGCTAAGGAAAACCAGAACTATAACTGTCTTCAACTCCATCAAAGACTCCAGAAGAATATATTACCTAAGTAAACATTGTAAGCAACTTCCAAAACTTTAGAATTGACAGAGACATCTTGTTCCCTGGACAGTCACCCAAAATTCTTCTGTAACATTGTGGCATCCAATCTTCAGCCTACAGACCCATGGTATCAGGCAGACTTTTCCATGGAGCAGGAAATTTGAAGGACAGTTACCCCTCTATTGGCAGTTTGTCAGTCACTTTCCTCTGTGTCCTGCAGAATGTCTGGCAGTCTCTGTCATGATGCAGGAATCCAGAAGGACTGGTCACTTTCTTTAGTCAGGTTCAGTAATCATTTTTCTGTGGGTCCTTCATGTCCAGTTCATCAAACAATCCAGGCAAGAGTAGTCTCTTGCCCACATGGCTAACCTTGTCACACTGAAGGCAAATTCCATGATGAGTTTCTTCGATGCCCATTACCTCTCTGAAGTAATTGGTGCTGCCAGAAACAGACATGTCTCGCTGTTGAGAAACATCAAAGTTCTTAAAACATTTTAAATGCCATTTTCTGTAGCCTTTGAAAGATATGAAGAATGCCTATCTAACTGAAATTTATCTTCGTATATCTAGAAAACCTACTTAACATAATTAAAAGCTTGGGATTATTATAAATGGTTATCTATTAATATGTATTTATTAACTATACATTACATTTTTAAATGAGCTGTATAAACATAATACCTTAAATAAAAGTAGAAATATACATATAACAAAATTGACTTTAAATTTGTATAAATAAATCAAAATCCATACCAATGCAAAGTATTCAGCTTCATATCATATCCCCCTTTAAGTGAAAACAAACATCTATAAACAATCATTTTGGGAATGTGGGCATTGTTTTTTTTCCTCCAAAGTGTCTCCTGCTGCTTGTTGGGCAAAGTATTTTTAGGGTTCACAGAGACTTTTGAGGGGATTTTATTCCATCAAATCATATTAAACTAGAAGGAATCCACAGGCTCTCATCTTCTGTGGAAACATAAGCAGAATCTCTTTTCCAAAGCAACATATTATTAGACCTAAATTTTGAAGTCAAGATACCTTTATGTTGGTTTAACTTAGCAGATCCCAGAATCAAATATCTCTCTGCAAACAAAAATATTCAAAGAAAAACACAATGACACACACACAATCCAGACTTCCATCTTTAAGAGGCTTATTTTTATTTACTCCTTTAATCTATGACTGTCTGTACTCTTTTTTTTTTTTTTTTTTTTTTTTA
>NW_026067901.1:1819971-1822865 GCF_014885135.2 Alexandromys fortis
AATGATTTTTGGACTTTCCCTTTGATTCTGTACTACCCCCTCCCTGATTTTGTGTTTTTTTTTTTCCTTTAAAAGAGCTTGTAATGGACGAAGCAGGCATCCTTCTCCTCTCGAGCCTGAGGGACCTCTGCCGTGGCAGAATAAAAATTCCTCTTGCTATTGCATCAACCGTGCTGTGAGTGTCTCTTGGGGCGACCTCCTCCTTGGTGGGGCTTTAGGGCCCAACAGAGGCTGTTCGTTCATTTCCCAGCCACCCAGAATCGAATAATCACACAGAAACTATATTAATTACAACACTGCTTGGTCTATTAGCTCAGGCTTCTTATTAACTATAAAAACTTAAATTAACCCATTTCTATTAATCAATGTATCACCACAAGGCTGTGGCCTACTGGTAAGTTTCCAGTGTTTGTTTCCTTTGGCAGCTACATGGGGACTCCCTAACTCCTCCTACTCTCTCTAAATATCTCTATTTGGATTCCCCTCCCCTTGCTTTATTCTGTCCTGCCTTAGGCTGAAACAGCTTCTTTATTAGCCAATGGTAGTAAAACATATTCACAGCATACAGAGGGGAATCCCACACCATCTCCTTGATCTGTATCATATCATTACTCAGTACTTATTGAGCAGCAGAGAAAACATGCTGTGGGAAATAAATGAGAATTTCATAAAATTATTTATTTGATGTGTATGGGTGTTTTGTTTGTCTGTGTGTCTGTATCAAGTGCATGCCTGGTGCTTTCAGAGGCTGAAAGAGGGCACCAGATTCCTTGGGAAAGAAGTTACAGGTGGTTGTGAGCCATCACATGAGTGGTAGGAGCAGAACTCGGCTCCTCTGGAAGAACAGCTAGTGCTCTTAGAGGAACCATCTCTCCAGCCCCTGGATGGGGAATTCTTTACAGAAATCTTGACAGGGCTTTACAAGGGGAGAAGTTACTTCACCAACCCAGAATAGCACTCAGAACCTCACACAGATGTTAACAACCTGTAACCGTATGTTGCCTACAACAATTATGGATGGGATATTTGTTTTGTTTAAGGTTGTTTTGGGCTTATGGGCTGCTTTCAGCAAATAATTGTCACACACAACAAACACATACACACAAAAACACACACACACGTATACACACATATATATTATTCTGAGTCTGAGACAAGAAGAGCATAGAATTGATTTTGTTTTTTGTTTTGTTTTGTTTTTCAAGACAGGGTTTCTCTGTGTAATAGCCCTGGCTGTCTTGGACTTGGAACTTGCTATGTAGACCAGGCTGGCCTCAAACTCACAGAGATCCGCCTGGCTTTTCCTCCCAAGTACACATTAAAGGCGTGTGCCACACCACCCAGAAAGAGCGTATTATTTGAGATTAAATCCATGCTAGGGGTCACAGGAGAGGGTAGAAGGTGAAAGGAGAGAAAGGGAGAAGAGCGGAGAAATATGTATAGCTCAATAAAAACAATAAAAGAAGATTAAAGTCATGCATTTAGCTTAGGTTGTAAAAGCTGATTACATGGAGTCAGGGTTCTCAAGAGGAACAGAACTTAGAGAATTATATATATATATATGAATTATTAGAACAGCATTTAGCTTAGGTTGTAAAAGCTGATTACATGGAGTCAGTGTTCTCAAGAAGAACAGAACTTAGAGAATAAAATATATATATGAATTATTAGAACAGCTTACAGGCTGTGGTTCAGCTATTCTAACAATGGCTGTCTACCAACCAGAAGGTCCAAGAATCCAGTAGTTGTCCAGTCCACAAAGCTGGATGTCTCAGCTGATCTTCAGTATACTCTAGAATCCTGAAGAAATAGGCTCTAATGCCAGCAGAGGAATGGACTTAATAGTGAGAAAAAGTAAGCAAATAGGGCAGGCTTCCTTCCTCCACATCCTTTTATATAGGCTGCCAGCAGAAAGTATGGCCCAGATTAAAGGTGAATCTTCCCACCTCAAAAGATCTATATTAAAACTGGATCTTCTCACTTCAAATGATTTAATTCAGAAAAAAAAAAAAACAGTCACAGGTGTGCCCAGCGACTTGGGGTTTCTTTTTAATCCAGATGTAGTCGACAACCAAGAGTAGCCATCACACATGGGAAATCCCTTCACCCCGTTCAAGGTTCAAACAGCACAAAAGCAGAGAAAACAGAAAGACCGTTGAGAGCTGGAGGGTGGAGAGGGCTGTGAAGTGTTGTCTTCTGCACACGACATGAAGCTTTACTCATGCACTCACGGTAGCCATGGTTGCCGGCACAACACCAGGGTTGTCAACATTCCAGTATGAGAAGGGTTCCAGAGGCCTGGTCCTTGCGTGGGGAGTGTGGTCATTTTTCTTCAGTGGTGTAGCCACTGGCAAGTTGCCCATGCTTTGGTAAATAACTATACACTCTTGCTCATGCAGCAACCCTAATTAAACTCAGGGTGTCGTTATTATTATTTTGGACTTTTTGTTGTTATTGCTTTCTAACTTTTGAGACAGGGTTTCTCTGTGTAGTTCTGGCTGTCCTGGAACTCACTCTGTAGACCAGGCTGGCCTCAAACTCACAGAGATCTGCCTGCCTCTGCCTCCCGAGTGCTGAGATTTAAGGTGTATACCATCACCACAGGGCTTATTACTCTTTTTTAAGACTTAAAAGTAGAGGTGGGATAAAGGAAGGTCGGATAGGGGAGCAGGGAAGCACACATCTTAATTAAGGGAGCCATCTTAGGGTTGGCAAGAGATTTGGTGCTCCCAGGTGCCCAGGGCGATGTCCCCAGTTAGTTCCTGGGGCAGCTGAGGACAGAGAATCTGAAATGACCCTATCCTATAGCCATACTGATTAATATCTTGCATATCACCATAGAACCTTCATCTGGAGATGGATGGAGATAGAGACAGAGACCCACACTGGAGCAC
>NW_026067901.1:1823258-1824227 GCF_014885135.2 Alexandromys fortis
AAAAAAATTATATTTAAAAAAAAAGTAGAGGTGGGATGGATGTGTTGGGAAGAGGATTCTAGAGAGAGTGGAAAAGGATAAGAGCAAGGAATGGGGGCTAACTCCGATCAAAATATGTTATAGATATGTATGAAATTGCCGAAGTGTAAATTAAAATATTAAAAAGAAATAGAGGCTGAAGAGGCAGCTCACCTCTACAAAGACCTGGGTTCTGTTACCAGCATCCACACGGAGGCTCACAATCGTCTGTAGCTCAAGTTTCCAGAGGATCTGTCACAACCTCTGGTCTCTGGGGCACCTGCACACACAGGGTACACAGACATATATGCAGGCAAAAAAACCCATACACACCAAATACAATAAATAAATCTAAAATAAAGAAAAGTGGAAAAGAAAGGAAGAAAGATAAAAAAGAAAGGCTCTGCCTGTCCTCAGTAAAGTGCACCTCTGTTGAATGGCGTTGAATATTTCTATGTGAACCTTAAGAATAATGCCCAAGGTCCATGATCAGTAATATTGATAGAATTATAGAATAAAAGGTCATTTTAAGATTTCTATCTCTCCCCCTCAAAAGGCCCCTTCTGGAAAGCCAAGGTGGCCCTGCTGTCTGTGACAGGAACTAGCCACAGTGAGAGTTCTGATTCCACAGGCGTGGGGCGGAGCTCAGGAATATGCTTCTCTTGCTGGCTTGCAGGGGACACTAGTGCTGGTGGGCTTGAGTAGGAAGGACAGAGTAGACAGTAAGTAGATAATTCATTAAGAAAAAGAGGGAAGCATAAACTCCAAGAGAAAACGGAAGGGCCAGGGGAAAACAGTCACTTGGTAAAGGCTAAAAGTTCACAGTGCCAGGACTTCTGCTATAAATCTGCCTGGACAAGCTTCGCCCGGCCCTAAATTCCTGCTTAATTTATTTTTAGATTAATTTATTACCTTTATCTGTGTGTTTGTGCATGCGTGTGTGTGTGTGTG
>NW_026067901.1:1824553-1831575 GCF_014885135.2 Alexandromys fortis
GAGAGAGAGAGAGAGAGAGAGAGAGAGAGAGAGAGAGAGAGAGAACGAGAGAAAGAGAGAGAATTTCCCTTGCACACGCTATCATGTTCAGCTTTTACGTGGATTCTGGGGATCTGATCTCAGCCCCTGTACACTTGTGCAGACCGCTCTGCACCACGGAGCCATCTCCCTGCCCAGTGCTCTTCTTTGTCATTTAGCAGTTGTCCTTTGTGCTGCCCTCCTGAGCCAGTCTGGTCACTCCCGTGTTCTGCATTCACCACCATTTTACACTGCAGTGATATTTTTTGTTGTGTGTGTGTGTGTTTTAACAAATAAAGCTGCCCAAAGATCAGAGTGCAGAGTTGATCCGCTAGAGGCCAAGGAGTGGTGGCACACACCTTTAATCCCAGGGAGACAGAGGCAGAGGGATATGTCTGTTCAAGGTCACCCTGGGGTACACAAGATTGAATATGTCTTAAAAGGAAACAGCTCACACGAAGGTGATTCCAACATTTGGGAGTCCCACTCCTTTAATTCCAGGACTAGGGAGGTGGAGACAGGAGCCATATGGCTGGGTGGAGAGAGGAATATAAGATGGGAGGGGACAGACGCTCATTGCAGTCTGAGGTTTGGTGGAGAAAGTTGTAACCTGAGGATGCATTCTGAGGACAGGATCGCCCCTTCGGTCTGAGCACTGGTGCAGGTAAAAGGTTTCTCTAATGGTTGGCCGCTCTGCTTCTCTGATCCTTCAGCTTTCACCCCAATATCTGCCTCCAGATTTTATTTATTAAGGCCAATTAAAATTTGTGCTATAGTAGACCAATCCCGAGAGCTCTTGGGAGATCGGCACCTTCGTCAGGCATCTGTTCTAAGTGTTTGGGAACTTGTAATGGGTTGGCCAGAGGGAAAGAGAATAGGAATGGGGGTTTGCATGGAGAATTCTGGGCCGGAGGGTGGTGGCCCAGAGCAACATCTCAAACAAGAGCTGTGACATATGGTTTGACACTGGCCAGCCACAGGGAGTAAGATCAGAGTTGAGAATCTAAAGTCATTATTGAGTCTCTGCTTTGGCGTCAGCAAAGAGAAGAAAAAAAAAAAAACAGACTAGAGAGGGGTTAGCCTTGGCTCACGTGGGTGGAGCAGGGAAGACAACAAAGATAATCAGCAGACCACTAAGTTCTGAGACACAGTTCTCGATGGAACGTGCTATGGAGGACATTCTTGCTGCTCAGCGGGGAACTCTGGTCGCATCTCCAGCTCGCCCTTGAGCTGCCACTGAAAGTCCACATCAGCCAAGGACTACATCAAGCCTCCCAGAGGCTCAGATCCTTTCTCACATAAACCCCTTTTTCATTTGTCCTCCTGCTGGGTTCCTTTCCAGCTAAAACAGAAAGGTTCAGTGGGAACAGAAGAGGCATAGACTAACTAGACACCTGGTGAGAACATTTCGGTTGGGCTGGGGTGTGTGTGGGGGTAGCTCTGGGGTTGAGCAATGTCTAGTCATGGGTGAGGGGCTGGTTCCATCCGTAGCACCAAGGGGGGGGCGGGAATCTAAACCAAAAGGAAACAATCCTGTTTGCCAAAACTTGTCAACGGAGTCAGCTCACATTCCGATGGAGAGGGAGGGAGCAGGACGAAGAAGGGCCCCTTTGCTCCACCTGCTGCAGATCTCCCCACTTTGGGACAGACACTAGAGGTAGGGCAGCGGTACTGCAGGCTTTGCGCCTCCTTCTTAAAAAAAAAAAAAAAAAAAGAGCTTCCTGTGAGCTTCCTACCCAAAAGGACCAACCAATAATGGGTTGAACAAGGGCTCATTGCTGCTGCTCAGTGTTGATCAGTGCTTAGACATAGGAGAGGCCTTGGGTGGCTGTGGAGGTAGGAGAGGCAGAAGGAAGGCCACAGCACCCTTTCTGTGAGCTGGCTTGGTCCATCCATCTCTTCATCATTTTCTACAGAAATGGCTCTATCTCTTAAGGAAACACGTGGAAATGAAGGATTCAGCCAGCAAGCCTTGTATGGCTGATCTTCTCAGACAAGGAACTTGGTGCTGGGACTATTAAGGAAGTCAGGGGTGGGGGGAATGGTATGCAAACACGTACCGGCCTGTGAGTACCTGTCTGAGGGCTTGTGTGTTCTAGCGTGTCTGCTGATCTGGAGAGGCTCAAGACTGACAGCCTCAGCAACGGTTGATGACGGTGGTGGCGCTGGTGGCGGCGGTGGCTAGTATCACGTGGGCCTTCCTATATGACATTTCTAGAGAGGTTTTTACAAACATTAAATAAATTTTCACAGCAACACTGTGAGCAGAAAGGGAAATAAACTCTGCTTTGCGGACCAGGAAATCAAAGGGCCCCTTGATTGAGTAACTTGACCACATACATTCACATAGCCAGTCCTAGGCAGAGCCTGAGTTTGACATCTGGTTGTCTGGTGTCGGCATTTACTTCCTTAACCAGTGTAGTCTTCCACATAGATGGAAGAGTTAGCTAAATGCTCAGTAGGAATATTGTCAGCAATAGCAAGTGAGCGTTAGTTCCCCCTCCCCCCACACCAGTTGACCTCTGACTTATTTAACAGATACAGAATATAAGCTTGTGTCTTGGGTCATCCACAGAATGATCTTGTTATTTATCCCCACCTCACAATGAAGAGACTCAAGGTTAGGAAAGTTTACTCGCTCGCCAACACCCGTGACTGGCACATGGCCAGAACTAGACTTAGGCAGGGCAGCGAAGCTCACATTTTCGTCTGCTGCCCCACCCCAAAGGAAAGAATGACTAACTTTCTCTTTCAGGTTCTCCCTTGAAGTCACCGAACAATTCAACAAAAGCTCCCTTAGCCAGAAGTTTTATTCTCTTTATATCCCACAAGTTTACTTAGCCTGCATCACTAGAGTCTGGGTCTCCTGTTCAAGCAGCCATACCGTGATCTCATCTCCAAAACACTGCCTCAGGGCGTAGCCTGTGCTCTCCACGTCTTTTGAAAGCTGGCTTGGAGGGTATATAGGCAGCAGGAGAAGGCAGGCGGGGTCATTTCGGTTGCTTTGCTGTGTGCGTGTGGGGTGTGTGTGTGGGGGGTGAGACAGCACAGCTAACGCCCAGGGAAGCTAAGAGGACCCCTGAGCTCACTCTCTCAGCGCGCTACAATTTTATTCAACTTGCAAATGAAACTGCACTTTGCTCCTCTCTTGTAAAGTGTCTGATAGGAACTTTATGAATGAGCGTTAAAGTGAGGAATGATAAGACTGAATGTTCTAGAAAGATGATTTATGGATGCTTTGGCTCATTCTCCCTCTCAGATTTATAAGACTTGACAGACAGCCAGCTGCTAAATTGTCTCCGCACTCTGCCCCTCAGATCCTTCTCCTGCCCAATGACGATTGCAGTATTGGCTTCAAAGATGGTTATGAAGGCAAAACAAACAACCAGTCATCATGACCAAGAGATGGCGCGGTCCCCAGCATTTCCTTCATAAGCAGACAGCTCCCTCATTCTTTTCTTCCCTCAACCCCTCCTTGCTCCCTCCCCTGTGCTCCAATTCAGTTTTATAAAGAAAGAAGGGAAATGTAGCTACTTTTCTTATGGAAGACTTAGCAGCAACCATTGTTCACTGTTGAGTAGCTGGTGTACCTTAGCCCCTCTATTCTCTTTTCTCTCTTTTCCCTCTCCTATTCCCTCTTCTCTCCCCTCCCTTGTTCCTCTCTCCTCCTCTTCCTCTCTCTCTTTATCTCGATATCCTTGTAAATGCTAAGCGAGTGCTTTATCCCTGCCTTCTTGTATTCTTTTTACTACACTATTTTAATAAATAATACGGGGTTGGGGTTGGGGATGGCTCCATGGTTAGGAAGACTTGCTGTTCTTGCAGAGGACATGGACTTGGTTGTTAGCATCCACATGGCAACTGTCTGTAACTTCAGTTCCAGGGGAGACAACTCTCTCTTCTGGCCTCCAAAGGCACCGGATAAACACTCACATATATGAAAATTAAAAAAAAAGAGAGATTCGCTTTTTTCCTATCAAGCCTTTTAATCCTCCAAATTAACCAAACCGGAAAAACAAGACTCATAAAAACTTTCGCCTGTTCACCTCACAAACTCTAGTCATGTTTCTGGAAGGAATTATCTCAGCGACTGCTACATGCTTTTGCAAATACCCATTGGATACACATCGATGAAGCGGGGATCTGAAGGATCATTTTAAGAGCACGGAATAGTGGACACTGTGAGTCCCTGCCTGTACCCCTTTAGAACAGTGGCTGGCCTTGCTGCAGACACTGAGGTCTCATTTCCTGACTTCTTATTGAAGTAAGTCACGCTGAGAAAGCCACTTTGCCCAGGTCCCTCTCCCTGGGCAGCCTTCATCTGAGGTGATGTGGGAGTAGGCTGTGTGCCCCTTCTCTGTGGTGGTTGTGGCACCCTCATGGCTTCCCACGGCACCAGTCAAGGGCTTTGGTAGGTCGTATCTGAATCCAGAGTTTCCCTCTTCCTGAGGCTTCTTCCCTTCCCTTCCTTCCTTCCTTCCTTCCTTCCTTCCTTCCTTCCTTCCTTCCTTCCTTCCTTCCTTCCTTCCTTCCTTCCTTCCTTCCCTCAAGTTTGGATCTCCAGACCACTTGCTCATAGACTTATGCTCACTTTATTTTGCTTCAGAATCTGTTTCCTGGGGAACTCAACCTGTGCCAGACACCTAACTGGTTGATTCTTTTCAAAAGTCTGCAGTCGGTTAAACCAAGGCTCTCTTGATGTCATTTAGCAAGCCTGAGTCATGTCTTATGTTTCCTGTAGGGTCAGAATGTTCACCATTGTAGATGTTAAGTTAGCATAGAAGGGCTTCACACTGATACTTGCCTAATACAGAAACGCAACCTACTAAAAATGGCAATAATAGCTACGCATGTTTAGACAGCTGATTTTATGCACAATAACTTTTCTATAAATTAATTTAGGGCAGTGGTGGCATACATCTTTAATCCCTGCAATCAGGAGGCAAAAGCAGAGGCAGGTGGATCTCTCTGAACTGGAGGCCAACCTGGTCTACAAAGTGAGTTTCAGGACAGCCAGTGATACAGTGAAAATCCTTGTCTTGAAAAACTGAAACAAAACAAAGGAAAAACAAAAACAAACGAAAATACTTAGGGTGAATTAATATCAGAAACGAGCTACACTTAGCTCTATGACTCTATCAGCAAAGTTTGTACTTTTAGAAAAACAGACAGAATGCAACTACATTTTTTGATAAAGAGATTTTAGTGTTTTATAGTAAGTGTTTTCTGTGTGTATTTAAATTGATTTACAGGTATAACAAAAGCTCAATTCCAGGTTTTTTTTTTCTTGTACTGGCTTAGTAATGTTTCTAAATTTATTTAGAATATTAAACAGACATGAATAGTTAAATAATATGCCCTAGTTGACATTAAACACAATTTTACATAGGCAAATTAATAAAGGCATAATTAATAAACTAGTGTGGACGATAAAAGGTTAGCTAGCAGGGGGCAGGAGAGCTGGGTCAGTAGAACTCGTGTAAAAGGAAACCGCGATTGGGAAGGCACCACCACTGAGGGGAAAAGAAGTACCCACAATTGACACAGAAAGGATGATTTGGAAGAAATTCATGTACAGTCTTAACTCTTACTGGATTGATTCAAGAATTAACTAATAGTTGGGCAGTGGTGGTATACATTTTTAATCCCAGCACTTGGGAGGCAGAGACAGGCAGATTTCAGTGAGTTCTGGTCTACAGAGTGAGTTCCAGGACAGCCAGAGCAACAGAGAAATTCTGTCTCAAAAAACGGTGGTAGGGGAGACTGGAGAGATGGCTCAGCAGTTAAGAGCACTGGCTGCTCTTTCAAAGGTCCTGAGTTCAATTCCCAGCAATCACATGGTGTCTCACGACCATCTATAGTGAGATCTGGTGCCCTCTTCTGGTGTGCAGCATACATGCAGGCAGAATGCTGTATACATAATGAATAAATAAATCTTAAGAATTAACTAAAGGAAAACAACCATGGCAGTCTGTATCATGAATAATAGAAACTCTGAGACAGAAATTGGGGTTCAACACAAAAACCAGAAAAACAAAGCAGCCAAGTCACTCCTACAAAGGCTGGGCGACCGAAAACTAAACAGACTAAATCTCTTTCTCCTCCCATTTTATATTCCCTCTAATGCTGGGATTAAAGATGTGTGTCACCATTGACTGACATCTAGTGGCTTTAGCCTCTGGTCTTCAGGTAAGATTTATCAAAATACAAATAATATACCACTACATCCCCTTTTTGTATAGAATAAAAAAGAAAGCTATAAATAAGAAAAACTATATACAGTAAGTACAATAACTACATATAATATATACAGGCAATAAATCTATCAACAATGTCTAGTCCATTTGTATTTGACAAATTTAGAGAAAATACTCCATATCTATCCTATCTTGGTGGGTTCAAAGTCGTGTACCCACTTCTGTAATCCCAGTACCCAAGAAGCTGACCATAATAGTTGCTTTTCTGTTGCTGTGGTATAACACCCTAATCAAAAGCAACTTATGGAAGGAAGGGCTTGTTTGGCTTACACGTGGCTCATCATGGTGGTAGTGAGGCAAGACTGGAACGAGTCTTTCTCTGTCCTATCAGCAAGCTCCCAAATGATGACATGGAAACGTCTCACTAATAATGAAAGCTTGACTTTAGCTTCAGCTTATTTCCAACTAGCTCTTATAATTTAAATTAACCCATATCTATTAATCCGCGCTTCCATGTGGCTTGTGACTTTTACCTGTCCTCCTGCAGGTCCTGCTCTCTCTGCATCCACTCTTGACTCCACCTTTCTTCTTCCCTGAGACCTCCCTGTCGCCAAGTCCTGCCTAACCCCTTCCTGTCTAGCTCTTGGCAATTCAGCTCTTTATTAAGCCAATCACAGTGATGCATCTTCACACAGTGTAAAGGAATAGGGCACAGCAGCAGGAGGCTGAGCGATCACATCTTTAACAGCAAACAGGGAGCAAAGAGAGAAAACCAGGAACAGGGAAGGCTAAAAACTCTCCACGCCC
>NW_026067901.1:1835525-1894930 GCF_014885135.2 Alexandromys fortis
AAAAAAAATTGGCTACCAAGAAGCTGCACTTGGCTCCTGTTTTTGTGGGTCTAGAATCCCCCCTTTTTTCTTAAGCTTTTTTAGGTCTTATATGGATCCATGACCCAGACAGTGCACATTATGATGTAAAGGGAGGATACACATTGGTTTCCTGGCCTTCTAAACCCAAATAATCGTACAGAAACTATATTGATTACAACACTGTTGGCCAATGTCTGAGGTGTATTTCTAGCTAGCTCTTACATCTTAAATTATCACCATGAGGCTGTGACCTACTGGTAATTTTCCACCTTCTGTCTCCTTTGGCAGCTACATGGCATCTCTCTGACTCCACTTCCCACCTGACTTTACTCTGCTAAGCCATCGGCCAAAACAGCTTTACTCATTAACCAATAAAAGCAACACATATACAGGAGGGCATCCCACATCAATGTACCATACATTTTTAAAAGATCCTATATTTTAACCCTGAATTTCTACTTTTAGAGAATAGGACAAAGAGTCATACACATACACAAAATAGCAGAAGTGGGCTATTACATTATTGTATAGATTATTATATAGATAGTGAGGGTTATTATAAAAAATGTGAGCATCTTCTATCTATCAACATTTATATATTTTGAGGAATTTTTAGTTGGGGTCTGATTTCGTAACCCAGGATTGCCTCAAATTCATATTCTCCCTGCTTCTACCTCACAAGTGGTGGGAAAGGAATTTTCAATTATGTAGATAAATTACCATAATTTAATAGTACATTTGAATTCAAAACTGGATGCTATTCTTAGTGTCAAAAAGTAAGTGCCCATACAAAGCAAATTGCTACCAGCAGCAGTTGTGTGTGGACTATGAAGTTTGCATAGTTTGTTTTTTTTCTTTTTGTACATTTTCTACAGTGAGCAAGTTTTCTAAGTGCATGCATGTTTGAACAATGGAATGGGAGGCAAAGAAACAAAAGCAGGCACTGCTAGATGTTCTCTGAGACTTTGTTCTTCAGCAGAAGAGAGCTGAAGGGAAGTGCAAAGATCAAGGCAACTCCCCTTCCTTCTCCTTTTCTTTTCTCCCTCCTTCCTTCCTTGCTTTAATGATGAAATACAATCATTGGAGAAGAGGCTATAGATAGCAAAGTAGAAAAAAACAAAAATGCAGGAGCTGGAGAGATGGCTGCTCCTGCAGAGGGTTTGAGTTTGATTCTCAGCACCCACACTGAGCAGCTCACAACAACATGGAAACTCCAGCTCCAGGGACCTGATGCCCTCTTCTGA
The DNA here is from genome assembly GCF_014885135.2 of Alexandromys fortis. Taxonomy (NCBI): domain Eukaryota; kingdom Metazoa; phylum Chordata; class Mammalia; order Rodentia; family Cricetidae; genus Alexandromys; species Alexandromys fortis. Next base: position 1,836,791 of record NW_026067901.1, read on the forward strand.
CCTTCTCTGGCACGCACATACAGCGGGTGCACACACATGGGCACACAAACACACAAATATTATAAAAAGAAAGTAAATGCAAAGGGAAATGTTCTGGGGAGATAATTATCAAATGAAGAATACTGCAAAAGAGGGGCATTGGGACACATTCCAGACTAAAGGGAATGGGTGTGGAGTGGTCAGACGGCAGGTTCTGACAGTCGGACCCTTTCTAGCACAGAGGACGGAAAAACAATACATTTCTTTGTTAAATAAGAACACTGAATACAGAAGCAAGGTGTCGAGCTCATTATTAAATTGATATTGCTAAGTGGTTTGTACCTGAGCCCCAGGATTTTGCCTAAACGCTAAGCACTTAAAATGGCAAGCAGAGACAGCAGGACGTTAACATGCAGCTCCCTTCTGAGGCACAACAGTTAATTAGACTTCATTTACAAATGCTCATTTCCTATTGACAATATGACTTGGAGAATGCTGGCATCAGGCCAAATAATTGTGGAAGCAAAATAGCCACATTTCCCACTAGAAGTGACTGTCAGATGGTGAAGTCCTGGGTTCAAAGGAAAATTTTATATACTAAAAAACTGATAAACTACATATACTACTTTTTAAACACAGGTTGAGATTTAAGATTTCTTATTAAAAATAATCTTCCTGGGCAGTGGTGGCGCACGCCTTTAATCCCAGCACTTGGGAGGCAGAGGCAGGTGGATCTCTGTGAGTTTGAGGCCAGCCTGGTCTACAGAGCTGTAGGGGTTTAGTGCTAGCCCGGACCATAAATTATAGCTCTCTGGACCGGCATAGAGGTGCAGAAATAAAGACACAACTCACATGGCTTTTTCGGGAGGGAGATTTTCAGTGGTCCCTCATGAGGTCCTGAGTTCACATCCTGAAGAATTCCTCCATTTATTCTCCAACCCATCTTAATACCATAACTTAACTGAGGGTGAAATACATTAGCATTCTGTCTCATAGGTAACCAGGTGAATGACCTTTAGTCATGTCCACAACTACCTGTCTGCTCTGTGTGCTATTACAAAGAAAGGGGCAAAACATCCTGACCTTTTATAGCACCAGCCTGCCTGGCAGGATACGTGACCCATCTCAGGTGTGGCCTATGGCTTGATGGCTTGGCTGCCATGCCATATAGAAATATGGGCATACACAAAGCATGTTCTAGGATTGGCTTCATAGCTATTGGGAAACCCTATCTTGAAAAACAAAGCAAAACAAAAGCTAGCATGCAACAGGTACTTTCGATTTTTAAAAAGTATATTTTAGTCACATAAGGTTCCAAAAAAATAATAATAATTACAGTTCCCTGTTGTGGAATATTAGCTAAAGATGTGTTACATTCTTTTATGCTGTGGAGCATTTGTTTAATGGTGCAGATGTGGTGCATTCTTTTATGTTGCGTTTGTTTGATTCTGTGAAGCTGTGTTACTTTGTCTGCCTAAAACATCTGATTGTTCTGATAAAGAGCTGAATGGCCAATAGCTTAGGCAGGAGAGGGATAGACAGGCTGCCAGGCAGAAAGAAAAAATAAAAGGAGAAAAAGAAGAGAAGAGGAGGAGCAAGAAAAGGAGAAGGTGAGGAGGACGCCAGTAACTCAGTCACACAGACAGCTGGGGAGTAAGAAGGAAAGAAAGGTATATAGACTAGAGAAAGGTAAAAGCCCAGAGGCAAAAGGCAGTCAAGATAATTAGTTAAGAAAAGCTGGCTAGAAATAAGCCAAGCAAAGGTCAGGCAAACATAAGGAAGAATAAGTCTTTGTGTATTTATTTGGGGACTGAGTGGTGGATCCTCAAAGAGCAAAGAGTAAAAACAAAACAAAACAAATAGAAAAACAGCAGTTCCCAAAAGAGCTATTTGATTTGCCTATATAGACAGCTAAACTTTGAGAACTATGATAAATGTAAATTTGATAATCGGTGTGTTTTTATACATTCTTGTCTTTTGAAAAACCAGAACCATCAATAAATATAAAAAGAATTAGAGCTGCATATCTGTAAAGATATTTGATTGCTCATCCATTCCACTACCGTTTACCAAGTTCCTCTTGAAGTACACAACTCAGTTGAGGTTTACAGGTCTCTAAGCTGCTGTGGAGGTCAAAAGCAAGTGGATAGAGTCCATCTCAAAGATATTCACTGAATACTAAGGAAGAGCCAAAAAACGCACTACATGGAAAATATGCCAGGACCCTTCATCACTAGCTTGATGGCTGCCTTCCCTTGGCCCACACATCAAAAGGTTATTATAACACTCAAAGTATCTTGAGGAAGGAGCAAAGAATGAGATGACACTTTGTTGGCGTATCCCTGTTCACTCTGCTTAGATGTGCTTCCATGTCTTTGTACGGAGGTGAGTGGTTTTATGTATTAAATTATCTGATTTATGTAGTTTTACCTCCTACCAAGGTGGGCAACCAGATTTTTATATTGCTCTGAGTAAATCTCACTTTGAAAGATGACCTGGGCTTAAGGAAACGAAGAACAGCAGAATCGGCTTGTATCCCCACCCCTCAGGAGCTCTTTGGTGGCACAGTTTTGGGCATGAGAGAGAAGACAATGTCTGTTCACTCATAGAGGACAAGATATCTGTCAGAACAAATTTAGAATTAGGAAGCAAGATTTCCCCTTAATAATCCTCTCATCTGAGTGTATATTTGTAGACTAAAAATAAAACATATCTTCTGTAACTGGTAGACAGTTTCTGAAATGGAGATATGGAGCCTCCATTCGGGGTCTCAAAGCTGGAAACCCATTGGCATGGTCTTTCTTAGGTCAAAGTGTCTCTCTGGGAGATCTCTTTCCAGGTGTAGCAGCCGTTAAGCCCAAGAATCCAAATGAGCAAAATCTAGAGCTAGACTTGTATATTGTTCTATTGTTAAATGAAGTATATTGAATTAAATTTTTCTCACTGAAACATTAAACTCTGAATAACAATTAGAAATAAATTATAGTGTTAGAGTAAAATATTAAATAAATCTAAAGCATAACATCACAGTATCTGAATCTTTAATTTTTACAAATGTCAAATGTACATGATAACTAGAAATATAAATGTATTATTGTCAGTTTACATACATATACACATTCGGATGTGCAGATGTAATCAAGACACTTTCAGTGATGGAGTGAGTTATATGGAGTATTTGGAGGGCATTTGCCCAAGACTGAGTTGATAGAGACGCATGCTAACAGTTGTCAAGATGTCATTAAAGGTGATCAGGGAGGAAGACAAATCAGAACTATCTGGGGGGGTAGAATAACTGCTTTGGCCGCATTCCTTCAAAAATGCACACTCGATCCTATCTGGCACCTGGTCCTCAGCGTAGGTTAGAGTGGAGTCAAAGCAAGGGTCATGTCCCCAGGGGAGCCTTCTCTGGCCTCTGGGTCAAGGCTTGTCTCTCTGTTCCTCCTCTCGTTCGTGCGTTCACGGGTGGAATCTTCTGAGTGACGTCAATCTCTGCTTAACTCCAAACTCCCTGAAGAAGCCCCAGAGCACCTGGCATTTGGTAAATGTTAGTTAAAAGAGTGAATGAACTCGATGGTGAAGGCGGTGAGCCAAGATTCCTCTGCTGGGTTCCGCAGGCTGTCATTTCCCACAACGGGGTTTATTGGCGAAGAGAGTTTGGAAGGAAGAAAGGAACAATAAATTCAATTCTAACGTGTTATATGTGGATGAAAACTTGGAACGCTTCATTTTAGAAGTACGTGTGCATAAATAACTGCCAGCAGAGAAGCCTGGAAGACCGTCAATTTTATATCTTTCTCATTAAAATCGCCTCCTTTGTGGCTTTGAAATAGCCTTTTATGCCTCAAATACAAAATCAAGCACACAGAAAATTACTTATTTCTTATTTTAGGAACAGTCATTTAGAACGGAAGCTCATTTTTCATACAGTTACTCTATACAAGTTATAAATAGGATCCTTCCCCTTAAATCCTTTCTGCACAGCCCCTGGTGCAGGGCAGCCCAGCCACGGCACTCTGGGAAGTCCCAGAGCATCCTGTCCCAAGAACCCAGGTTGTGTATTTGCGACTGGTTCCAGATAATCCTGGCTTTTCCTCTTGTTTGATTTCAAGGTTTCTTAACTGCTTTGTGACTTTTCTGGATGTCTTTTGTGACTTTCCAGCGATCACTTTCACTTCTCTGGTCTTAGATGAAGATTATTTCTCTGTACCGTGTTAACTTTGGCATCCCAGTCTGGTAGGTACGAGTGTCCACATGGGGCTAGAACCGAGAACACTCGGGCCAGCATCTTGTCTCTCGAGGCATCTCTGAGTGCTTCTGGAAGGTGTGGAGCTAGCTTCCCCCAGGCCAACCACCTGAGCATTTCATTTGAATGTCAGCTATAAATTTCTTACGATAGCACTAGAAGGATATTTATCAAACATACATTTTACTTTTATTTGATTCATTCCAAAGCCTGTCGTCTTCTTAACCTCTATGCCATTGAGAATAGGTCTATATATACAGTTTCCAGGATCTAGAAACTTAGAAGAGGCACACACACTGGCTAGGCTTCTCCTGCTTTTGGTCAAATCGTTTTACAACAAGAGTTATCATTTATTAGGTAGTTAACCTGCGCTGTGAGCTACTGAGACATGCATGTGCTGTGCCACCTATTTCTATGACTGAGACCTCTGAAGCAATGAGCGGAAGTCAGTCTCTCTTCCTTCAGGTTGTTTTTCTCAGGTATTCTGTCCCAGTGACAAAAGCTGACGAGCAGAGTAACTGATATGGTTTCCTTTGTAAATATGAGAAAACAAGGTGCAGAAAAACCGAGCAACGTTCAAAAGTTCACAGAGAAAGGATGCTGTGGAGCCAAGATAACAGCTGGGGTGGGGGCATCCCAGCACTCAGGTGGCAGAGGCAGGCGAATTCCTGAGCTAGAGGCCAGCCTGTACTACGAGTTCCAGGACAGCCAGTGCCACACAGAGAAACCCTGTCTCAAAAAACAAAACCAACCAACCAAACCCTCGGGGAAATATGGGCCCACAAAAAAGTTGTATCAATTTATAACAGCAACATTTGTAGGCCAGATGGTATGTTCAAATTAGGGACCTCTTCTACTGTTCGACTCACACGTCACACGTATATCCCGAACTTCCTTTCTCGGCGGGGAAGAGACAGACATCTTTAATAAATAAATAAATTTAAAAAAAGAGAGAGAAGAAAATAATAAGAAAAAAAAAGATGAGCTTTTATGCTGAAGGGGAGGCCTAGATCTTCTTCAGTACCCACCCTCTCGCTGTCGCAGTGGGAGGAATTTGAACCAAGCTGAGAATTTAGCGGTCTTTTCAGTATAGGGCGGACACAATAGGATGCTTTGTGCTTAAAAGTTTGGGGATTGAAAATCCATGGCCTCTGCTTCTTTTTGCAAATGTACAAAATAATGGTAAAAGCCATTTAGCGAGCACTTATTACGCTAAGGGTAAACTTAAGTGCTTTGTACACAGAGTCATGCGATCTCCAGATGGGTCCCTGTCTCAGGGTTTCTATTGCTGTGACAAACACCATGACCCCAAAACAAACAAACAAAAAACAGGTTAGGGAGGAAGGAGTTTATTCAGTTTATACTTCCACATTGTTGCTCATCACTGAAAGAAGTCAGGACAGGAGCTCAAACAGGGCAGGATTCTGGAGAAGGAGCTGATGTAGAGGCCATGGAGGGGAGCTACTTACTGGCTTGTCTCACATTGCTTTCTCAGGCTCCTTTTTTATAGAGCCCAGGACCACAAACCCAGGGTATGGCCCCTCCGCCATGGACTGGGCCCTCCCACACTGATCACTAACTGAGAAAAAGCCTTACAGCTGGATCTCTAGTCGGTAGGGGCGAGGGCTCTAGTTAGGCATCCACTTGACTTCTCCGTGTTCCATGAGGAATATAAGAGTTGTCTTCCGCAATAGAGCCTCACCATCAGGTCGGTTGTGGAGAGCAAACAATAGCTTTGAAAATAGCCTAAGAAGTCTGGAGACGTCCAGGGGGCCCTTTGAACAACAGTTTCATTGATGTCGTCCGTTCTTGACGCTGGAAGTTTCACTTGTGGTAAAGGATGGTTAGTTGGGGCATTGTGTCCCCTGCTATTCGGTGACACCATTTAGATTTCTTTCACATATATGTATTAGTCAGAGTTCTCTAGAGTAACAGAACTTAAAGAATCAATCTCTCTATATATAAATTTATTAGATATTACTATTAATAATAATATTACTAGTAATAAATCAAATACATGCTACATATATATGATTTATTAGAATGACTTATAGGCTATGGTAGAGCTAATCCAACAATGGCTGCCTAAGAACAGAAAGTCCAAGAATCCAATAGCTGTTCAGTCTGTATAAGGCTGGATGTCTCATCTGGTCTTCCGTATACGCTGGAACCCCGGAGAAGTGGGCTCCAATGCAGTGGAAGGGTTGGACTTGCTAGTGAGAGCAAGAGCGAGCAGGCAGAGTGAGGCTTCCTTCTTCCACGTCCTTTATACAGGCTTCCAGCAGAGGGTGTGACCCAGATTACAGGCAGGCCTTCCTACCTCAGAAGATCTGGATTAAAGATGTGTCTTCCTGCCTCAGAGATCTGGCTCAGAAGTGGAACTTTCTACTTCAAATGATTTAATTAAGCAAAAACCCTCACAGTGTGCCCTGCCATTTTGGGGTTTTAGTTAATTTCAGATGTAGTCGAGTTGACAGCCCAAATAACCATCACATGTGTATTTTAGTATGCTTCTGAAGTAGTAGGTTCCCATATGACCCTTCAAACGGCTCTTAGTGTTGCCTATCCCTCCCTTACCCACTTTCTCTCCCCTTCCCCAACTAAACCTCTTGTTCCAGTCTCTCAGTAACTATACATTTATTTCCCCTTCCCTTCCTCCTAGTCCTTTACTTACTGTCTAACCTCTGTGGCCGTACAGATGGTAGGTATGCCTATCAAAAGCTAACACACACATATAAGAGAATACATACAATATTTGTCTTTTTGGGTCTGGGTTATCTCACTTAGCATGATTTCCCCCCCTAGTTCCATCCATTTACCTGAGAATTCATGACTTTTGAAAAAAATTAATTGTGTAAATGTACCAGTTTTATTACTCATTCATCTGCTAGTGGGCATCTAGGCTACTATGAATAGAGCGAGCAGTGGACGAGGTTGAGCAAGTGTCTCTGTCTTAGAATGTAGAGTCCTTTGGGACGATGCCCGAGAATGGCACAGAGGGACCTTGCGGTAGTGTTCTCTTCTCAGCATCCTGAGGAACTGCCACGCTGGTCTTTATAGTGACTGTACAGGTTTGTACCTCACCAGCAGTGAATAAGTGTTCGCCTTTCTGCACATCCTTGCCAGCATGAGCTGTCATTTGTGTTGTTGATCTTGGCCGTTCTGACTGGGGTAAGATGACGCCTCAAAGTAGTTTTCATTCGCGTGTCCTGGTGGCTAAGGATGTTGAACATTTCCATAAGGGTTTCTCAGCCATCTGTGTTTCATCCTTTGAGAACTCTCTGCTCAGAAAAATAATTTATTTATTTTATATGTGCATTGGTGTTTGTGTGCATTGGTGTTTGTGTGAGGGTGTTGAATCCCCTGGAACTGGAGTTACAGGTCGTTATGAGCTGCCATGTGGGTGCTGGGAATTGTACCCAGGTCCTCTGGAAGAGCAATCAGTGCTCCTAAGCGCTGAGCCATCTCTCCAGCCCTGTACTCCTTTTTTTAATTGGGTTATTTTTTTTTTTTGATGCCTGGTTCTGGCTTTATGTAAGTTAGATATTAACCAACTTTCTCTTGAATGTGTAACTGGTAAAGATCGTTTCCCTCTCTGAAGCCTCCTACCTCTTTGTCCAAATGATGGTGTCCTTTGCCTTAGAGAGCTTTGCAGTTTCACGAGGTCCCATGGATTTATTAAAGCTGTTCTTAATGCCTGTACTACCAGAGTTCTGTCCGGAAAGTCTTTTCCTGGACCAATGAGTTCGAGACAATCCCCCACTTTCTCTGCTAGCAGATTCAGTATATCTGCCCTTAGAGGAAGGTGCTTGGTCTATTTGATGTTGAATTTTGCATAAGATGAGAAATATAGATTTATTTTTATTCCCGTATATGCACTCACCCGGGTTGGCCAGGACCATTGGTCGTGGATGCTGCCTTTCTTTTAGTGTGTATTTTTAGCCTTCTGTGTCAAAAATTAGGGGTCCACAGGTGTGTGAACTTATGTCTGGGTCTTCAGTGAGTCTATTTTTATGCCAATACCATGCTGTTTTTATTAGTATAGCTCCATAATACAACTTAAAATCGGGGAAGGTGAGACCTCCAGCAGCCTTTTATTATTCAGGATAGTTTCAGTCATCCTGGTTTTTGTTGTTGTTTCCTTATGAAACGGAAATTAGTCTTTTCAAAGAAAGTTCTACTTTCTGTCCGTTAGGACAGCTTGGTAAACTCCACCAACGTGCCCTAACTACTTTAGTGCCATTTTGGACAGTATACTCAAAAGAAAATGGTAGATAAATAAGTTAGATCCTAGCATCAATACCTGTGGTGCTCATAAATCTAATACAGGGCAAATGAGCCCCTAGGCCTAGAAAAAACTGGAAACAGAGGCTCTCATTTGAAATGCAGTGGCCTGGACCCCTCTCACCTCCTAGTTCTGTAAGCAGGGCTGTCCCAGAATCCAGGAACCTCTCAGAACCAGACATAGATAACCGTTTCTGGGCCTAAGACTTAGACATGCCTATTACGGCTGTGTGGTCTTGGGGTAAATTCTTTAACCCTTCAGTTAGGGATTAGGATAGCATTGTCCTGTTGCTGGCTTCTTAGTAAGTCCACAGTGTGTGGGGAACCATCATGGCATCATTCAGAGGCCCTGAGACTACAGCAATTGGGCTAACTTGCTGACCTATTGAAAGGACTTCAAAAGGGAAGTTTCCGCTATGACCATTTAACAGTGCCTCTGCATAACCTCAGGATGTCTCTACACAGCAACAGTCTTTCTCTGCAGCCCTGGCACTGATATACACCCACACCCCCCACTCCCCAGTTGCAGGTGTCAACTAACATTCCTGGAGGGTATGAAGACCCACACCTAGTTGCACTGTGCTTCTAAGGACTGTTAATGGACTTGAACCAGGCCTGAGTGGGCATCCAGTCCCCACCTCTATCAACTGCCTGACTTTCAACAATATGGTCAATTTTACCTTTTTGAACCTGTTTTCTTATTTATAGAGAGGATAATTAATACCCCACTGAAGTGTATAAAGGATGAAATGTGAATATTAAATATGAAGTGCTAAGCACAGAGGCTGGTGAATGGAAGGAGCTGGGTTCCTAACTATTGAATTCATACAGCGATGGGTAACTGTGGCCAGGAGCTGGCAAGTTAAAACCCGAGCTAACCCAGGCAGATGCCAGTTGGACACAGAGAAGCAGTGAAAGCAAGATACACAGAGGTAAGAAAGGTAGAAAGCCTTAAGGCAAAAGGTAGATAAAGAGAAACAGGTTACTTTAAGTTTAAAAGAACTACCCAGAAATGAGCCTAAACTAGGTCAAGCATTCAAAACTAAGTCTCTGCGTCATGATTTGGGAGCTGGTTTTGGATCAAAAGAAAAAGCCTGATACACCTCTGCATATATATTACAGCTTCCAGTGTAAAGATTTGTGCGATCCCTGAGTGTGAACAAGAGAGTCTCTGACTCCTGTGCCTTCTTTAGACTCTTTTCCTTCTCTTTGTCTTGTCCAACTCCAAAGTGGTAGGCTTTGTTTTATCCTATTATATTTTATTGTGTTGTATTTTTAAAAAATAAATGAATGAGTGAAAAAAACCTGAGCTAAGAGTCTTGAGATCAGAATCTCTGAGACCCAAACGAGTGTAGACCTTCCTTTAACAATGTACACCTTTCAACAGGCTTATTGAGCTGAGCCTCAGTTTACCTACTCAGTCTAATTTCCTCAAAGCTACAACCGTAACTTAAAACTACCACTTTCAACCTTTGTGTAAACTTGCAGATTATTAATGTGATGGCTAAGTTTTGCATCTGAAGAAGCAGCAACAGGACCAAAGTGGGGCAGGTTAAAGACGCTGTGTATGCAGAAGAAACTACCCTGTTCTGGGCTGGGCTGCCCTTCTGTTTGCAATGACCTTTCAGTTTTCAGGCATAATAAAGAACACGCCTCCCAGTTGCTTCTCTGGAAGCCAAGTAACTAACCACGGCCATTGGAAGGGAGCAAGAATTTTCGTCACTAAGGAGCTTAAATCTTGGTTGTCTTCACATTTTTCCAGTGAAAACTGAAAATCTGTAACCGTTGCAAACCAGCCGTGACTCATGCGTTAGGAAAGCTCCAGGTAGACTCATTTTTAAATTATGATTCAACCGCCGTTTTCTTGTTTTGATGGAACAGAAAGATGGAGCTGTAATGGCTAACGTTATGTTGATGGCTAACTTTCTGTCTAAAAGTTTAAAATCTCTGTGTTTGAGAGAAGTATAAAGTAAAGCTAGACCGTCAAATGTTAAGGGCTGTTAAGGGTTAATTTTTTTCCCTGCTGGTTCTGCATCTATGTAAACAAGCTTGCAGGAGAACAAATTGTAACTTTGTCCTCTTTGCCTTTATAAACCCCTGGCTGAGGTGGCCATGTGCTGCATTCGGGAATCCCGACCCCGAGCCCGTGTCTGAATAAAAACCTCTTCTTTGTTAAAATTTATTAATGGTCAGACTGGGGAATCTCTGAGCAAACCGGTAACAGGATCCTTCCGTGTGAGAGGGGCTCAGGCTTCCACCCGGCAGGCTCAGTGGTGGTGGTGGTCTCATTGGCTGGCTCGCAGGTGGGATTTCCTGTCGCCATTTTAAGGAGAAGCGACTGTGCCTGCCAGTGCCTAGTCAGTAAGGGGTTGCACCTCAGACAAAGAAGAGGGCAAGAAGAAGAACCCGAGACTGCTGCGGCTTGCACCCTGTTCCCCTTCCCCGGCCCACCAAGGGTAGAGTCACGTGGCTGAGGCATCAGGGCCATTGGCGCAGACCCCTTGGGTCATTGTCACACCCAGCGCCCCAAGGGGGTCCCCAGCTCTGTTCTAGGAGGACTGCAGGTGTCGTAGTGGGAGGGGAGGCACCTTAGCCCGCTGGCTCGGGACACCAGGTTTCCAAAGGTCTCCCAGCGTCCCATAGCCCGCCTCAGGGTCGCGGGGCTACCCTCACGCTGCACCCTTCCCACAATGCAACTCCGCTCGCTGCGGCCCTGGCGTACCCCAAGAGACAGCCCCCCTGCCACCGCCTGGGCGAGGGATCCGCTCCACCTCCAACCCGGAGGGTGCGGGTGCGGCAGCTGTGGCCCCAGCTGAGCCCCCGGGAGGGCGCGGGCAGGTGTTGGGCGGCGCGCAGCCTCCTTGCTCCGGCAGCATCTGTGCGCTGCTCATGCATCCGCTCGCACAGCGCTTCCTGGATGCTCGGTCTCCGCCAACCGGGGTCGCCTCGCTGTCCTACAGCCTGGGAGAGAAACACGAAGGTGCAGCGACCAGCGGCATGTGACCCACATCGTTCCGCCGCAAGCAGCTCAGCTCCGTGGGCGCACGGGCAGGGAGAGATGATGGTCTGAAAGGCCGCGCTCCTGTCCCCAAACTGCAGAAGCAAAAAGGGCGACGCGCCCCGTGGTAGCCAATGAGTCAGGCTGGAGCCCCTCCGCGCCGGGCGTGTGGATGTAAGTGTGAGGTTGGCGGGCAGAGTGTGGGTGGGGGGGAACTCTGATGCAATCAGCCCCGGGAGGAGGAGAGCCGGGAGAGCTGCGGCCACGCCACTCTGCCTGAAGGTCGCGGGCAAACCCGGCCAGCCTCCTAAACCCGCCACGCGGATCCTCCCCGCCCAGCGTTGCTGACGAGGGGCCACCTTTTCCCTAGCTAGACCTTGACACAAAGGACATCTAACTGCCGGGGACGGCCTGGAAGGGCGGACACTTTGGCGGCGCCTTTCCCTTTTATTTCTCAAGGTAAGGTGCGTTCGGAGGGCAGTGGGAGCGGCGGCCGTGGAGGGAAGGGGAGGCGGCAATGCGGACAGCCTCCATGTCTCCTGGACCCGGGCAGAGCGCGGTGCTGCCTTTCACGAAGGCTGAGCCCGGTGTCTTTCCCGGAACGTAGGGACCCCAGATTGTACCGTCGCACACCGTGGCTGACTTTTTGGACTTGTTTTCATGGTTGTGGAGTGTGGCACCAGATCTGGTTCCATTTTCCAGGTTTAGGGACCAAGTATGCAGTGTGAGGGACAGGAGGTACACCGAGGAGTGAGGCAGACTACATCTCGGGACTGGCAGGGCAGCGGAGTCTCAGCGCGGCTGCCCAGCGCCGTAAACAGGTGCACGTTTGCTGCACCTCCACGGGCTCGGCCCCTGTATCGGCTGGGATTAGTAGGAGGATGCTGGCAGTGACTCACTTTCCTCTCCCGCCCTGGAGGTTCTTTCCAGAATGAAGAGCCGGTGATAGGCTACTTCCTTTGCGAGCCCAGTCCACTGGGGCGGGAGAACAAAAGGCCACTGCTTGCGCAGGACCCGGAGCCGGGTGCCCTGGTCTCCCCTCCCCCGCACCTGGCCCCAAACATTGCGGCAAAAAGCTTTTCAACTGGCCGGCTCCACGCGGGGAGGAGAACGCTCCCGAGATCTCGTGTGGCTCGCCCTCACCCACCAGACAGCCCGGCTCCGGGCGCGGGGCTCTTCCGCACCCTAGCAAACAGCGAGCGGTTGCCGGCGCATCGCTCGCCACTGGGTTTCGGCCCAACTGTGCTCGCACCAGACACGAGTGCATATGGCGGCAAAAGGAATTTCGCGGTAAGCGCGTCACGCCGTGGACTGCCTTTCACAAGCTGCCTCGGGCCGAGGAAGGTGGCGCTTACTCCATCCCTTTGTGTCTTGCTCTGCGGTGTAGACCCGGGCTTTCGCTAGCCTGTTCCATCGGTGGAAAACACACTGGCTTTGGGGCTTGCGTACTAGACTCAGACGGATAGACGGTATTGTACGTGGAAGAGAGGAAACGAACCACCGCTAGGAAACGGTATGCATTTGCAAGATTTGACACCTCCGCATGATTTTTTTTAAACTTATAAAGCATATTATAGAGAGGGGGAAATAAATGTATGGTTTGCGGAATGCAGGGCCTGCAAGGCTGTAATTTGTCACCTTGATAGAAGAAACAGTGCTGCAACTCGTGCTTTTTCTGACGTCAGAAGGGCAACGGAAATAAAACCTGAGCTGGCTGGCCTCATTGTCAAATAACTCACCCTATAAGAAACCGGCAAGTCTCGTCACCCCACCGATCTGGTATGGCCTCCCCACCTCTGCCTTCAAATGACTTAAATGACTTTGCCATTCAGTCACTTAATCCTCAGTGTGTGGCTGAAAGCAAGGGAAAAGCGGCCTAGTTTGATGAGGTATTAATCTTAACAGGGCGTTTTTTTATTTCTTGTTCTTTCTTATTTTTTTTTTAAACTGGGTGCTGTGAATTTAACGGGTGCTGTGTAGCAGGCAGCGACTAATCAGATCAAGTTCCGGCTCCTTTGCCATGTCCATTCTCACCAGGAAACAGGCTATGGATGAATGCATTCAGAAATGCCAGGTGTTCAGACCGTGAAGAAATGAGACAGGAGGATCATGAGACCTGAGGATGCTTAAGATAAGGCCACCCATTAGGAGGGGTTGTGTAAGACACGTGTTTTTCTCCCTTGATGAGGAGAAAAGATCCTCTGTCTGAATAATTAGGGGAAGACTTCCAGAAGAAATGCTGACTGTGCCGCGGTTGACTATAATTCAGCAGATAGGTAGGTAGATCGAAAGATACTTTGTAATCCTTAAACTTTTGCTGCTTAGGGACAGTTTTACCTTGCTTCTTGAACTGATAAGCCTATGATGAGGGGAGCAGCGGTCTTAAGCCTGGCATCTGTTACAGTGCTCAGCTCATTTTTTCCCTCTCTAGTGCCAGAGATACAGGGATTAGTTAATAAATGCTTGCTGGATTGTGACCTTGGCCAGGCAGCTCTCCCAGCCCTTTGGGATACCCACGATGCCACAGATCATCTCTCCTTTTCCTACCCCGCAACCCATCCCTTTTAAGTCGAAACCTTGCCGTCTTTCTGCTTTTCTTGATTTTACCAGTCCCCACTTTTGAGCGGTAATCGGATCATGGCAACTGCCCCTCGCTTGTCATTTTGCTGTAAGTGTGCAAGCCCATTGAGCAGATTCTTAGGGCGCAGGAACTGCGAGATGGGAGAGGCCTTGAGTGCCCATGGGTGCGGGAGGAAGATGTGAGCATGATTAAGAGAGAAGGGGTCAGCTGAGGCAATGTAACAGCTGCCCAGTTGTTCCTGTCCATACTCAACGCCGCCACCCTAGCTCAATCTGGGCACTTCCATGAATCTTACATTTTACTGTCTTTAAAATTGTTCACATCTTGTAAGGCGCTTGATCTCCATCGAGTCCCCACTTCCCTGCAAATAAAGTCTGAATTCCTTTGCCAGGTGCCCAGAACCGTCCCAGTCTGACCCCTCACCTCTTTCCATCTCTCCCAAATGATATTCTCTTTATTCCCAGGGCACAGTGCAGACCCACCTTACCCCTAGGTACTCTTCTGCCTCAGTGGCTATGTAGCTTCCAGACTAGAAATTCTGTGTATTTGTGACAGCCTGTCGGGGTGCTATTTTTCTGCCCCTTAGAAGAGCTAGGTGACCTCCTTCCGTGACATTTGCATAAAGTGGGAGGTAGGCGGTAAGGCTTAGCCGCTAATCTGCATGCCAGCCTGCAACTTAATGGTCTAGGGAACTTGGTGCAAATTGTTGAATTTTTCTGAGGTTCAGGATTCCCCCCTCATTTATTAAATGGGGATGATAGCGGTGGTAGTTATTGAGTTACCCTAGAGACTTAATCAAGATGGTGGAGATGAGGTTGCTCACACATTCTTATTGGTACTGTTTGATGGCCTGGCTATTGGTTTTCTGCCGATTATGGGTTTCAAGCTTGTCATTAATGTCAGAGAAATTCAAAGAAGTCCGATGGCCTGGGGTGGGGTGGAGTCGTAGCACAGTGAGCGAGGTGAGCGAGGTGGCAGTGACTGGGGGCAACTCAGTCCCCATCCAGAGCTGTGAAGATGCAACGAGAGTCAGCCATGCCAGGACTATCTAGTCTGTGTTCACTACTAATCTTAGTGGTTCTCAGCCCAGCTCCACGGTTGATTCAACCTGTGTCTTTGAAAAATCTCCCGACGCGTTGACTCTGTCTCCAAAGATAGATCAGGCAGGAGACACGGAAGCGTGAGGGGAGATTCTGGAGCGGTTTTTAAGATTAGAGCAGAGCTCGCAAACCGAGCATCAGAGATGGTATGTCTGTGTCGCCTGCTGAAGTCTTAGCAGTGTGAAGCTATGAGCTTGCCTGGCTTTTCCCCTCGATTTTACCAAACCACCCAGTTGCTGACATCATGGGACCTCAGGTTACAATGCGTGGCCTGTATTATTCCCAGGCCTGGAGGCCCTTCCAGCGAGAAGGCCAGGATCACGTGAAGACGTGACATGAGCCTCTCAGTTTCCGTCTCTTGCAGTGACGAAGGTGGGCTGGAGAGGGAAAGGAAAGGGATCGGTGGTGGCCTGGGGTGTGGGAGGACAGAACTGAGGAAAGTAGGCCCTAAGTCACAGTCGTTTCTGTTGTAATTGCAAACTGATGAGTGCTTGTGGGCGTGGTTTGTGTGAGTTATACTTTTAAAATGATTTGGGCTGAGTTCCTGGATTAAAAAAAATTAGGATGTCACGTCACACATGGATTTCCAGCATTCCTTTTTAAAGATGTCAACGGGTGTGGTGGGGCATGCCTTCAGTTCCAGAACTCTGGAGGCAGAAGTGGGCGGATCTCTGTGAGTTTGTGTCCAACCCAGCCTAGGTAGTGAGTTCTAGGCCAGCCAAAGCTACGCAATAAGACCCTGTCTCACTAAACAAAACGCTAAAGACCGGCTTTGTCCCTGCTGCTGGTTGGAGAGATGTGAATTAGACCGGTGTTTTCCAGTTCTGTGAGCCAGGGCTGTGTGGCTCATCTGCCTTGCCTGCCCGGACACACACACGAGCTTCATTTGATCTCAGCCTTTCTTCTCCAGCCGTAGATGTGAAGGGTGACTTCCCAGTAGACTCCCTGGAGAACACTTAAAATACACACGGATCCCATCCTAGATCCGTGGGGCATGAGGTCACTCTTGATCTTTGATTTTCTTTTCTTAAGTTTCCTGGTTGGTTCCCACGTCCAGCCGGAATGACACCAACTAGTCTTGGGTCAGCTGTTGAGAAGAGTCTCCTTGGGATCATCTGCTTAGTTAAAGTAACCTGTAAACAGCCAGATCAACCAGAGGTCTGAGAACTGGGAGAGAGCTTGAAAGAATGTCAGTTCTTTCCACCTCCAGAGACCTGGAGAGAGAAAAAGGGATCTTTCGCATTCTGCACCATCCTGTGGTTTTTGAATGGCAAAGTGTCTTGGGGACTTCTTCCTCTTTTCAAATTGAAGTCCATATTTAAAGGTATCTTTGTCAAAATAATCCACTTTTCACGGGCTACTCTGTGGTGCTTTTAATCCCTCTGCATTTGTATTGGGCATTTCATCAGGACTTGATGGGTCGGAGCTCAACTCGGGGTTAAATACAGCACACTTACTGCCCACTGCTCTTAGTACAAGGTTGGTCTGTGACCAGAAATAGAAACACAACAAAACACACACGTGTAGAAAGTCACGCTTTGCTTTAGAGTGTTCCAAGTTGGTTTTGACTCCTTATGTTTTGTAGTAGTTTTAGAAATCCATTGTCAGTTAAGGGGAGTTGTATTACTGTTCACACCAGTGTTCTCATTAAAAAAAAAGCTTCACATATTGATTGTTATTATTATTATTTTACAGTAATACAGAATCTGTTTTCCTCTATCCAGTGTTATATGTTGACTTGACTTCTGAAGTTTGTATCTCAGAGAAATCAGTGCCATTTTGAAACATGTAAATATGGATATTAATTCACAGATACCATAGCTTGGGCACAGTGACAGCAGGAACTTGGGTGATAACCTGAACAGTCACAGAATAGTGGAGCAGTAGGGACAGGTCCTGGGGCACCCTGGATAGGACAGGGTGTAGTATGAAGTCTGTCCCCAGTGACTGGCAGGGCTTGTTGTGGGTGAGCCTTCTTATTTATTTATTTATTTATTTATTTATTTATTTATTAAAGATTTCTGCCTCCTCCCCTCCACTGCCTCCCATATCCTCCCCCCAATTCAGTCCCCCTCCCTCATCAGCCCAAAGAGCAATCAGGGTTCCCTGCCTTGTGGGAAGTCCAAGGACCACCCACCTCCTTCCAGGTCTAGTAAGGTGAGCATCCAAACTGCCTAGGCTCCCCCAAAGCCAGTACGTGCAGTAGGATCAAAACCCAGTGTCATTGATCTTGACTTCTCAGCGGTCCTCATTGTCCGCTATGTTCAGCGAGTCAGGTTTTATCCCATGCTTTTTCAGACCCAGTCCAGCTGGCCTTGTTGAGTTCCCGATAGAACATCCCCAATGTCTCAGTATGTGAGTGCACCCCTCGCGGTCCTGAGTTCCTTGCTCGTGCTCTCTCTCCTTCTGCTCCTGATTTGGACCTTGGGATTTCAGTCTGGTGTTCCAATTTGGGTCTCTGTCTGGGTGAGCCTTCTTTAACACTGAGTTGATACTTCATCAGCACGCTGCCATTTTGAGCCTGATCCCATTTCCCTTTGCCATGGAGGTTTAGTGCCTTTCCAGCCTGGTCTACTCTCCTGGAAGCCTGCAAAGGCCCCTTGTATGTTATAACCAGAGACATCTCCAGACTTTGTCAAATATCTCCTGATAGGCAAAATTGCTTCTGCTTGAGACAGACAGCTTTGATAGTATTTCTCCTCTGGACTTTTAGAAACAGCACAGACTGTCTTAAACATGGCAGCTCAGTGTCAGGATATGATCAGAATACCTTCGACTAGGCTGCTTTCAATGGTTTTAATGTATTTTTCCTACCCAGATTCAATGGGAAGGAAATTGTGTGCAGGTTCATGAAGGTGAAGCGGACCTGTCTGTGCCACTTCATGGTCTTGTTTTTGTCTCCTTTCTGGAGAATCATGCTTGTCAGGATCACTCTATCTGCAGATTTAGCAAAAAAAAAAAAAAAAAACAAAAAAAAATTTCCATCATCTTGAATGTTAGTGAATATGTTCTATGCTATGTTCCTGTGAGATCTGTTACCTTGATATCTCTCCCCCATTAAACTGCAATTGAAAAACAACAACAACAACAAAACATTATTAAAATATTTGAGTCCTTGATCTAAGCCAGTGAGTAATCCTCATAGCAGGCATGTGTGAATTCACCACAAATAAATAACCACAGCTTGGTCACTAGAGGAGGTTGGTTTGATATTGAAAACCAAATCCTGTTTGAGTTTGTACAGGCATGACGGAAAGTGGGGAGTGTGGCCAGGACCCAGTGAGAACTGCATGGGAGCCCCTGCAGAGATGCCGAGTCCCAGTGCAGTGGAAGGGGAAGCAAGGAGCAAGTGCGGCTTCGAACTCTAGGCTCCAGGAACCGTGTCTGTACACATTTGGAACTGTCACTATTGGTCGTGGGGGACGAGAAAGCTGCAAGGCAAATGTTTCCTGGAAGAATCCTTTCCTACAGTTGGGAGAGCGGAGGGCCCCAGAGGTGGCACGGAAGGGAAGGTGGGAGGGTTAGGGTTGTGCAGCTGTAAGGAATGGAGGGAAAAGGTGGGGCATTTGAAGGAAAAATGGTAGGACTGGCAACTGTTTCCATAGGTTGTCTTAAGGGGAAGCCGCTGGTTGAAGTGGAAGAGTCGGAAGATTGGCTGAGGTCAGGTGATAGATTCAGATCCCGTTCTGCAGTAGCTGTGGTGACAGCGAACATCTGTGTGGACAGCTGTAGGGGCATTTCACTTGTGTTTTAATAAATGAAACCTGCCTGAGGATCAGAGAGTAAAACAGCCACACTGGTCAAACTTACAGACCAGGCAGTGGTGACACACACTGGTTGCCATAGAAACCGGGAGGTGCATGCCTTTAATCCCAGTGGTACACACCTTTAATCTCAGCCCTAGCAAGGATTATAAAACAGGAGGAGACAGCTCTCAGACACAGTCTCATTCTGAGATTCCTGGAGGCAGGATCACCATTTCGGACTGAGATCCGGCTAAGAGCCAGTGGCTGGCTGTTTTGCTTTTTGGATTTTCGGGTTGAACCCCAATTTCTCTCTCTGAGTTTTTATTAATCGTGCTTCAGACAGGTCTATCAGGCAGCCAGAGACTTAAAGATTTTATTGGAAATTTCTGAGCAGGAAGGAACTGACTGACCTGCTCTCCTCCCTCACCCTCTCTTTTTACAGATGAACACACATACACACACACACACACACACGACTCTCACAACAACACATTTTGTGTTGCGCATCATGGCTGTTATCCAGTAGAGCCTGGAGTGGAAATCCCGTGTGACAGCAGAGGAATCAAAGACTGGGAAAGGAGATCTAAAGATGCCTGTGGGATGAACCCTTACACTGGGTGGGAGTTTGGAATCGCAGCTCCGGAAGAACAAAGCCAGAGAATTGCCCCTGACCTTAGGGCAGGTAGAGGAAGGCAGCTGGTAAGGGATCTCAAAGTAGGCAAGAAGGGAGTCGGTGAGGGGCAAGGTGGGAGGTCACGAGTCAGCGGAAGAAGGCCCAGGAAAGCCATTTTAGCTTGCCAGATTCAGGCAGGCACTGTGAGTAACTATGATGTGTGGCTAAACCATGGCTCTTTTGATTGTGCCCACCGGTGTAAGTCAGCCTGCACAGCTGTGGTCGTCTGGGAAGGCCTCCATAACACTGGCCTATAGCCGGGCGGTGGTGGCGCACACCTTTAATCCCAGCACTTGGGAGGCTGAGATAGGCCATCTCTGTGAGTTCGAGGCCAGCCTGGTCTACAAGAGCTCTTTCTAGATCATTTGAGCGTTTTCCTGATTAATGTGGAAGGACTCAACCACCCATGGACTGGTGGTCCTGGGTTATATAAGGAAGCAGGTCGAGAAAGCAAGCCAGTAAATTCCTCCGTGACTTCTGCTCGATTCCTGCCTCCAGGTTCCTGTCTTTACTTTCTGTCCCAACTTTCCTTCATGAGGGACTGTGGTCAGGATATGCATGCGGAAATAAACCCTTTGCTCCCCAAGTTGCTTTTGGTCATGGTGTTTTAATCCCAGCAACAGAAACCCTAAGACAATGACTGTATGGGCAGAGTAGCCGTGTGCTGTCTTTCCTAGATAGGGAAGCTGAGGCAAGAGGATTTGACCTGGCGTCACATGGCTCGTTTATGGTGGAGCAAGAATTTGCTGGTCAAACATGGCTTTAGGGGAGTAGAGAAGTTGGAAGGAAAGAGCAGCTCTGGACAGGTTACATGCCAGGTACGGTGAGTGTGTGGGACAGAAGCTAGGAGGCCAGAGAAAAGCTCCAGCCATTGGTGTTGGCTGGTCTGGCACCTTAGACGAGAGGATGCCTGCTTCTGAGATGCGCTGGCCCTCAGTCTTGGTCTCTAAGACCCTTTTTGTTGTTGCCTGTCTCCCAAGGATCTCAAGTTGTAAAGATTTTGATTGTCAACATTAAACTTTTAATTGAAG
Organism: Alexandromys fortis; assembly: GCF_014885135.2. NCBI lineage: Eukaryota > Metazoa > Chordata > Mammalia > Rodentia > Cricetidae > Alexandromys > Alexandromys fortis. The sequence goes on from NW_026067901.1 coordinate 1,857,429, forward strand.
TATTATATGCATCGTAATACTTGGATATTTGTTTGCTTATATTTAAAGCGTGCATGTGTATGCACACACGACGCAGTGCCCAGCGCGGTGCTATGGCATGTATTCAAGAGTCAGAGGTCAGCCTCTGAGAGGAAGTTCTCCCCCTCCACCATGTAGATCCTGGCATCAAACTCAGGTCATTAGACTGGGTAAGCGTATTAATCTACCTAGCCTTCTTGCCTGCCCTATTAAGTTGTTCAAAATGATTTATTTAATTATTATGCATATAGTATTCTTCCTGCATGCATGTCTGCAGGACAGAAGAGGGCACCAGATCCCATTACAGATGGCTGTGAGCCACCATGTGGTTGCTGGGAATTGAACTCAGGACCTCTGGAAGAGCAACCTGTGTTCTCTAACCTCAATCTTTGAGGTTCTTTTTTTAATAAAAAAAATTTTTATTGTTTAATTATGTGTATTATGTGTCTTGTGTGGTGTGTGCATGTATGAGTGCAGTGCCCTGGGAATCCAGAAGAGGGCGTCGCATCCCTTGGAGCTGTGTTCCCGTGTAGGCACTTGGAACTAAACTTGGAGTCTCTGCTAGAGCAGAAAATGCTCTCAACTGCTGGATCATCTCTTCAGCCCCAGATCTTTGTTTCCGTTTGCTTGTTTGTCTGTTCGCTGTTGTTTTGTTTGCGATATGATCCACTACATAGCACTTGGTGGGCTCACTCATTATGTAGATAAGCCAAACTTGCAGCAATCCTCTGTTTGGCCTCTCTGCTGAGATTACAAAGTGTGCCCCTATTCTGGATTCATAGTGATCAGATTCTGTGTGTAGTGGTTACTAAGGTTGGCTAGCTACTGTATTTTTTTCTTGTTTTATTTACCCAGTGATAGTTGACGTTGTTAAGTACAACCTTGGCTTATTACATTTAGATAAGATAACCCAACTAAAAGGTGGGTTATTTATATATTATGAGGTCATATTAGATGGCATTATTGTTAACTTGTTTAGCTTATCTGAGACCTTTTGAAATAGACCCATGTTAGCATATGTGTACTTACAGTGTAAGTGCAGAGACCTGGGACTCTCGTGTGTAAACAGGCTCAGCTGGTGGTGAGAAGAGACATCCAGGAAGAATAAAACCATTGACTGTCTGTCTGTCTGTCTGCCTGTTTGTGGTGTTACTGTTTCTGCTTCCATCCCATCAGCAGACACATCCCTGGTCTTGGTGTCTTGCCTATTAGAATAATGTGGCAAAGAACACGTGAGTGCAGAGATCCTCAAGAAGTGTTGACTTCATTTCCTTTGGGTATGTGCCCAGGAGAGGCTTGCTGGGTCATATGGTGGTTCTATTTTTAATTTCTTTAGAATTGCGATGTAAGTTTCCACCTACCGTGTACAAGGCCTCTCTTTCTCCACACCTTCACTGACACGTGTTATCTCTTGAGTCTTTGCTGAGCACCGTCCTGATGGGTGGGAGGCTGTAGTTCCTCTGTGGTTTTGATCTGTTTGCAGCCCCAGGTATTAGCGGTGCTGAGGACTTTTCATGTGTTTGGTAGCCATTGGCATGTCCTGTTGGTTAACACTTCCTTAAACTGCTGACTTAGTTAGCTGTTAGAGTTGATTCCAGCTGTTGAGTTAGGATACCTACCAGATATTGAGCTAGGATGCCGACCAGGTGTTAAGCTATGATACCTACCAGGTGTTGAGCTAGGAAGCCTTCCAGGTGTTGAACTAGGATGCCTTCCAGGTGTTGAGCTAGGATACCTTCCAGGTGTTGAGCTAGGATACCTACCAGGTGTTGAGCTAGGATACCTACCAGGTGTTGAGCTAGGATGCCTACCAGGTGTTGAGTTAGGATGCCTACCAGATGTTGAGCTAGGATGCCTACCAGGTATTGAGCTAGGACACCTACCAGGTGTTCTACTAGGATACCTACCAGATATTGAGCTAGGAAGCCTTCCAGGTGTTGAGCTAGGATGCCTACCAAGTATTGAGCTAGGATGCCTACCAGGTGTTGAGCTAGGATACCTACCAGGTATTGAGCTAGGACACCTACCAGGTGTTCTACTAGGATACCTACCAGGTATTGAGCTAGGATACCTACCAGGTATTGAGCTAGGATGCCTACCAGATGTTGAACTAGGATACCCACGATCATATTCATTCTTCATAATAAAAATGAGACGACAGGAGCTGGAGAGGTGGCTCAGCAATTAAGAACACTGACTGTTCTTCCAGAGGACCTAGGTTCCATTTCCATCACCCACAAGGCAGCTCACAACCACTTTTAATACTGAGTTAGCCAAATCCATCCCCTCATATTAGCTCTAAGCACGTTAGTACAGTCGCCAGTGTAAGTCGTGCCTCACCATCATCCCTCAGTCTAAGAAACACAGTTCAGGTCCTGGTTTCTCCAGTTTCTATTTATCTCTCCTCCCTTTTCTTCTTTACTTCACTCATTCCTTCCTCGTGCATACAATACATGTACATGTATATTTCTGAAATCTTCCAGGATTTTGTCTTTGTTCTGTTAGTTTGATCTCTGTCATGCAAAACATTTTATGGTGTACTAACATCTTATGTGGGACGGCTTGGTGTACCCAAACAGGTTCCGGATTACTTAAAAGCCAGATGAGTTTATTTGTATATACCCTCGCCTGATACATAACACAGTGCAGTCTTATGTATTTTACTTTAGTGCTGTGCGAAGATGTATGGAGATAAATAATTCTTGCCCCAAAGATGAGGATTCTTGGGGTAAGAATCAAAAGTCCCCTTTGCTGAGTGAGCTCTGATTTGTAATTATTTCAAAGGTTGAGATGTAGAAATCATAGTTAGGGTAACGTTAAGATCCTAATATGATGTTTTTTATTTAATTAATTGTATCATTGCTGTGTGTGTGTGTGCGGGCGTGCACATGCATGAACAGGTGCTTGTATATGCACAAGCATGTAGAAGCCAAAAGTTCACATCAAGTGTTGTCCTCAATCATTTTCCACTTTATAATTTCTTAAAAATAATAAATGTATTTATTTACTTATTTGTGTGTTTGTGTGTGTGTGTTCGTGTTTGTGTGCGCATGCCATAGCAAGCGTGTAGGCATCAGTGAGACAACTTGCGGAAGTTGGCTCTCTCCTTCCATCATGTGGGGCCCAGGCAGTATCGGGCTTCAGTGTTAAGTGCCTTTACCCTTGATCCACTTTATCTCTTTGCGCCAACTTCTTTTATTATTATTATTTTGTTTCTTCGAGACAGGGTTTCTCTGTACCTTTGGAGCCTGTCCTGGAACTAGCTCTTGTAGACCAGCTGGCCTTGAACGCAAAGAGATCCACCTGCCTCTGCCTCTGCCTCTGCCTCTTGAGTGCTGGGATTAAAGGTGTGTGTTACCACCGCCCGGCCCATCTTCTTATAAATTGAGACAGGGTTTCTCACTGAACCTAGAATTTACTATTTCCACTAGACTGGCTGCCTGGTGAGCCCCAAGGATACATTCATTTCCTCCCTCTCCCTCAACTCCTGGACCCAATACTGGGGTACCAGGCAAACTGCTAGGCTTCCACCTGGGTACTGGGGACTTGAATTTGGGTCCTCATGGTCATGCAACAAGCTCTTTATTGGCAGAGTCATCTTTCCAGACCCTGGTGTTTTGTTTTGTTTTGTTTTTGTTTTAACCATTTCTTTTGAATCCAAGGCTCTCTCTAGAATCTAGACTAGTCTCATAAATTCACTGTCCTTCTGTCTTAGTCACCCAAGTTCCAAATTACATGAGTGTGCTACTACCTTAATGCTGATAGTTCTCATTCAGGGAAACTATAATTATTTTTTGATTCTTAAATCCAACCTATATATCCTACCTCTATTGTCTGAGCATGTGTTACTTCTACCAAGAAGTCTCAGCTCAGGTCTCATCTCTACCTGTCAATCTCTCCATCAAACATCTGAGCATCAGCAGTAACAGAGTGGGTACTATTGGGTACCATTGGGCACCATTGGGTACCATTAGGCACCCTGGGCATCATTGGGTACCATTGGGTACCACTAGGCATCATTGGGTACCATTAGGCACCCCTGTGCTTCATTGGGTACCATTAGGCAACACTGGCCACTGTTGAGCATCTTTGGGTACCATTGAGCATCAAGCCATTTAACCAGGTATTAGCAGTGATCATGTAGACTTGTTTGTTGATAGAACTCTGGGTAGAAAATTATATCTTAAATGAAAATGAATATAATAAAAATTCAAAGCCGAGCATGGTGATGCCCAAGTGTAAAGTCTGCACTTGGAAGGTAGAAGTAGAAGGATTTTGAAATTCAAGGGCATCCTCAGGCAGCCTAGACTATGAGGCTGTGCCTCAAAGCAAGCAAAATAAAAAAAGGCAAACCTAAAACACACATGAAGAAAATCTCTCTCCGGGCAGTGGTAGCACACACCTTTAATCCCAGCACTCAGGAGGCAGAGGCAAGTGGATCTCTATGAGTTCAACACCAGCCTGGTCTGCAAGAGCTAGTTCCAGGACAGCCAGGGCTACACAGAGAAACCCAGTCTCGAAAAACAAAACGGAAAATAAAAAAACAAAAAGAAAGAAAATCTCTCGTTTTCTTGAATGTATACATTTTCATTTGTAGTCGTCTTTTTTTAAAATATTTATTTATTATGTATACAATATTTTGTCTACATGTATGCCTGCAGGCCAGAAGAGGGTACCAGACCCCATTACAGATGGTTGTGAGCCACCATGTGGTTGCTGGGAATTGAACTCAGGACCTTTGGAAGAGCAGGCAATGCTCTTAACCACTGAGCCATCTCTCCAGCCCTGTAGTCGTCTTTTGTTTGGTTCATTTACTGAGAGTGTCCTTGTGAGGGGCAGCATCTCCTCAGAAGGCTGCACAGCCCACAGTGACTCCCTGACAGCAACATCCCTGCTTGCTGAGACAGCAGGTCACCCTTAGAGGTGTTTCCCGCCTTTGTAGAGCTGCGTTTCTCACAAACCCTGTATTATTGATCAGCAAGGCACTGGCTTTTGGTTTTGCATATGCGTGTAAGCATGCAGTCTATGTGTACGTGTATACATGTACATGTGTGTGCACAAGTATGGATGCACATGTGCTCATGCTCACTCGCGTGCATGTGAAGGTCAAAGGTCAGCCTTGGATGTCTTCCTCAATCTCTTCCACTTTATTTTTTTAGGCAGATTCTCTCACTGAACCTGGAGCTCACCAGTTCTGGGGATCCACCGGTCCCCACCACACCCCCAACTCTGGTGTTACAGACACACACAGTGCGCACAGCTTTTTCATGAGGACTGGTAGGGTCTGAATTCGGGTTCTCATGATTTACTCCTGAGCCATGTCAACGGAACAAATAGCAAAAACACTTCTGTCCTTCAGAACCCTTACAGTCTGGTGCTCCGTGAAAAAAGTAGGTTAAAAACAATCTAAAGTCTTCAGTGTTAAATCATAGGGGAAGTTGCGGGGGTAGAGATGGAAAAAGAGACAAGAAAGAAAAAGGAATGAAAATGAGGAGGAGGAAGTGGGTGAGTCTCAGCAGCCTATTTTTAGGTGGCGGAATTTCTTTTATGTTTGTTCTAGAGGCTCTCCATCAAGTGTGTATTCCTCTCAGGGAAGAAAGATTCATGGTCCAGCCCAAATAACTTCTCTATAACACTGTCCCAGGTCCCGTTTTTAAAACTTCATCATCACTTAGTTCTCAAATAAGGATAATTTGAGCATCAATGATTTCCCAAGTAAAGCCCAAGCAGGACAAGAGGCATGATGGACTTGGTGGTGTTTCTGTTCCTTCTCCAGTTTTCACCTTCAAGAGCATGTTAGGCTTCAAGGAGACTTAGTTTATGCACTTGACAACTTCCTATTTGATGAACTTGTACTGACTGGTGTTTGCGTAGGTGTAGTGGGTGGGGTTTTGGTTGCATTTGTGGTTTTCATTTCCCTACATGATAAGTTAATGCTGCTTGTATACTAAACGCGCGTGTGCGCGGGCACACACACACACATACACACACACTGTATACTGGCTGGTTTTGTGTGTCAACTTGACACAAGCTAGAGTCATCAGATTAGTGACCAGTGGGGGAGGCAGGGTCCAGCTCATGGTAGGTAGTGTCACCCCTGGGCTGGTGGTCCTGAGTTCTATAAGCAGGCTGAGCAAGCCATGGGAAAGCAAGCCAGTAAGCAGCTCCCCTCCATGATCTCTGTGTCAGTTCCTGCATCCAGGTTTCTGCCCTGTGTGAGTTCCTGTCCTGACTTCATTCAGTGATGAACAGCAATATGGAAGTGTAAGCCAAATAAACCCTTCCTTCCCCAACTTGCTTTATGGTCATAGTGTTTTATTCTAGCAATAGAAGCCCTGACTAAGATAGCATTCATGCACATGCGTGCATACACACACACACACGCAGAATTATGAACGATTGACTTCAAACAATAAACACCAAATCTCTTACTAAAATAAAAACTAATCTGCTCGTAGAGACTCCCTTCCTGGTACCCCACTACCTTCTGATTTGGAGAGAGAAAAACTTAACAGATTAGAGACCCCATCATCCCCTCTCGGGCCTGTCGCCCCTCACGTCAGCAGCCTATCACATAGTTTTAGAAGCAAGAGTGAGTGTCAAGCGTTTAGAAATTACACAACCTGCTTTGTAGGCCAGTTTTAATTAGAGGAGGCCCAGAGGTGAAAGTGGGGTTAAGCCACTTGAATGAAGGCAGCTTTGCCCAGAGAAGACAGGGGAGGCCATTGTCACTATTTGAAGACCCCCCAAAACGGTCAGAGCTGGACTCAGCTCCCCACTTCTGCCTTTCTAGCTTCCCAGAGGTGCCTCGTGCAGTGGGAGGGAGAGGCTCCTGGAACCTTAGATATTAGAATATACTTATGCTGTGGGAGTTTAAACACCTGACACCAGAGAAATTTCCATCTAGATGGGGGACTGGAAGGAAAAGGATTACTGTGTGGGTTCCATGTGCCAAGAGATTATACCTCCGATTGTATCATTCTGGGCACTTCTCTGGGTTCGTTAGACATCAGAGAGTGTGCCGGCCGGCCGGGACACCTGCACAGGAGTATCAGGTCTCCCTTAACTGGGTCAGTCATATTGGTATTCAGGATCAGACAATACATCGGATCTTCTCCAGGAGATACCACAAAGAAAATTTGGGTATTTGTATTTTCTTTAAACTTGAGTTTTATTTTTTCACAATTTATCCAATTTTTTGAGTTTCATACATGAATGATGGTTGTTTACATAATGCCCACCCTACCCTCTTCCCGGTAGCTCCTCCCGAGTCCCTGACTCCTCGAGTTCATGAGCTCTTTAATTGTTACTGTTACACACATATACGCAAGTATAAACACAGCCTGCTACGCCCATTCAGTGCTGCTCATATGGGTGTGTTCATGGCTGACCACGGGGACTGGATAATGACTGGGGAGGGCGACCCAGGTCCCTGGGGAACTGATTTCCCTCGCTCGGCAGCCTGTAGCTCTTCATCAGTCCAGTGGTTCTCAACCTTGTGTGTGTGTGGGGGGGGGGTGGAGGCGAACGACCCTTTCAGGATATCAGATATCCTGCGTATCAGATATTTACATTACAATTCGCAACACTACCAAAATTCCAGTGATAAAAGTAGCGAGGAAGTGATTTTACGGCTGGGAGTCAGCACGGCGCGAGGAGCTGTACTCAAGTGTTCCAGCGTTAGGAAGACAGAGAAGTACTCAGCTAGCACTACCTTCTAGGGGTTTGCCATTTTGACATTCTGTGCCATTCCAAGATGTCCTTGAAGGACACTTTAGAATAGCCAGCGAGGCAGCCAGCTTTTGGTAGCTCCCACCCCCCTTTGGAAGCAGATCCCTGCTGTATAAGCGCAGACTGTCGCTCCAGCAGGCCTGTGCCGCCGCCCCTGGTGTGGCCTTGCGTCTGAGCTGAAGTTTCATTCCCCTCCGTGTCCATCCTTTGGACTTCCCATGCGGTGTCCCCAAACTCTCCCACATGTCAGTGTCGCCTCAGGACCTGTGCCCCAGCCGTCCGTGGGAGGGAAGCAGGACCTCTGATCGACCTTCCTGTCTGATGAGAAAATAGACGAGCAGGTGCATTAAAACCAAAATCCTCTGACTATGAGTTTTTAATTCCTTAATTCCCTGACATGGAGTGATTTCATTGAGGAGATTGATTTAATCTCTCGCGGTTGATGTATCAACTATTTGCTGAGTTCCAAAATAAAATTGGTTCAGGTTGTCGGTCGATCCCCGGTGGTGCCCTGTGTTGAGGATTTGCATTCTCATGCTACTGGGACTGCTTCATGGGGTGAAGATGCCTGTGCCTGCAGTCCGTACCTCTGTGCCCTGTGGGCGAGCACGTCACAAATCACTGAAATCACGTTCACGCGATTATTATTTATTAAATTTTAAGTCGTCTGTTTATTTGTGGTTGGGGGACATGTATACCACATCACACATTCGGAAGTCAGAGGCTGTTGGTGAAATGAGTTTTTCATTTCACCTGTGGGTCATGGGTGTTGTGATTTATGGCGCAGGTGACCCTGGCAGGTCCCACCCGATAGATACTCCATGCAGAGGGAGCTTGGGTACGGAGAGTTTATTTAGTGGGTATTGGGAGGGTATAAGAGTAAGGAGGTTATGGGGGGAAGAGAGAGAAAGAGAGAGAGATGAAGAGACAGAGAGAGGAAAGAGGAGGGGGGAGGAGGTAGAGGCTGCCTCTTCAGAAGAAGACTGCAAGAGAGAGAAAGGAAGAGAGAAGGGAAAAGCTTGCCTCAGTGGGAAGGGGGAAGATTGGGAGTGGGTGGAGCTTGTCTCTTAAAGGGACAGGGTACCCAGGTGACAGGGCAGGACAGCCTACTTACAATTATAACATTCCTGTCTTTTTCTTATAATAAGGAGGCAAGGGGTTGGCTTGGTAGCAAGTGCCTCAACCTCCTGAGCTGTCTTGCTGGCCTTTCATTTTCATTTTTAAACTCAGGTTCATAAAAGAGAGTGTGTGTCTTGCCTGCCATTAACGAGGTTCCTATAAATGTGAGCTAAAGATTATGGTACATGACTTACTTTATAGTTGAAAATGGAGGAAATGTGTAAAAGACATAAGATTACGAGATACACTTGTTTTTAATGCACCTGGTAGCAACATCTGCAAGTGTCATCTTTGCTCACTTTTCTGTTTGCCTTTGACAGTGGTTTGTGGGTCCACAGGGCTGCCTTTCATCCTTTTAACAATCCTTTATTTTGCTTTGTTTTAGGGGTCTCAAACATCGACACTTGCTGCTTCCTGCTTCTGAAGCCCCTCAGAGCAGAGGAAGTTTGGACTGACCGTTGGAGTGCAGACCCCTGAATATGATGCATTTCAAAAGCGGCCTCGAGCTAACGGAGCTGCAGAACATGACTGTGCCCGAAGACGACAACGTCAGCAATGACTCCAACGACTTCACCGAGGTGGAGAACGGCCAGATAAATAGGTGAGGCCTTTTCCGCAAGTGGCGCCCAGGGAAGGAAAGGTTTTCAGTTACTCCCGTGAATTATTCATTTACGAAAGTTATGCTTCGTTTGAAGATGCGATTTGAATTTCTTATGTGACATCTGTCGGACATAGCCTGGAATAGCAGAGGAGGGGAATAGGAAGTAATTTATTCATCTTTTCGAGTCTTTCAATTGAGCCTAAGAAAAATGTATAAATACGTTGGACCCCTACCAGCCCAGACTTCTCAAAACTCTATGCCTGTGAATTGGGCTATAGAATTTCATCACCTCTCGTACCCATATGTGCGCCATAACCATTGCCACACATTTTAATCAGGAAACTGCGAGCTGCCTTTGCGTGGTCTTTCTACAGATGACTGCAAACTACAACGGAGCTATCGTACCGAATAGCATTTGAAGTGTGGAATTTAAATGATAATCATGATCGATAGGTCCAAATGACTCTGTGAAAGACTGTGGGAGAGAAATAGTCCATGAGGGAGAAAGAAAAAGGATGGGAGGAGGGACTAGTGGGGGAGGGGGCAGGCCTGGTACAGGTCAGTCTGAGACTGTTAAATTATCAGGGTAGAACTAACTCTTTTGATTTTTAAATGACTTGAGATCATCCTGGGATATAGTGACTTTTTAAAATCTGAATTTTATGGATCCTTAGCAGGAAGCCTTGCCTTGCAGGAATTAATGGGACAATCTCCTAAAACACTGGGAGAGAGTAGGGCCTGCAGGGTTTGCGGGGCTCCTTTTAAAAAGTTTAATTGGATATGTGTGATGTCAGACAAACTGTGGGAGCTGGTTCTTTCTCTCTAATGCGTGGGTGCCAGGGATCAAACTCAGGCGGCCAGGTCTGGTGGCCAGTGCTTTTTACCCCTGGGCCATCTTATCAATCCTGCAGGACTGTGTATCATAAGGCCTTCAAGGGCACACTTTGTTAAGGCCACAAGGGGACAGAGATAGGAGGGTCAGCGCCTAGCCACAAGCAAGTGTCTTTGTAGGAATCATTTCTGACAGTCTGAAGTTCATTCTGATGCAGCATGCCTTGGAAAGCCCAGCCCAGGACTGTCCTTATTGACAGTTCCCTTTCCTTCCTGTAGTGAAGGTTAAGCCTCCCTATAGACACTTCTTCATTACCATCTAAGTGTGTTAAGTGATATTTCTTTATATTGGAATCAAATTTACTTACTTCTTACACCTTTTTTGAGTGATCATGAAGAGTTGCTTCTATCTCTTTTTAATTATGTGTATGTAGAAGAATGTGCCTGTGAGTGCAGTTGCCTGTGGAGACCAGAAGAGGACGTCAGGTTTCCTGGAGCTAGAGTTATCTGCAGTTGTGAGCCTCCTCACATGAGAGCTGGGAACTGAACTTGGATACTCCGGAAGAGCAGCACAGAGCATTTCTCTAGCCTCATAACTGCCATGTTGTTGTTATTGCTGTTATTTTGAATTTTTGAGATGGTCTATCTACGTAGCTGGAACTCTCTATGTAAGCCAGGCTGACTTCAAACTCCCAGCCCTTGATTCTATTTCTTGACTCTCAGTGTTTGACTTATATCACCGTGAATCTTTAGACCATCACTGAAAGCAGACATCTTCAAGTGAGAAGAAAATCTGTGAATCAAGGGGCCATCTTGACCCACTTAAATCTGTCTCTTTCCTCTGTCCTTCTGCGTTGGATACAGTGCTGGGCTTTTCTAGTGGCATGTTTTTTGTGCGCTGTGCTCCTGAGCAGTCTGGAGCCACTACTGACCTCCACCCAGCGGTGGTAAGGAGGCCATTTTGGTTTTATAAGGAAGCCTTTTTCTGGCAGCGGTGTTACCTTGAGGCCTTTAAAAGTGAGTCATTTACAGCTCAGCCTGGAGTCTGCCCTTGAGGTTTATAAGGTTTGCTTACAGAGCATGGGTTTTTAGGTGATTGTCATTTGCAGTAGGTGGAAGGAACACCCCTTGTCCTTGTTCGCCTAGACTCGGGCCTCCTGTGGGGTGAGCTCACTTCCCCACAGACGGTGACTAGCCCAAAGCTGGTGTGGGGGAGCTTTGGCTGACATTTCATGGAACTTTTGTCCCTCTCAAAGTCAGTGCTTTGCATTTCTTTCTTATTTTTTTTAAACCTCATTTTATTTCTTCTCCTTTACGGACATAATTCAGAATTCTTGCTTCATTCCTGGCTTTGTTGTTTGTTTTTGTTTGTTTTGGTGGTCCTAAGAATTGAACTCTGGACTTTGTGTATAGTAGAGCCCCAACCCTTCCTTCATTTCTGGCTCTGACAATTAAACCCACCATATGGCAGCAAGAGGCAAATAAAAGTAAATAAACGTTAAACACAAACAGCTAATTGTATTGAAGGCCCCACAGAGTGACCGGCGTTCCATGCCTGGAGTATTCCAGTCATCTTTGCTTGGTTCCAGCTCTGACTGACTGCCCTTAGCGCTTTCAGTAGTGAGCTCACGTTTGTGGGAGGGTGGGGCCAGTTATATCCGTCTAAGAGAAGAGAGTTCCCCAAGCACTGAAAGTCTCCCCACCAGTGCCTCTTTGTAGGGACTAAAGAAAGCGCTGAAGATGGTACTGATCTTGGCTGACAGATCATCCAGTTCATAGCTTTGTCTGGACACTTCCCCGGATACAATAAGAATCATTTCTGAGGTTTAATTAATCGTACAGTAGAGCCGCTTAGGCATTCAAATAAATGCTCGCTGTTATTCTAGGCCAGTTGTTTCTTTTGTGCCCTAAGTATTGCCCGATAGTGAGAAGCTTAAGCTTCAGACGGCTAGCCTTATAAAGAGTCAATTAGACCTCCATCAAGGCACTTTCATACATGTGTGAGACACTTGTGTGTTTGGGTGGAAGCTCCATCTCAGCCCCTCCTCTCCTTTTCTAAACCCTGCCACCCTGCAGTCCTCCCCCAAGCTGCTCAAGACCACGCCTCCTCGGTGTACAGAGCTGCCACTGAGCCCCTCCCGTCACCCAGGAGTTGCTTTGCTCGGATTACACTTGGTCTTATTAATTTATTGCATGGGTGGAGAGACTTAATATCGGGGTGCAGAAAACTTTTCACTGAGCTGCTGGTTAAAGTGCGGGTTCTGTTTCGGGAAGTCTGGAGTCCAGTAAAATCTAATCCTGCTCCCACTGCTCCCTGGGAACCACACTGAGTAGCCGGCTCTTAATGCATCCTATAGATGAGCTCACCAGAAAAGGGTATCGTCTTAACCATCGTGGTACGATGGTACTTACCACCGCAGCTGAGCCAATGTGGACTTAGCAAATCACCGATGCAAAGGCAGAGAGAAGGCTGAAGGAGGGATGGAAAGGGACAGTCTAGCTTTAGGTTTAGACCTGTATTGAATCCTGACGCTATCACAGACTTCCTGTGATGTTCTCAGAGAGTCTCACCCATCGCCCTGAGGCAGACTCCAGGGCCGTCAGGGATCAACAGAGCTGTTCCTTTGGTAGATGAAGAACACTGGCTGTGCACTCACCTGTTTAGGCTCAGGTTCTCGGCTCGGCAGTTCAGGAATCAGCAACGTAACTGCCGGAGGTGGTGGCGCACGCCTTTAATCCCAGCACTCGGGAGGCAGAGGCAGGAGAATCTTTGTGAGTTCAAGACCAGCCTGGTCTACAGAGCTAGTTCCAGGACAGGCTCCAAAGCCACAGAGAAACCCTGTCTCAAAAAAAAAAAAAAAAAAAAAAAGCAACGTAACTTCAATCGGTTTGGTTAACGTATAGATGGGAGCATCCATGTAAAGCCCTTGGCCCAGTGTCTGGCCCGGCGGTTCAGCCTCATAGTCTAAGAAGAGTCTGTATGTATATCTGTAGCCTGCTCTTCCTGGCTGGCTAGCACTTTGTGCTTCTCCACCCCATGAGGTGATGATTGGCTTTTGGTTTTAATGATTGTTGTTATGGCTCTCCTCAGTTTGGTGAAATATTTGTAGGTTACCCTAAATCAGTGGTTATCAACCTTCCTAACACTGCGACCCTTACTTAGTACAGTTCTTCATGTTGAGGTGACCCCTAACCATAAAACTATTTCATTGGGGTGGACAGAGGTGGTACATACCTTTAGTCCTAGCACTCAGGAGACAGAGTCAGGTAGATCTCTGTGAGTTCAAGGCCAGCCTGGTCTACAGAGAGAGTTCCAGGACAGGCTCCAAAGCTGCAAAGAAACCCTGTCTCAAAAGACCAAAAACCAAAAAAAAAAAAAATTTGCTACCTCATAAACGTAATTTTGATACTGTTATGAGTCATAACATAAATATCCGACAGGCATGGTGTCTGATACACGACCCCTGTGAAAGGGTCGTTTGACCTCCAAAGGGGTCGTGACCCACAGATTGAGAAACCCTGTCTTAAATGTCTCCAGAAAACTCTAAGCCTATCTTCCTATCAATGTACTGTTTTCCACTCCTATGTGTAGTTATTTGTTATGAACCAGACACACAGTTTGATTAAAACTTAATTTTAAAAGAACTTGGGATTACCTTTATTATACCTTTGCTTCTGCTGCTCCATAACAATTCAGCTCTCCTTTCTCCTGCGGTCAGTAGAGTTTGTAGCCAAATTAAGGTTTCGCCTACCCTCAGTCTTCCCCTTCATGGCTTCCTGTTTGTTTCTTTTTATGTATTTACTAATTTCCCCATACTTCTTGATCTTGTGATATATATATATGTATATATGAATGATATGTGCTATGTGATATACATGATACATATGATATAGGATATATTATCTATATGATATATGATGTGTGTAATACACACACACACACATAAATTCTTTTGAGACAAGGACTTGCTCTGTAGCCCAGGCTATCTGGAACTCACTGTGTAGCCCAGGCTGGCCTGGAATTCATTCTCCCCCCTAATTGCTACTGTTACAAGCAGATGCCACCATACCGGCCCTGATCCCTTTTTATCCATATCTCCTTCCCGCCTCCTTCTCTGTAGAATGTCCACACATCAGGGAAAGGACTGGGAACCAGCATTTATATTCAGCCACTCCTCTTTTTCATCTCTTGTGTTGTAAATCCTCAAACCCAGGGCTGTAATCTAGTGAGAACCCAGCGGCTGAGATTCTGGTCCAAGGATTATCTTTCTGTTGCACAGCACACCCTTAACTACTCTGCTCGTTTACATTTAATATCAAATAAGAGCTTGCTTTATATTCTTCTCACGTTGTGTCTGAATGTGACGCCTAAGTCCTTTTTTAAGGTTTATCACTAAGAGCTGTAGGCTTTGTTTCATTTTGTTTTGTTCACAGAGCGGTTGAGTACTTGATGGTCTGTCCAATTCTGCTTTATGGGGACAGAGTGACCCAGTGTAGACTCTTTTTAATAATAAATTTGTACCTTAAAATCACTTGTCACAGATACTTTCTCCCACAGTACTTTTTAAGTCAATAAAAAGAAGTTTTGTGTCAGTTTCAGTGCCAGAGGTCAGTGATTTTTAAACAGCCAGTTGCCTTTTAAAAATGGTGAGATAAAACTGTGGTGAAAGCTGCCTGACCTCGCTGTTTGAGTGGAATTTTCCATTACAAAAAGAAAGATTGGTTTTTCTCTCTTTTTTAAGTTTACAGGAATACAAAGCAAAGATTTAAGAACTGAAGAGAAGAAAAAGCAACAAAGAATAAAGGGGCTTTCTTTAAACCCTTCATCCTAGAGCTGTGGTTCCTCATTCCAAAGCAGTGGCCCCTCATTCTAGAGTGGCAGCCCCTCATTCTAGAGCAGTGGCCCCTCATTCTAGAGCAGTGGTTTCTCATTCTAGAGCAGTGGTCCCGCACCCTATAGTGGCAGCTCCCCATTCTAGAGCAGTGGTTTCTCATTTTAGAGTAGTGGGTCCTCATCCTAGAGCAGTGGCTCCTCATTCCAGAGTGACAGTCCCTCATTCTATAGTGGCGGTCCTCAGCTCTAGATCAGTGGTCCCTTATTCTAGAGCAGTGGTCCCTCGTTTTTAGAGAGGCAGTCCCTCACTCTAGAGCAGCGGCCCCCTCATTCTAGAGTGGTGGCCCCTCGCTCTAGAGTGGTGGTTCTTCATTCTGGAGTAGTGGTCCCTCATTCTAGAGCAGTGGTCCCTCATTTTAGAGCAGCGGTTCTCAACCTTCCTAATGCTACAACAACCCTTTACTACAGTTCCTCATGTTGTGGTGACCCCCACCATAAAATCATCTTCACTGCCACTTCATAACTAATTTTGCTGCTGTTATGAATCGTAGTGTAAATATCTGATATTTGACCCCTCAGAAAGGGTTGTTTGACACTCCCCGCAAAGGCATCTAGTCTGTAATGCCAAGCCTGACAACCTGAGTTCTAATTCTGGTGGAAAGAGAGAACCAACTCCCAAAAGTTCCCCTCTGACCTCCGCATGCTAATACACATGTGTATGCACACAAATGCATGTGCGCGCACACACACACACACCACTTGCATGCACACAAAATAAATAAATACATGTAATTAAATACTTCCATATTATGTAGCTAAATTTCCCTGCAGCCTAAGGCAGTTTCTAATTACAAATTACTAATAGGAGATGTTTGCTTAGTTAGTAGAGGGTTCTTCTGAGTTCCTGTATGGGAAGGTCCACACTTTGGGAGCTATTGACACTGGGCATCACCTGGTGCCCTAGGTGAGTTCAGGGCACTGTGTATGCTACAGGTAGTGTAGCTAAACAGAAAATGTGTTTGAGGGGTCTGGATTGGCTGGAAAGAACTTTGGGGAGGGGATACTCAGGGTCAGGGCAGAGCAGATTCCTGCTGTTGCCTTGTTTTTTAGCTCTTTCTTGTCTTGGTCCCAGCCATAGCCACACTTGGGAGGTTTCTCTAGTGCCATAGGAGGGAGCTGTGATTGGAACACGGAGGCCAGACCAATCAACATTCAAAATGCCCAGTGGAGAAGCCAACTGTGCTGGTTTGAACAAGAATGACCCCAATATGCTTTATTGCTTGGTACCAATTGGTGGAACTGTTTGGGAAGGACTAGGAGGCGTGGCCTTGTTGGAGGAGGTGTGTCCCTAGGGGTTGACTTTGAGGTTTCAGAAGCCCACACCATTTCCAGTCAGTTCTCTCTTTTCCTCACGTCTGTGGATCATGATATAAGGTCTCAGCTTCTGCTCCAGCGCCATGCCTGCCTGTTGCCATGATCCCCACCACAATGGCCATGGAACCTTGAGTCCCCGATGCTTTCTTTTATAAGTTGCCTTAGTCATGTTGTTTTATCACAGCAATAGAAAAGGTCTATGACACCAGCAGAAGTATTTGAGCAATCTAATGTCATTCCCCAGTAAGTGAAGCAGGAAACAGAATTAGTGTTTTCATGTATTTTAATGGCCAGGATTTGTAAGTTAGTATCATGCCTCTTGTTCTGCAGAGGCCTCAGTGTTCATCCCCTCCACTTGCAAAGTATGTGAGCCTGCTGAATGCCCCTCCTGCAACAGCGCCTCCTCTCAGGCCACTCCCACACCCTCTCTTCTTTGCCCAGCATCCTCTGCCTCCAGCTCCAGGGGCTGCTGTCAGTCCTGGAATTGAGGTCTGCTCTAACATCGGACTCGCTGGCGCTTTGATTTATCTGGGGGAGAAAATTGCTTGGGCTTTTCCTCTGTTTAAGAAACAGTGGAAATTCTCTTTGGAAAACAAGCATCCTTCATGAGAAAGCAAATGGGAGACTTGCTGGGCCAGGACACCACAGATCCGACTTTGTTATTAAATTTAGCCTGGTTGTCTTTTGAGCTGCTTAAGCAGGAGTCTTTATTTGGACAAGCCCAGCACCCACGTGCCCTTGGGCTGCCTCTCCTCACATCTCTGCAGCCAGACTGTAAGCCTGCAGTCTGTGGAAAGGTTTAGAATGCTGGGGACAAACGCAGGGCCACATGAAGCGCTAGGGGCTAAGCCAGATATCTCAAAGATCCGCTTGTTCTCCCCGCTGAGAACAGGCCATTCTGATTCTCTGGCTTCTGCTTCTGAGTTTGTTCTGCCTCCCTGTACGCAATACTGCTTTTGATGTCTCCTGATTCCTTATCTGTCTCCATGCTGGACATCCCCACACTTCTAGACCAGTGTTAGCTGGGGTGGCCTTTTCGTTTCAGGACACCAGTGTTTTCTTCCCTAAGCAAAGAGGGTCTGTGGACTGCAGCTTAGTAAGTTTGTCACAAGTGCCTACACAGCAGCCTTTGGCTTATTCTAATAAAAAATAAGAACTTAGAAAGGCAATAGCAGACAGATCAGATCCCTTGAATTAAAAAAGAAAAAGGCAATAAATAAGAGCGACACTACTGATCCCTACAGTTCCTTTAAATGGAACTTTGTTGTGAAATGTAGCACTATTTAAAACATGTATAAAACTCTAACCACTGGATGTTTCTTTAAATCCGGTTCAGGTGGCTTTACGTCTACTAATGAACATGTATTGTGACTGATTCGGACAATGACTAGAGAACTAAACTCTCTCGAAAGGCTGTCTTAGATAGAGCTGCTGTTGCTGTGAAGAGACAAGACTGAAAAGCAGGTTGAGAAGGGAAGGATTTATTTGGCTCACACTTCCTCATTACTTTTCATCAAAGGAAGTCAGGACAGGGAACTCAAGAAGGGGTGGAACCTGGAGGCAGGAGCTGATGCAGAGGCCATGGAAGGGATGCTGCTTACTGGCCTGCTCCCATGGCTTGCTCAGCCTGCTTTCTTATACAACCCAGGACCACCAGCCCAGGAGTGGCACCACCCATAGTGGGCTGGGTCCTCTCATATAAATCACAAATAAGAAAATGGCTTGCCTACAGCTTAGGTATTACGGAGGCATTTTCTCAACTGAGGGTCCCTCCTTCCAGATAACCCAAGCTTGTTTGGTGACATAAGACTAGTCACCACAAGGGCCAAGAATCACCTTAGAATGTTTTCAGAGTATACACAAGAGGGGCCAATGAGATGGCTCAGTATGTAAGGGTGTTGGAGGGGGCTGCTTACTGGTTCCCGGCCACCCAGATAGCTTAGACCTGAAATAATCACACAGAAACTGTATTAACTAAGTCACTCTGGTGACCTGAGTTCCATCCCTGGAACCCACGTAAAGATGGAAGGAGAAAACTGACTCCACAGCATTGTCCTCCAGTCACCATGGCACACAGGGCACACCTGTGCATGTCTGTGTCCACAAATGAGGAAAGGATACAAGCACCCTTTTATCTGTGCTGATTTTTCTCTGATAGAAGTTCTCGTTTAGTGTACAGATTACAAGTTTAAGGTTCTGAAATTTACCCTGAATGCATTATGTTAGCCTTGAGAAGGTTTTATGTTCTTCTGCGTAGCTGTGTCTGTGTCTCATGCTGGAGTTTCTCCCGCTGTCTGGATCTTACCCATCCCAATGCAGGCCCCTCCGCTAGGAGAGAAAGAGTTGACCTCTGTGGCTCCTGCCCTGAACTGGGCGGTCCATCAGCCGCAGTGATAGAATTGCTCCAGCAGCTAGTGCTGCTGTCTTTTTTGCAAGGGAGCGGGGCTTCGTGTTTAGTGCCCCTAAACAGGAGGATCTGAGCTCTGGAGGAGCTTGCCTCTATTATTATTATTATTATTATTATTATTATTATTATTAATTTTGGTTTTCTGAGACAGGATTTCTCTGAAGCTTTGGAGCCTGTCCTGGCACTAGCTCTGTAGACCAGGCTGGCCTCGAACTCACAGAGATCCACCTGCCTCCGCCTCCCATTATTATTATTATTATTAATTTTGGTTTTCTGAGACAGGATTTCTCTGAAGCTTTGGAGCCTGTCCTGGCACTAGCTCTGTAGACCAGGCTGGCCTCGAACTCACAGAGATCCACCTGCCTCCGCCTCCCGAGTGCTGGGATTAAAGGCACGCACCACCACTGCCTGGCTCCAGTAGTCTTTCTAATACCAGGTGCATGTAGTCTTAGTCTTACCTAATCTACTTAGGGAAGAATCTGCACAAAAGCAAGCGTATATTGTGTGTGGTGTTTTAGTTTACTTTGAAAGTGATATAAAGTGTGTAGCTCTCTTATAGCTCATAGCGGCCTTTTCTCTCACTCACGGTAAGCAGCTCTTGCCTGTTTAGATAAATAGTGGGAGATGGAGAAAGAATGAGGCGAAGGATCCGCCCCGAGAGTGTTGGCGTTTATTTGATAAAGCAAGAATGGAGATAATGTGTGCACACAGCACGCAGGCGTGCACGCGCACCACACACACACACACACACACACACACAGCGGGGAGGTGTTGAAAAAGATGATTTTATTTATTTGAGCAAGCACCCAGCGGACAGCTTGCTGCGGGCAGTGTGTTTGGGGAAATAACTCATCTAGCATTGCTGCTGAACTCCTAGTCCTTAGCATAGAGGTAAAGGTGTTCCGTGTGTCTTTTCAGCAAGTTCATCTCCGACCGTGAGAGCCGAAGAAGTCTCACCAACAGCCATTTGGAGAAAAGGAAATGCGACGAATATGTAAGTGTCCTCGGTGTGAGCGCAGGCCCTAGCCACGTGACTGGGGACAGCGTCTGTGTGCGTGGTCTGTGTGCGTTGTGGTGCAGTATAAAAGCGTATGCGCTCACAGCGCACCCTTCGGATACGCGGGACGGCGCTTTGATTCACATAGAACAGCGGTCAGAATGGCACCTTGTCGATGGCTACGTTTTTTCACGCAGCCCATTAAAAACAACTAGACTTCGAAGAAGGTTCTGCAGTTTCATTTCTCTTTGGGTTCTTGGTAACATTTGAGAGGCTTTGGCTTGAAGAACTGCCTTGAGACCATGTGCTTAGTGAGCATGTCTCTTTCTACCGTTCAGATTCCAGGAACGACCTCCCTGGGCATGTCTGTCTTTAACCTGAGCAACGCCATAATGGGCAGTGGGATTCTGGGACTCGCCTTTGCCCTGGCTAACACTGGAATCCTCCTGTTTCTGTGAGTATTGGGCGTGATCATGAATTCTATTTTACATCTGTTTTATGTATGCTTCCTGCCAGGTCCCAAAGAAACCCAGGATGAGTGGCTAACGGTGGTGTCAGTTCGTGCTTGGCCTCTAAGGTCCCTCAGTACCTGTGGCTACTCCAGTGCGTCTCATCCTACCCCCTACTATAAACTTCTCCAGGCTTAGGGAGCTTCCCTTCCTCTCCCGCGGCTTCTCACTCCTATGGAAGCCTGCCTTTCTGCCATGCCTTCTCTCTGCTCCTCTCTCGATTCTCTCTGTCTAGGCACTACTCTTGGATCCCTCTTGCTCTGTTTTCTTTCTCTTCTCTTTCACTCTTGGTGTCTCCCCAGCCCCCCCCAGCCCTCCCAGAGCCCTCCCTACCCCCAGCTCTACTCTCCCTTATAGCTATAATAAAACCCTCCTCAACCTAGGAGCGGTCGGGAGAGGGACTTTGGCAGGTGAGGGATGAGGGCAGGAGAGAAACATGCCAAAGCAGACAGAGCTTGAGCGCGGAGTTTACTGAGAGACGGGTAAAGGGGAAGGGGAGAAAAAAGCAGAGACCTGCTTGCCTCTTCCGAAGAACAGCAGGAAGGGGGAGGGGGTAGGCGGGGCTTGTCTGTTAAAGGACCTTCTGCACCTGCGCACAGTCAGGGTACTGCCTGCCAGGCGCAGAAGGGTGATGCACTGGATCGGGTTCCCAAGGGGTACGGCCGAGGTGTGCCCGGATGCTAACAGTTATGTTTCCATTTTCACTCACTTCTTTTATCATACAGAAAAAAAAAAAAAGAAATAGAAGCGTTTCTAAACAGTTTTTATTTATTTGCTCATTTATTAATTTGGCTAAGGAACCAGGACATACTTTCAGGTTTGTTTGAATGCCTTTCAGAATACACTGAGTACTTACAAGAAAGAAGAAATTCTTTCTTATTCATCAAAATGCAGAAACTTGCGAGGACTGAGACAGTCAACATTAGCCTTTTTCCGTACGTCATTTTCAAACTCTTGTCACTGAATCTGTCACATGGTCCCAATATTAGAGCTTCCGTCACTCTGGTATTTGAGCCACTTTGGAGCATGTGCTGTGCTCGAAGGTAATTGCAAATGTGTCATGGTAACTATCCCAGATGTACCAAGAAGCTGTTTGTCTTGGAGACGAGCCGTTATGCGTACCTTTCCTCAGAGTCAGTGACAACGGGCAATTTTCTGTTTGCGTAAGTTTGTCTCAAACTGTTAGGTGGGGCTGGGCAAATATTTTCAGTTGGAACTGCATGGAAGATCGTCACATGTCCTGACGCTTGGCACTCACACTCAGGTGCCTGGGAGGTCACACCCGCCTGTCTCCACGTTGCCCTGCCCCATGCTCCTCTGGTCCTTTCAATGGGAGCTTTGTTTTATTGGAAGCAGTGACCAAACTGGGCGATTTTCACAATTCATGTGTATATGTGATATATATCGTGAGCCAGGTGCCAGGTCTAAGAGTAAAGTGGTGATATTGGACAGTATGCTCTGATGGTGATTGTTGTCGTCACCCCCCACCCCAGGAACCTCTGAAGACACCACAGACTACACTTCGGTAGTTACAGTTGGTTTTCATTGTATGGCAAATGAACATCAGCGTGTCAGTCCCCATATCCTCTTCTACACCGGTATTCACTTGAGCAGCTAACTGAGCCCCTCTGAGATTTGGTTCCCTTTTCTGCACAAGGAAATTTCGTTGGGAATGTCTTGGAGCCCTGCCAATCTCCAAAGCCCCACGGCTCTGTGACTTTTCAGTCATCTTGATGCTAACCATCTATTTATTCAGAAATGTGAATTTCGTCAATTTTCTTTGCATTTTCTCTTTTTAAATTTATCATCATCATCAGTGTGTGGACTTGTGCGTGAATGTGGATGTCTGTAAATGGAGACCATGCTTTGGTTTACCAGCCGTCCAGACCCAAATAATCACACAGAAACTATATTAATTACAACTCTGTTTGATCTATTAGCTCAGGTTTCCTATTAACTAACTCTTACATCTTAAATTAACCCATATCTATTAATCTGTGTATTGCCACAAGACTGTGGCCTACCAGAAAGGTTCTGGCTGCATTTCTCCTTCGGCAGCTACATGGTGTCTCTCTGACTCTGCTTACTCTCTCTAATATAACTCTGTTCAGATTTCCTGCCTGGCTTTACTCTGTTAAGATTGGCTGAAGTATCCTTATTTATTATCCAATAAAAGCAACACATATACAGAAGGACATCCCATCCACATCAGAGGCCAGAGGCCAGCTCTGTGATGTTGGTCCTCTGCCTTTCCAGGGTCTGTGACTTTGACCCAGGATATCAGGGTTTATGAAGCAAATATGTGAGCTAATTGAGCTGTCTCAGGCCTCAGTGTTTTTCTTTTAAAAAATCTACTGTAACGTGTCAAGTTATGTGTGGACACAGTGCTAAGCATCGACGCCCTGATGATACAACCACTTCTGTAGCTCTTGCTTTGCACCAAATCTTTATGGAATCTGTGTCAACCGCAGAGAAAGGTACTCTCGCCAGTTCCATGTTTCACGGGTGACGGGACACATACTTGGAGAGACTTCTTGAGCTTGGTTCTCTCTCTCTCTCGCTCTCTCTCTCTCTCTCTCTCTCTCTCTCTCTCTCTCTCTCTGTTATTTCTGGAAATCCTCTTCCCTATCAGCTCTCTGGAGTCCTGTATTCATCACCTGCTCTTTCTGACTTTGAGACTCGCGCATCTGAGCGATGTTTCTGCTGTATCTGTGTCTTTGGTCAGCAGTTTGGGCAGTCATAGCCCTCTGTATCAGCACCAGTTGGCTTTCAGGATTTTGAAGGAGTTGCTGTCTGTCCTTCCTCTGGCAAGGTTCTGTGTGCTTCTCACTTGATCTCTGCACAGTCTGGTTTTACTGGGAACATATTGTGTGTCTTTGTCTCCACTGTCCTGCAGGTTCACAGTGGTACCTTGATGTGATCATTTCTTCAGTCACGTCAAGCCTTTGGGGAGTCTTTTTCATTTTATTTTGTTTTTTGTTTCATTGTTTTTTGGGGGTGGGACAGTGTCTCTCTCCGTAGCCCCAGCTGTCCTGAAACTCACCATGGACACCAAGCTGACCTCAGACTCACAGAGATCTGCTTACTTTCTGCCTCCCTAGTGCTGGTCTTAAATGCATTCTCCACCACACCCTGCCATCTTCATTTTGAAATTCAATCCTTGGCCTTCCATTTGGGAACCTTTTCTTACTTTATTGTGTATTGATCTATCTTCCCCCCCCCCCCAGACTTTGAACCTCTTTCACCTCTAGTGATGTTTCACTGTACTTTGTAGGCTGCCAATCTTCCTCCAGTTGGCTATTTTACGTCTGTTAGTCCTTCTTTTGGAGAAGCTTCTAAACTGTTCTCTTCCAGCCCCACGAGGCTCTCTGTCACCGGTCTCAGCGTGGACCCCCACAGTAATTCTTCTCCATTATGGAAAATTTCAAACAGGGAGTGGAATGAAAAGATTTTCATGTCCATGTCCCCTTCCTTCCCCAACTCCACTTGTTGGATCAACCCCACCCCTGGATTTCCTTGAAAACCAAGCCATCACCCCATGCCATTCACAAACCCGTCTCTGGATAGCTCTAAAGTATAAGCCCTCTGATGTTACAGCGAAACCCACTAGCAGCTACTACTGACCCAGCTAATATTAACTTTGCTCTGATTTGTAGTTTTTATTTTGTTCCAATCGTGTCTCATTATGTAGACACCTGGCTGTTCACAACTCCTAGAGATCCACCTGCTTCTGCCTCTCCAGGGGTGGGATTACAGCTACGCACCATAACGGACAGAAACAACTGGGTTAGTCAAGTGAGGTCTGGAGACTACAATTGGCTACTCTGCTGTAAGTCTCTCGGAATCTGTGTAGGTTTTCCACTTTTCTCCTTTATGGGATAAACTGGGTCGTTTGTCTACTGATTCCCAGGCCCCGTTAACTTTGGATTGCTGGATGCGGCCTTGCATGTCACATTTTCCTCAGCGTCAGGTGGTGCTTCTATTTCTGCTCTGGTCTAGAATGGGAAAACAAAGCTAAGTTGAGCCCGGCACAGATGCACAGGGCTTGTAGTAAGAGCTTCCTTGAGCTACTTGCGGAAGTCCTTCGCTCCAAGGACCACTAGTGTGGATGCCCCCCTTTGGCTGTTCAGATTATCCTACCTGCAGGGTGTCGTGGCCGTGACTACCATCTTTGTGGGGGCCACAGGGATAGCGAGACTGTCTCAGCATGCAAGTGTTCCTGG
The DNA here is from genome assembly GCF_014885135.2 of Alexandromys fortis. Classification (NCBI taxonomy): domain Eukaryota; kingdom Metazoa; phylum Chordata; class Mammalia; order Rodentia; family Cricetidae; genus Alexandromys; species Alexandromys fortis. Next base: position 1,882,073 of record NW_026067901.1, read on the forward strand.
ATGTCCAGTTTGTGTTACAATCCATACCTAGTCCCTACCTTGAGACCATGTTTGTCTACTTTAAAGAAAGGGTCTCGCTGTGTAGCCCAGGCTGGCCTCTGCCTTTCAATACTCCTGCCTCTGGGCCCTTAAATGCTAGGATCAGAGATATGTGCCACCACACCTGGTTAGACCTATACTATATGTTGATCAACGTCTTCAGACTTTTGTCAATACGGGAGAGGAACAGCTGGTCATCTTTATGGAATATAATTGTGATGGTGGTGGGGGTGTCCAGCAGCTTCTTCAAGGAAATTAAATACACCCAGCATATTTTTAGCCCCCTCTCCCATTGCTGCAGGCTCCAGGTGCCGGTACCTTTGGGGGATTCTGGTATGATCTAGATTGGTTTTGCCTTCTCTTCTATCAGTTCAGGGTCCAGCTTTGTCTGTTCTTCCTCCAAAATGTTGTTTTCTTTTGTGTTACTGACTTAGCAATTTAATAGAAAATGAATAAATAAAATAAAACAAAATCCACCTGGCAGCGGTGGTGGCAGCGCACACCTTTAATCTCAGCACTCGGGAGGCAGGGGCAAATGGATCTCTGTGTGTTCGAGGCCAGCCTGGTCTACAGAGTTAATTCCAGGATGACTAGGGCCACACAGAGAAACCCTGTCTCAAAAACAAACAAAACAAACAAACAACAACAAAACAAAATTCCATCCGTAGCCTTTCACGTGGGAGTAAATCCTTGAATCCAATCTGTCATTCCTAGAAAAATCAGTGATTTTTAATTAAACTAGTATAGGGATAATTCATCTCGTCCACTGCCTTTTCATCTCTGGCAGAAACTAAGAATTGGGTAACTAGTGCTTTGTGTTGAAGGGAGAGCAGTCCCCTGGATGAATAAAGTAAGGAGTCATTACACAAAGCACTCAATACACAAAGAGCACAGCCTGTCAAACCCCGGGGTGGAATCTCTTGAAGGCAGTTGTAGAAAGATTCACAAGTTTCTCCCGCAACATGGGAACTTTGTGGCTTCAGAGCAAGGCAACACAGACTTGTTTTAAAGCCAGCTGGTCCTGCTCCTCACAGCCAGCGAACAGTTGGCAGGCTCAGGTATCAGCTGCTCCAGGGCCCTGATCCAGACTCTCTGGCCAGCAGAGAAAGGGGGTCCGAGGCTGCCCAGGCTTCGGAGCCGCTGCTGGGAAGGCTCCTCCCTGTCGCCCTGCAGCTGGGTGTGGTGTTCTTCACTGGGTCCCCTGGAAACTCTTGGTGTGATTTTTTTTTCTTCCTAGATGAGTTTCAGGTTCAATTTTTGGCATGCACAATGGCTGCCGTTACTGTGTACCACATCTAACTCAATGAAACGCAATAGGTTCGGCCCTGTTACCAGAACACTCACTGTTAAGTTGGATTTTGCTGAATTTGGGGTCCTTAACGTTACATCCAGGAAACAGGAAGTATGCTGGTGAGCAACCTCAAAGTATAGCTCAAAGAAAGGATTTATTTTCTGTGGGAAACAAATGGACTAAAGCTATCATAGGATCCAAGTTGCCCAGGGGTGGGAATCTAATGAAGGAAAAACTTCTTTGTCTCCAGTCTTTTTTATAAGCAGTCCCCTATCTTCATCTTAGCAAAACTAAGAGTTGGAAATCAGTACTGAGGGCAGGCGAGGCAGCTCAGCCGGTAAAGGCATTTGCTGCCGAGGCCGATTGTCTGAGTCTGACCCCCCCAGGACCCCCATGGTATAAGGAGAGAACCAGCTGCTGCAAGTACCCCCCCAGGACCCCCATGGTATAAGGAGAGAACCAGCTGCTGCAAGTAAAAATAGGATGTGCGCCCCTAAAGTAAACTAAGTTGATAAATTTAGCAATAATAATAATAATAAAATCAGTACTGAACTGAGCATCAGTACTGGTGGCACCCACTCTCCCTTTCAACACAAAGCACCAGTTACTCAATCCTTAGCCTCTTCCAGAGATGAGAAAAGGCAACAGATGAGATGAATTATCCCTAAACCAGTCTAATTTTTAAAAGTCACTTATTTTTTAATTTACTTAATATATTATTTAATATGCTTATTAATATATTTATTATAATTTATTTAATTATTTAACCCCATACTTGGAGATGTTGAGACAGGAGGATCATATATTAGAGGACAGCCTGGGTCCACAGCAAGACGTTGTCTCAACAAATAGCCCAAAAAAAAAAACCAAAAATATAATTTCATCAATACTGATATGGAAGAATGGTGTTAATTTTATATTTTCACATTTTCTAAATATTTTTGTTAAAGGCATGCATTTTGTATTAATTGAATCTCTTTGGGGTATATTCTTATACTAAATAAATGAAATATTTGTTAAATGACAGAATCTAATGAAACAATGAACTTAATCCTTTTCCATAGCATTTTAGCACATTTTACTCTTTCTTTTTTAACAATCTTACCTTTAAATTTATAATCATTTCTAATTTTAAATAAAAATTTACCGAGCTGGGTGGAGTGGTGCATGACTTTAATCTCAGCACTCAAGAGGCAGAGGCAGGTGGATCTCTGAGTTTGAAACCGGCCTGGTCTACATTGGAGTTCCAGGACAGCCAGAGGTACCTGAAGGAGAAACGCTGTCTCCCTGTGTGTCTCGCAGATGTATACCTTCCATCTGGCTTTTGACTCCAGGCACCGAGTGTAGGTTGTCAACTTTGCATAGCCAGCATTTTTATCTTCTGCGCCAGCTCCCTAGCCCAGAGCTTAAACTGCAAACCATGAAGAAAGAACGTACAACCCACGATAACTTCTGAATTACCACTTCGCTGTAGCCAGTGAGTGTGTAAGCATCCCTTTGCACACGTTACGCTTGAAACAGCATTGCAGTCTGTGCAAACGTAATAGTTGAGATTTTAATTTGGTTGGTTATAATGTCAGATGTTTATGGGTTTTTGTTTTCTGAAAAGTCTGTCTCTTGTGGGTAGTGACTGTGGAAACAAAAGCATATAAGGCATCTAAGAATACATTCTTCAACGGGGCATGTAGGAGGAGCTGGGAGAATTGGTATCAGCCCTTAGGACTCCAGGTCAGCTATGAGGAGTGAGCGTGTGATTTGTATGCATGTGTGTGTGTGTCTGTGTACGTGGGTGAGAAAGAACTCAGACAATGCCAGTCGTGCCTGGCAGGGTAAGCACTTTGTAGTCAAAGTGCTAGGTTAATAGTCACTAAGTGCTTATGACCATTTATTGCACAGTAACCGTAGGTACTTACACAGACCGCATTATCCTGTTAATCCCCATCACCAACCCTCTGGGTTAAGTATTAGCTCCATCTAACTAACCCCATGAACTATTCCCACAAGCTTAACCGAGGCTTAGTAAGTATCCATGCCTGTGAGTTAGAATAGGGAGACCCAGGATTTCACCTAGGCTTGTGTGGTCTAGGGGATTGCCCCCCAATGTTGCCATTCTCTGGAACCAGAAGTGTTACTAATGTATTGGAGGAAATGCAGCCTTACCAATGGATGTCCGTCAGTTACTGCTCACTTCCTAATGTAATGAGTAGCTTTTGGATGATGAAATCAACAACATCCCGAAATGTTCTTGCTAACGTTCCTGTAAGGTCAGGCAGGGTCCTCAGCTCTAAGGGAACCAGCTTTGCAATGTTAGAGGGGGGGATTTGCGGATCTGAGACCGTTAAATTTTGAGCAGCAGCAGATAAACTCCATGCCTAAAGTGCATTGCGAAACCATAAACCTTCTAAACCACATACGTCTGTACGAGTTACTTTTCTGTTGCACTGATGAAAATATCACAACTAAGGCAAGAAAGCGTTTGTTTGGGCTTAAGGTTCTAGAGTGGTTAAGAGTCCATCATGACGGATGGGGAAGCAGAGCAGCAAGTGGGGGCGTGGAGGAGAGCTCGTATCCATTCCCACAAGTGCGAAGTAGAAAGAGAGAAGTGGAGGCTGAAGAGGTTTTCCCCCCAAAGCCCACCCGCAGTGACATATTCCCCAAGCAAACCTGCACCGCCTAACCCTCCCCGAAGAGCCCCACCAGCCGACTGAGGACAGAGTATTCAAACACCCCAGACCATAGGGACATTTCTCCTTCGGACCACCACTGTGGCTTTCACACAGCTTCCCTGCATTCCCTCACGTTCTGTTTAAGACCGACGAAAGAACCCTTTCGAAGAAGCAACTGAACTTTCAGTCATTTATTATTAAGCTAAACGTCGTCCCAGATTCCACAGAGTTGAAGATTGTGGTGCATCTTTCCAAAGACTCAGATCTTCTTAAACTTGTCATTATAGGCCGGGTGGTGGTGGCGCACACCTTTAATCCCAGCACTTGGGAGGCAGAGGCAGGTGGATCCCTGTGAATTTGAGGCCAGCCAGGTCTACACGAGCGAGTTCCAGGACAGCTAGGACTGTTACATAGGGAAACCCTGTCTCAAAAAACAAAACAAAGCAAAAACTGTCGTTATACTAAATGTATACATTCCCAGAAGGCCTCAGGGTGATGAAGGATGCCCCCGAAGGTGATAATTTTGCTCTAAGCAAAAGATGGCTCATGTGGTACACATCAGATTATTTTTTGTTAATGCTAAGTCATCTTCTTTGGCCACTCCCAAGGAAAGACAAATATGTAATATAAAGAACGGAGTGGTTAAATGGAAGTCACCAAGGAGATCCTGTCCTTCCGGATGCTCCTAGGAGGTCCGTGGGCATGGCTATGTTCATCTCCCTTGTCAGTCAGATTCTTGTTTTTAAAATTCTTTGAGTTATGGTCATGGTTCCTTAGAAATGATTTGAAGAGAAAAAAATGTTCTTTTGCTGGCTGCAAAACCCGCTGGCCTCAGAGGCGCTTGCTCGAGAATAATGACACTCGAAGCGGAGAAGTGGCAAGGTCAGCTTGCCAACATTTGGAACTGATGTAGAAAGGACAGGGCTAGAGCCGTTGAACTCTATTGAAATTAATTGGATTTAGAAACTTTTCAGAAACAGAGAAATCCCCAACAATGAGGGCCTGTTTTGTAAACAGAAAGAGCTGGCCTGTGTAGGAGTTGGGTCCCAGGCATTGTTTTTGAAAGTTGAACTCTCGTTGCTTAGTTTGGGTCATCTGAGATGCCTCTGATAAATGGGTTCCAAGAATTCGATTCTCTTGGTCTCAGATGGGAGCCTGTGTGTTAGTGTTTGCTTGCGTGTGCTATGCACATGCGCTAGGCTTCACCTGACTTACCTCTGAAGCCTCTGCTGCTTCAGTCATTTCAAGAGCACAGCATCATGGCCTCTGTGTTGCCCTACTGTATTCTTCTGAGCTTGTAAGAAAGAACTCTGTGGGCCTTAGTCCTCACCCCGTTATCCAGCTCCATGATGCCCAGAATGCTTTTCTGTTAACCCTGGCTCACAGTAGACAGGGCGCGCTTGGTCACAGCAGGGGAGACAGGGGTTTAATAAAGTCTGGAGATACAGGTTTGCAAAGGGAACTTAAATTTCATCTCCTGAAGCAATAACCAACGTAATAGAAAGGAAATCTGCAGTCTCCGCCTACGGTGTAGCCGGGTTAGTTTTGCTTGGCTCCGTGTTAGGTGCGTGGCATCAAAGATCAACATCCATGTCACGGGTTGGTGCACAGCAGCCAACAGAACAGCATCAAAGTATCTCCTGAGAGTGGTCTTTAACTTTTAGAAGGAATATAAAGGAGACAGCCATACACTATAAATGGTTTTATGGAATTCCAAGACCCTTGTTTGTCACTTCCCATTTTACAGATGAAGGAAATTGAGATTCACAAAGGTCAAATGGCTTTTCTTGGGTGACAATAATTCCTGGGAGTCAGGGATCATAACTGTTGTGCATTCCTGGTCCACTTCTTATCCACGGGCATATGTGCAAGTTCCAGTGGAAATGGAGTGACGGGGGATATGTGGATGGAGCCCCTCCCCTTCTAGCAAGCTTCTGGAACTAGAATCTAAACCAGGTCTAAATCGTTTCTCCTGTTATAAGGACTTTATCTTTCAGAGGCTGAAAGTGGGCGGTGGAATATTCTAGGTTTGAAGTGAAGAGAAGAAAAGCCGATTGTCCTTGTAGGATACCAGAGGAGTGAGGACAATGTCAACCATCACACATTAAGTCCCGCACCAATGCACAGGCCTCTGCCCACTATTGGGAAAACAGGAAGTGATTGTGATTGTAAGAGCTCGTTTTCCAACCAGTACAACTACCTCCTCCAAGCTCAGGCCTCCTGCTTTCTATTTTTGTCTTCGTGTCTCTTTTAAACCCCTCTCTTTGTGGGGTAATATTAGACTCAGACATCAGGGAGATGGATTTTGCTTTCTAGACAAAAATAGCTAAGGAACCGTGGGGCTAGTGCAAGGTAAGATTTGCATGAACGGATTTAGACTTGTCTGCAGGGAAACAAATGAAAGGTGTCGGGTGGGTGATCCGTTCCTGCTTGGTCCTGAGCCAGCCTGTTAGACCTGTGGCTTTCCTTGGGCCATTGTGTGAGCACTACAAGTCATTGCCCTCCACCGGATCCTAGTGTCTGATCTTTTAGCTCTGCTACTGGGGCAGAATCCTTAACCTTTCTGTGCTTCAGTGACCTGTAAGTAGGGCCAGGGATGGTAGCACTGAGAAGTGAGATACAGAGCTTAGGATGAACACTTCAAAGTTTGTTTTTTGTTATTAACCAATTAAATGCTTTGTTAATTATGTTGGGAATCCTTTTGGGTTAAAGGTCTCAAAATCTTTTCATGTAAGAGGATTTTGAGTTTTTAAAGCCTTTAGAATACTAACGTGAATGATGGGCTGAAACCCGTGGTCCTCTTCACACCGCTTTCAGTGTGCGTCTCCTTCCCATTGAGTTCTGAGTGAATCAAGTTCTCTATGTCCCTTGCCTCTCATGCTACACTGGTGTGACTCCCCAGGGTGGGGCCACAACTGCTGGAACCTCCTAAGGACCTGTGGTCAGTGTGTCTTTCCCCATCCACCTTCAATGTCAGGGTCCCTCACTTATACCCATCTCTTGTCCACTCAGTTTTCCTGTTTGAAGATTTATTATTTTAAAGGGGGGACGTGAGTGAGTGTATGTGTGTGTATGTGTATGAGTATGTGTGTGTTTGTCTGCATACACTCACAAGTACGGGTGACTGTGAGGCCAGACACGTCAGATCCCCAGAACAGGAATTACAGGCAGTTCTAAGCAACCTGGTGTTGGTGCTGGGAACCAAACTGTGGTCCCCTGGAGGAGGAGTACAAACCTTTAACCCCTTAACATCTTTCCAGCCCTGCCCCCATTTTTCTTTTCCCCTGTCAAGATCTATATCATGAGCCTGGAAATCCCTATGTCTGAGCCTTCCCTCCAGACAGCCAGTTCTTGATTTCTGTCCCCCCTCTGTGGTTTCCTGCCCCTCTGCCATTTCCAGTTCCCCTCAACAGAGATTTCAGTCTTTACGGACTGAATTGGGATCTGACAGAGGAGCAAGGGAGGTTACCAGAGATAAAAAGGTGAAGAACTAGAGGTAGAAGCCCATGAAGGAGAAGCCAGCAGTAGAGGAAGAATGCGGGGGATGGGGGGAGGTGAATGGCCAGAAAGCAATGGATGGTTCCTTCTGGTTGACCCAATTCTGTTGTACTGGATTTAAAATCTTTCTTACAAATATCCTCCATAAACCAGCAGACAGACTGAGCTTTTAAGAGAGGGTGTGGGTTGCTGGGGAAACAGCACTTGACCCACAGGCTGTCTTTGCTTTGCTTTGGTTTTTGTGCGAGCTGTTCTGCCTACCTCATTGAAGCTGATAAAGTTTTTTATACTGCTACCTGGATTTAGAAGGGAAAGAATTAGATGTTTGGTGTCAGCACAGAAGAGGCCAACATGCCGCTTTCCTTGGTTCTAAATCCAAATTGGTACACCACCAACTGTTCCCAACGTGCCACTGGGGTTCAGCTCTGATGCGATGCGGGCTGTGCATGCAATGTGCGTTCATCAAGGCCACCCCACTCCAAGGAACAGCTTCAAGGTCACAGGCAGCAGTGAGTGGTGGGGTCTGAGGATGACAGTGAAACTGAATGGCCAGAACGGACAGGTCAGGCTGTGGTGGCAATATCTATGCCAGCCTGGTAATTCTCAGAGCCCTTAGGAAGTCTCCAGAAGACCGAAGGCAAAAGAGAAAACCCAGATACCCTGGAAACAACACCTTTAATCAGATGGCTAGAGTCTGCCTGATAGATTCAACCTGAATTTTTAGGGAGGGAACTCTCTGGAACCCTTGAGATCCTGGAGACTGTTCAGTCTCTGGGCTGCAAGGTTGGTGGTCACCATCCTCATGACTACACAGATGGCATCAACATGACGTGGGTTGCCCAGCTACTTAACAGTGGACCATAGCTCTGTGCAAAACATCTGACAAGAAAAAAAAAAGAGGGAAAATTACATCGCGTGCTGATTGATGCTCAACACCTAGCGAAGGTGTGGGGGAGGGGTGTAAAAATGATTAAATATATACCTTTGTGACGGAAGGAAGCTTAAAGGCGTTGCCAGAAACACGGTCACAGCCTGGTTTTTCACAGAGCCCGTCGGTGTCACACAGCAGTGGTAGCTGGGTGGCCGATGTGTGCTTCCTTTCACTGTATTCTTCCCTGTTTCCAGTAGCTGAGCTGGGCTGCCCATAGGGCATCTCTCTGCAGACAATGTGGGAGGAACATAGACAGATGTGTCATATTATGAGAATCAGGAACAGCTGAGATGTGTGTGCCGTAGGGCCAGAGCTGGGCTGTATGCCTAACTGCTGCCGGCGTAGTCCATGGACCAGACCACCAGCATCGATGCTTCCGGGAGGCTTGTTCGCTGTTGCAAGTGTGTGTGTCCGTGGACCATGAGCACCAGCGCTACTGGGGGGGGGTGGGCTTGTTAGGAAATGCAGAACCTGAGGTTCCACTCCAGACCTGCCGAATAGAATATTTACCTCTCCGAGTCCTCCAGGTAATTCACGCTAGAGTCCACAGTGTGGTGCAGACTCTGGCAAGACAGCGCAGGGAAGGGCAATCTGTTCTTCAGAGGGAAACTGGTCCTGGGGGAGGTGCAAGCTCTCAGCTCTGTGACAGCCCCAGATACCCCCCCACACACACACACACCTGCACTACTTTTGGGTTCACAGCCGTGGCTGCAGTTTCATCTCCCCCTCTTCCAAGGGCTCAGCTGCTGAGGCGGGAGTGTTGAGAGCACTTTGCTGTATAATTGGACCTCCACAATCCAGTGTCGCCTCTCCTAAGGTGTCATGACACACTTGTTCGTGATGGTGGCTTGGGAGTACTTTACAATCAAATCTCCCAATACTTGTGATATCATTACTGCGATCGTGATATAGAATATTTAATTACTGCAAACATTCTAGTTCCTTCTGTTGTTACACCTTTCAGTTTCATCCACATATACACCTGTACTTTTTTTTAAAGACATACATATATAATCAACATAGTAACAATAAATCATTTTTAAAAAGTATAGGTGTTTTGGGAGATGGCTTCGTTGGTAAAGTACATGGACACAAGTGCAAAAAATCTAAGTTCAATCCCCAGAACCTGGGTTTTGTTTTGTTTTGTGTTTTTAAAAAAGTGTTGTTGTGGTTCAAGCTTGAAATCCCAGCTCTGGTGAGAAGGAAACAGGCAGATTCCTAGGACTTGCAGACCAGCCAACCTCACCTACTTGGCAAGCTCTACACCATTGAGAAATTCTTATCTCAAACAACAAGGTGAACAACTTCCGAGGAACAACACCTGTATTGTCCTCTGGCCTCTAGGGTCACAATGTACATACATGCACGTGCACCTACACAAACAGGAACACACACACACACACACACACACGAAAATAGGTACTTAGAAATTCATTGAAATTAGTGAAAATTTTCTCGCAGAAAGTAGAATAAGTGTATCTTAGAACACTACCCCCCCCCCCGAAAGGTAAGTGTCTAGGTTCCCGCTTGGAGGGCTCAGCGGTCTAGGCCCTTGCCCATGGAAGAACATCCCCTTCCCCCACCTCTACCCAACAACCTTCGGAGACCCCAAGCAGCCTACACACACACACACACACACATACACACACACACACACTACCATCCTTCTCCATATCTGTGACCACCAGAGCCTTGGCCCAGACTGACCCTGGAGAGGAGCCCCAGAACCTTATCAACATCCACTAGAGGCACAGATTCTTCTGCACCCAGAGGAAATTCATACCAAAATTAAATCAAGAACAGATAAATAATTTAATATAGACCTGTAACCCCCTAAGGAAATAGAAGTAGTCATCAAAAATCTCCCAATCAGGGACAGATGGTTTCAGTGCAGAATTCTACCAGAATTTCAAAGAAGAGCTAATACCTATACTCCTCGAATTATTCCACACAATAGAAACAGAAGGAACATTGACAAACTCTTTTTAAGAGGTGACAGTTACCCTAGTACCCAAACTACACAAAGATGCAACTAAGAAAGGAAATTATAGACCAATGTCCCTCATGAACATTGATGCAAAATACTCAATAAAATACTGGCAAACCAAATCCAAGAACACATGAAAAAAATCATCTACCATGATCAAGTTGGCTTCATCCCAGAGATGGAGGGATGGTTCAACACATGAAAATCTCTATCAATATAATTCACCATATAAATAAACTGAAAGAAAAAGAACATGTCATCATCTCATTAGATGCTCAAAAAGCATTTGACAAAACCCAACACCCCTTCATGATAAAGGTCTTAGAGAGATCATGGATACAAGGAATGTATCTAAACATAATAAAATCAATATACAGTAAGCCAACAGCCAACATCAAATTAAATGGAAAGAAACTCAAAGTAATTCCACTAAAATCAGGAACAAGACAAGGCTTTCTACTCTCTCCATACCTATTTAACATAGTACTCGAAGTTCTTGCTGGAGCAATAAGACAACAAAAGAAGATCAAAGGTATACAAACTGGAAAGGAAGAAGTCAATCTTTTGCTGTTTGCAGATATTATGATAGTATACATAAGTGATCCCAAAAAATTGACGAGGGAACTCCTACAGCTGATAAACTGTTTCAGTAATGTGGCAGGATACAAGATCAACTCAAAAAAAAATCAGTAGCCCTCCTATATACATATGATAAAGAAGCTGAGAAAGAAATCAGAGATACATCAACATTTACAATAACCACAAGTAACATAAAGTATCTTGGGTAACATTATCCAAGGAAGTGAATGACAAGAACTTTAAGTCTTTGAAGAAAAATTGAAGAACATACCAGAAAACGGAAAGATCTCCCATGCTCTTGGGTAGGTAGAATTAACATAGTAAAAATGGCAATCTTACCAAAAGCAATCTACAAGTTCAATGCAACGTCCATCAAACTCCCAGCACAATTCTTCATAGACCTCGAAAGAACAATACTCAACTTCATATGGGAAAACAAACCCAGAAGAGTCAAAACAATCCTGTACAAGAAAGGATCTTCTGGAGGCATTACCATCCCTGACTTCAAACTCTATCACAGAGCTACAGTAATGAAAACAGCATGGTATCAGCATAAAAACAGACAGGTTGACCAATGGAATCAAATTGAAGACCCTCATATTGATTCACACACCTATGAACATCTGATTTTTGATGAAGAAGCTGAAATTATACAATGGAAAATAAAGAACAAAAATAAAATAAAATAAATAAGAACAGATCTTCAACAAATGGTGCTGGCATAACTTGATGTCAACATGTAAAAGAATGAAAATAGACCCATCTCTATCCCCATACACAAAACTTAAGTGCAAATGGATTAAAGACCTCAACATAAATCCAGCTACACTGAACAGGAAGTGGGAAGTAGCCTTGAACATATGGGTACAAGAGACTACTTATTAAATATAACACCAGTACCACAGACACTGAGAGCAGCAATTAATAAATGGGACCTCCTGAAACTGAGAAGCTTCTATAAAGCAAAGGACACAGTCACTTAGACAAAACGGCAGCCTGCAGAATGGGAAAAGTTCTTCACTAATCCCACATCGGACAGAAAACTATCTCTAAAATATATAAAGAACTCAAGAAACCAGACATCAAATTGTCAAATAATCCTATCAGAAAATGGGGCACAGATTTAAACAGAGAATTATAACTGAAAAATTGTGAATGTCCGAAAGACACCCAAGGAAATGCTCAACATCATTAACCATCAGGTAAATGCAAATCAAAACGACTCTGAGATACCATCTTACACCAGTCAAAACGGCTAAGATCAAAAACACCAATAACAGCTTATGCTGGAGAGGAAAGGGGAACACTCCTCCATTGGAGTGCAAAATTGCACAACCACTTTAGAAATCAGTGTGGCCATTTGTCAGAAAACTGGGAATCCTTCTACTTCAGGACCCAACAATATCATTCTTGGGCAATACCCAAAGGATGCACACTCATACCACAAAGACATTTGCTCAACTGTGTTCATAGAAGCATTATTCGTAACAACCAGAACCTGGAGGCAACCTCGATGCCCCTCAACCAAAGAATGGATAAAGAAAATGTGATGTGTTTACACAATAGAGTACTACTCAGTGGTCAAAAGCAATGGGATCTTTAAATTTGCATACAAATGGATGAAACTAGAAAAAAAAACATCCTGAGTGTGGTAATCCAGACCCAGATAGACAAACATGGTACATACTCACTCATAAGTGGATATTAGATGTAAAGCAAAGGAGAACCAGCCTATAGTCCACAGTACCAGAGAAGCTAGGTAACAAGGAAAACCCTAAGAGAGACATATATGGATCCCCCTGGGAAGGGGAAACAGACAAGACTTCCCGAGAGAATTAGGAGACGGGGGGGGGGGGGGGGGGGGGGG
>NW_026067901.1:1894950-1908879 GCF_014885135.2 Alexandromys fortis
GGGAGGAGGAAAGCATGAGGGAGCGGGATGCTCAAGAAGTGAACGGTCAGTGAGGGAGAAAAGGGAAGGAGATATCTTGATTAAAGGATATCTTTATCTGGTGAGGGGCATGGCACTGAGGAAATTCCTAGGAGTCCACAAGGATGACCCTAGCTAGGACTCTAGGCAGCAGTGGAGAGGGTACCTAGACTGGCCTTCCCCTGTAATCAGAATGATGACTACTTTAATTGTCATCATGGAACCTTCAACAAGCAACTGATGGAAGCAGATGCAGAGATCTACAGCAAAGCACTGGGCTGACCTGTGGGAGACCAGCCCAGAAGAGGGAGGAGCGATGATATGAGTGAGGAAGACTCATGATGGTGATATCCACGATCAGCTGACCTAGACTGTTGGGAGGTCACTGACTCTGAACCGATGGGGGTGGGCACGACACGGACCACACGACTTGGGCAGTCTCTGGGGTCAGTGGCAGTGGTACCGGGACCTGTCCCTGGTGCTTGAGCTGGTGTCTGGGGGCGCATTCTCTTTGGAGGGATGCCTTACTAGGCCTGAATGTAGGGAGGAGGGTCTTGGTTGTGCCTTGGAGTGAGGTGTAGGGCTTTGTTGGCTCCCCATGGGAAACTTTGCTCATTTTGATGAGTGGGGAGTGGGGGTGGAGTGGAAATAGGAGCAAGGATAGCTATGTAAAATGAAAAAAGATTATATTTTAAAAAATCTTAGGGGAGGGGAGGGAGATGGGAGGATGGGAGGAGGTGGAAATTTTTAATAAAATAAAATCTTAGTTAAAAAAAAAACACTATCCCAGTAATTCAGAATATTGTGGAGGGCAGGCTTATCCCCTGGGACTAAATGTGGGGGAGATTCTTTTTGTGCTTTGTGAGGTCTCAAGCCTTATCCTAGGGTAAATGATTAAACAGCTCATTTACATGCAGTCGCTGAGGGAGAAAGCTCCAGCATTGTCCTTTAGTCACCAGACTAACCACTGAGATAAGTGTGAACAGCCAGGTCGCAGGAGCGGCTTGGATAGATAGGTGTGTCTCCGTTTTACCGAGATACTGATGTAGTCTCGCATAATTTCCAGGCAAGATCCTTCTTTTGAGTTCATGGATTCTTAGCTCATTTGCATGCTGGTGTTGAGTATGAATAGGTGAAGGAAACCGTCATCGCCTGACTTGTAATCTAGGGATAAAGACACAGAGCAAAGCGGTAAGACAGGAAGAGGATTCTGGGCGCCAGGTGGAAAGGGGAGGCGGCCGCAGATGGTTGCCTTTGGGCATGCTTGCGAGTAGGAATAGAGAGTCCTTCCTGCTGGGCAGCTGTGAAGCATGAGGCAGTAGGTGCCAGGCCTGTCTGAGCTGAAGGCTTGGACTTGAATAGCTGCCTTATGGGTGACTAGTTCAGGTCATCTTCCACAGGTGTAGTCCGTGAGACTCACAGTCTCCCACCAGTGGTTTGGGAGAAGGCACACAGAAGACCGGAAGCTGATGAGATGACCAGTATATAGTGAAAAGGATTAGCAATTGAAAAAGATGTCATGTGACCTGAGAGATCAAACGTAGTATATGTACAGGTGATGTTTTGCGCTTTGATAGACAAAATAGAGCTAGGTAAGCTTAGCAGAATCTCAAAAAAAACCAAACCAACCAAGCAAATAACAGCAACGGAACAGAAGAAGTTGGTCCGATTTCTGGAAAAATGAATCTCAAAATGAGCTGTTTCTTCTTTTAGTGTATCATGTTCAACTCAGAAAATTAAAAAATTCCATCATGGTTTGCACCGTTTAGACAAAAAAGTGGTGTTGTGCCTTTGTGTTTGTCTCAGCAAGTAGCCCTTGAGGTTGGCTTGAGGTGGAGACAGCCCAGATACTTACAGGATGGACAGATGAAAGGGTCGGAGTTGGTTAAGTCAGAGCACGGCAGTTCCCAGGGCTGCTCAGCAGAAAAGCCTCTGGGTAGATTGAGAAAGGCCCCGACGCCAATTGACATCCGAATGTAGAAGAAAGTGCAGCTGTGTCAGCGCAGCCTCATTTCTAACACACAGAACTTCTAGAAATAGAATGGGTTGCCTAGTGCATCCCCCATCAGGAGGCCTTGCGGATTCAGACGTCTGCCTGTTGGCACAGAGCAGAGAGGTCTCCTTTCTGGGGTGAAATGCCAGGCAGTCTTGGAAGACTGTGCTCTGCTCCAGGAGTCCAGAATTCTGTTTCCTAGCAGCCTTCTCGTCAGGAGAAACAAATATCCTACTCTATTCCTGGAACACAGCTCGGGAAAAGAAGTTCTTTATTTGGGGGGGGGGGGGTCTTTATTTCTGTCTCATAGTAGTGCAGGCTAGCCTTGAACATGCTAAGGAGCCGAGGCTAGCCTTAAATTCGTGATCACCTGCTACCACGTCTCAAACGCTCGGATTCCAGGCTCGTGCCACCACATCTGGCTGTTTCCTACACCTCATCTTTTGGAGTGTTACGAACACAACAGTTCTTCAGACTTCTAACCACGCCCTTCACCGTGGCAGCTCTCTCTCCACCCCTCCCACCTGTCCCCACACAGTTACTTGTTCTAGTTCCTTTCTTGGCAAAGGGGACACAAGGTTGGAGGAGCAGCACCTCTACAGTGCAGTTACTACCCGCAGCTAGCTTTTCCCAAGTGGTTGGGGGCTGGAGTGATCTCTGGGCGACTTGTGTCTTATGTGTTTGACTATTTAGACAAATAGGGTCATTATCTGCGGGAAACCCAAGTGTTCAGATCACACACACGTGTCTCTGTTTTGTTCCTCATGGCTCACTCTGTCAGGTGTCAACGGTGTTTGGGTCCTAAAGCATCTCTAACTTGAATTTCTAAAACTACTCTAGGTATGTCAGATGACATAATAGACGACAATTAGACGACATGTTTCTTCTTCCTAAGATCTAAGCCAAAAAGTGCAGCTTGCTAAATTACCTGCTAGACTTTATATATTTTACATATATAGTTTGCTTTTTAGTGATGTGTTAGAAAAGATATTTTAAAAATACTTTGTGTATGGGTGTTTTGCCTGCATGTGTATCTGTGTACCATATGCGTACAATGCCTTGTGGAGGCCAGAAGAGAGCCTCAGATCCCCTGCGACTGGAACTACAGATGACTATGAGCTACCATGTGGCCACTGGGAATTGAATCCTGGTCCTCCTGGGAGAGCAGCCAGCTCTCTTAATCTCTAAGACATCTCTCAGCCTCGGGTTTTGTATTATGTCGGTTTTCTGTTATAGGCAAGTTCTGGTTGGGTGTGGCAGCTCACACCTGAAATCTCAGCACTCAGGAGGCCTAGGCAGGAGGCTCATGAGTTTGAGTAGGTTGGATTATGTGGAAAGAGTGTCCTAGGGGAGGAGAGTGGAAGAAGAAGGGATGCATTGTGGGAAGGATGATGAAGAGAATCTCCTGCTGTGTTCAGGTGTGGGAAAGACGGGGACAGTTTATTAAGATCATTCATGATCTGCCAGAGGTGGTGGCACACCTTTAATCCCAGCACTCTGGAGGCAGAGGCAAGCAGATCTCTGTGAGTTCAAGGACGGCCTGTCTACAAAACAGGTTGCAGGATAGCCAAGACTACAACAAAGAAACCCTGTCTCAAAAAAAAAAAAAAAAAAACAAAAACAAAAACAAAACAAAACAAAATTTTTTCCCTGATTAATACTTGTTCTTGAACAAGGAACAGGAGCAACAAGAGCTTTTGAAGAGGTTCTTCAACTCTTCCATTGACATGAGGCCACTGAGTGTCATCTACAGAGAAACGGGGCTCACAGAATGTGGAAAGGAACTGTGTGCAAGAGCTGTGTGGTCCCAGGGGCTCTTTATTGGATGAAAGAGTATGCAGATGTGATCCTAGAATGCCTGAGACAGTCTGCAGATGTTGATAACCAGCCCTTCGGCTGGATGCATCCTCTCCTTACAAGATTATACTCTTCATCCACCATTCTTGGGTCTATGGTTGATAATGCCTCCTCTACACTCCTTGTTAGTCAAAGCATAAGGCAAATCCTAAATTGGCCCTTTTCCTGTCCACCCGAGAGGAAGTCAGCATTACGCCGTGCCTTGGGGCTATCACATGTGCCTGTAGAAGTTGCCCCCTTGATATTCAGTGAAACACAAAGTTTGTTACTTCAGCGTGTATTTTGTTTGGGAGACTTGTTTGGATCTCCTTTTCTAAATCCAGTTAAGTCCTAACCCATTGAAAACTCCTGGGTGGGTAATAAATGCTCTTGGTATTTCCCTGCCCCTCAGTCGGAATAGGCAATAGGGGACTTCCTGTCCTCTTCCCCCTCTTCATTCACAGATCTCTGCCAGATACATACAAATCAGAATTCAGTTTCTCTACAATCATGAAGACCTCTGTTCCCCTCTGTCAGCAGGGCGGTTTAGTTTTTTCCAGTGTTCGGCTTTTCTCTTCTTTCTCCTGGGGTGTGTTTTGCTTCTGTGGAACTTAGCCTTCTTGTTTCCGGATCGGTTTCTGGAGTCCCATCTGTTCTGGAGACCATGAACTCCTTATTCGTCTCTCCAAGGCAGCACAGTGTGTTTGCAGGGGAAACAAACGCCGTGGAATCAGAGAGAGCAACCTTTCTGTCCACGGGAAGGGGGGAGAGAGAGGCCCGAAGAAGTGGCCGCTGCCCCAGGGCTGCAGGCCCACAGGTGTGCATTTGGGAGCCTGAGGTCACAGAGAGGCAAGTGCCTCTCAATGGTGAAAATAACTGCTTTTAATTCTGCTAAGGCTAAAGTGGAGCCAATATATGCAAAGCATTGTCCTCGTATGGAGGGAGTAAGTGGTTTTGTGTGAGGACAAATTGTATTTTTTTTTCCTCTCTCTCTCTTTTTTTAATAAACAAGCTTTATTTTCAGTTATCATGTCTGTTTTACCCAAGTACTTTAGAAATAATGTGTGTGCCCTCCCTTATCACTTTAAACACTCGTTTTCTTGAGAAAGAGTCTGCCCATGAGCCAGCTGTGCCGAAACAAAACCACGAATTTGTTCTCATGTTGTACTTGATTGCGAAAGTGCCCCACGTTTTAGAGAGGCTTGCGTTTGTCGAAGAGGAACCAGGTGCAAAGTAAAAAAATGAGATGAATTGTACCAAGTACAGATATTGAGCAATAGCTGCCAAGTGGTCACATCGGATGGCGTCTTTGGGTTATATACATGGGAAATCAGACGTAGAGGAAGTCAAGAAAGCCTGCTAAAGTCGCATGGTCGCTCTCTCAGGCCACTGACGTCTTTCCCTGACACTCCATCAAACCACTTTCCCACCCGGATGTAACCCGAGAGTGTTCATGCCATAGGCTACAAGGGCTCGCTTTCATATCCCGATCTTACAGCCATCACCTGAGTGCCCCCATGTAGCTGCGCGGGTTTTGAATTACTTCACAGGTGGGGACTGGTGCATTGACTCAGACTCTGGTGAGCCTTTCATCTGATAGAATTTTCATGGAGATTTTCAGCAGGCAGCTAACTTGATGCAAACTAGTCATGTTAACTAACTGGCAGGAGACCTTTGAGCTTCCAAAATGTGTTTTCTAGATAATACAATTGTATTGTTTTCTTTGCTACAGGATACTTCTGACTTCGGTGACTTTGCTGTCTATATACTCGATAAACCTACTGTTGATTTGTTCCAAGGAAACGGGTAAGCTGAGATGTACAATTTTGTTGAAGGCAGGATGCTGATGGGCAATGTGTATTGTGTCGTTTAAAGTGAGCTCTCAGTTGTCCCTGTTTTTCTAGTTTGGGATCACTTCATTTGAAAGGCTTCAGCGTATCCTTAGGTCTTTGTAAACCTCGAACAAAGATCCTATGCTTTTATGTCATAGCTTCCAAGGTCTTAAGTAAACAGGCCTTTTGTGCTCTTTTGTGCATATTCCAAGGAGAAAATGTTACTCCAAAGGCATTGTGGGAGTGAGCATGCTACCCAGGACTTGAAGTCCTCTGGCCAGTGTAACACCTGAAATGTTTATTTTCTATTGCTGGGACACCGGATCATGTTTGCAATACTTTGACTTTTACATTAGCTGAAGCCACCTTGGCCAGCTGTTGTATACAGATGACTGGAATGTTTTGTAATAAATTCAGGGTCCGCCCATTATCTAGTTTAAACATCAGTCTTACATGAGGTTGAACAAAGGTTTAACTATAGCCTGACCCAAATTGCTTCTTGTGAAATTATGAACTTTTGAAATTGTGAACTGCCAACAAGAAGGATAAACTTCTTTTTCCTCCTTCCTTCCTTCCTCCCTCCCTCCCTCCCCCCCCCCCCCCCCCCCCCCCCCCCCCCCCCCCCCCCCCCTCTCTCCCTCCCTCCCTTCCTTCCTTCCTTCCTTCCTTCCTTCCTTCCTTCCTTGCTTCCTCTTCCTTCTTTCCTTCCTTTCTGTAAATTGGTTCAGGAATTTACTATTTATTAAAATGAACTGGTTGATCACTTGAGAATTTTGCTACAGCCAAAATTCTCTTCAGGCAGATTTGTCTGCACTTTCATTGGGCAGTTGCTTGTCTTTGAACTGTATTTCCATGTGATAAAAACTTATGTAGTGACTATTAGACATTGTTACATTTAAAACAGGAGGGATTGATGGGACATTATGCAGATACTTCTCATAAGTTTTGAAAAAGCGTTTGACAGCTTCACGCGTTTATATAGTGAATTTTAGTAGTTTTGCCCCCATCTCCACGCCTTCCAACTAGAACTTTTCCATCAAGTCTCCCCCACTTCCTTTTGTATGTGGTCCACTGAATTTAGCAGTTTCAAGCACTGGTGGGAGATTGGTTACTGGATCAAGGGCAACTATTGCTGGCTACGCCACTCAAAAAAATGACCCCTCCTCCAGCCACTGTCAGTAGTTCCTCAGGGAAGGGTGGAGCCTCATGGCCCTCCCTGGTCTGCGATGAAATTTTTGTGGGCCCAATCAGGTGCAGGCTTTGTGCAGACAACCACAGCTGCAGTGAGCTCCATAGTGCAGCAGTTGTGCCGAGTCTAGTAGACAGCATCTTGCTGCATCCCTCCCCTTTCTCTGGCTCTTGCGTCCTTCCCTCTACCCCTCCCCATCCTCTGGCTCTTACATCCTCCCTGCACCCCTCCCCATCCTCTGGCTCTTACATCCTCCCTGCACCCCTCCCCATCCTCTGGTTCTTACATCCTCCCTGCACCCCTCCCCATCCTCTGGCTCTTACATCCTCCCTGCACCCATCCCCATCCTCTGGCTCTGCATCCTCCCTCCACCCCTCCCCATCCTCTGGTTCTTACATCCTCCACAGCCCTTCTTCCATGATGTTCCCTGAGCCTCTGAGGAGGTAATGAGTTTTCCTATTTAAGGCCAAGCACTCCATCATCACTTACCTTTAGCACTGTGGCCCATTACAGCTTCTGCATTTGCTGCCCCCACAGCAAGAAGCCATTATTCTAAAAGGGTGAAGCGAGGCTGGAGTCAAAGTATAGGTGGGCTTCCTACTTCAAGGAGGAGACAATTCTCTGTTAGCCTAATCAGTTCAACACATTGATTCAGAAGAAATCTTTTTTTTTGTTTCAAGCATGAGGGTCTTGAAAAATCAAATCTTGATTTCAATATTACATACCAGATCCATGGAGTCAGTGTTTGGGACCCTCACCCAGTGTGACCTAATCTTTCCTTGTAATATTCCGGAAGCCAGCTTGACAAAGGAGAAACCATGCTGGTGTCTGACATTAGACAGGTCAAGGTGGTTCCAAATGACAGTGCCTTAGCCCTTCTAGTGCCGAGGTTTGAGTTTGGGAAAGGCTCAAGGAGCTTGAAGAGTAACACGCAGCATAAGGAGATGTTCGATCACGGCTCTCAGAGTCCCATGGTTTCTTATACTCCCAAATTCAACTTTTTAATAGGCTGCATGGTTTATGAAAAGCTTGGAGAACAAGTCTTTGGCACCACGGGGAAGCTGGTGATTTTTGGAGCCACCTCTCTACAGAACACTGGTGGTAAGAGCCTATTTCTCTGACATGACTTGGCCGTGCATGGCTATCATTGGCTTTTCTAATGCTGGGGGTTGGGTGTCCACATGCAGTTTAACAAACGTGGGCAGTGCGGCAGAGGCAGTGGCGGGACACTGCGGCAAGAGCTGATGTTGTCTGCGCTTACTGAGGAAAGCCTCAGAGCGGTTGCCAACTGTACCTTGTAATAAGAGCCATGGTATTGTGTTTCTAAACTTGCTCTTCTTCCACAGCGATGCTGAGCTATCTCTTCATAGTCAAAAACGAACTTCCTTCGGCCATAAAATTCCTCATGGGAAAGGAGGAGGAATTTTCGTAAGCTTTCGACCTTTTCTTGCTTCTGGTGTGTGATGTAACTGAACTGATTGCTCCAGTGGTTCTCAACCTGGGGCTCGCGACCCCTTGGGAGGGTCAAATGACCCTTTCACAGGGGTCGCATATGAGATATCCTGTGTATCCAATGTTTAAATAAATACACATACATACATAAATAATATGCTGGGTGGTGTTGGTGATGCACGCCTTTAATTCCAGCACTTAGGAGGCAGAGGAAGGTAGATCTCTGTGTTTTCAAGACCAGCTTGGTCTACAGAACAAATTCCAGGACAGTCAGGTCTACAGAGAGAAACCCTGTCTCAAAAATAAGACAAAAAAAATAATAATAATAAATTGTATGGTTGGGTCACCACAACATGAGAAACTGTATTAAAGGGTCGAAGCATTAGGAAGGTTGAGAACCACTGGCTTAAATGAAGGATGATCAAATTTTGTTTTATGAAAATTCTAGAAATAAAATGTTTCTAAGCCTGTTTTCTTCTGGGGGGGTGGAGTAGGGTGGGGAGGCAATATAAGTGGAAGAATCAGAGACCACTTAACTGTAGATTCATCTGTCACCCTGAAAATGGTAGAGAGCCTGGATTCTGTCTATGTGCTGTGAACAAGAATACATAGGAATATTTTAAACACAGAAGTAGAACATAGAAGAAAGAGGAAGGAAGGAAGGAAGGAAGGAAGGAAGGAAGGAAGGAAGGAAGGAAGGAGAGGGAGGAGAGAGAGGAAGGAAGGAAGGAAGGAAGGAAGGAAGGAAGGAAGGAAGGAAGAAAGAAAGAAAGAAAGAAAGAAAGAAAGAAAGAAAGAAAGAAAGAAAGAAAGAAAACTGGATCTACCTTCTTTCTTAAAGAAAGTCAATGACATTTGGGGAACAAAATTTCCATGAACTGACATCATTAAAAATGTAATTTACCCCAGGGAGCGCTGCCAGCAACATTTGGTGCAACGTTATGTTTGACCTCTCCTATAAGAGCCCTTGTCAGCCTCGTCTCTGCTTTTCCTTCAAGGGAAGGGAAAGAAGCTGTAACTCCCATGTTCTCTTCAAGGTCAAGTGCGAAGGATCCAGGAGGGGGAAATGCCTACCTGTAGGTTCTCCATCCTTCCTGATACCATCCAAACAAAACAAAAGGGACATTCTCTTTAAATTATTGATAGGACAAGTTGTAACCTGACAGAATGCCACATATGAGACTTGCTTTGAAGCCACATAAATTATTTAATTCATTGGAACACCAAATCTAGCCAATGGGAGTGGGGGAAAGAAACTGCCCCTTCCATAGGTCACATGGGGACGAGGCAGTAGTAAAGGAGTGGCGGGGTTAAAGTATTTGACCAATAATCCTCAAAAAGAAAATAGTAAAAGGTAATGATAAGAATAAATATATTTTATATATACAGATGAATGAAAATGCATTGTAATACATTGTGAAATTTTACATTTGAGGAAAGCAATGTCACTTTCTAACTGGAGACTGTAACCTAGCCTCTTGCATGTCTTTCAGAGCCTGGTACGTAGACGGCCGTGTCCTGGTTGTGATGGTCACCTTCGGCATAATCCTCCCGCTGTGTCTCTTGAAGAACCTGGGTGAGCAGAGACCTGGCCCTTAGCTCAGACTCTCTGGTTCCAGTCAGAAACAGAAAACTAACACCTTTGCCTGCCTTCATTATGGCAAAAGAAATCATAAATTGCAGCTGTTAACGAGACCTGGTGTTAATGTGAGATTAAAAACATGGGGTGACCTTATGACAAGCCCCTCCACTGAGCCAGAGCTGGAGGAGGGTGCTTCTGGGACTGCAATAGATTCTTACTGATTTATAGTCTGCCTAAGAGCTGGAGGAGGATGTTCTGGGACTGCAGTAGATTCTTACTGACTTCAGTAGCAAAAGTTATAGTCTGCCTAAGAAAAGCCCAGAAAATGGAATTCTCCTATAGCACTCTGGTTTGTTTTCTTTTGTTGTTTTTGTTGTTATTTCGTGGTGTTGGGGATCAGACGCAGGGCTTTGTGCAGGCTACCCGAGTACTCTGCTACTGAGTTACACCCTTACCCTATATCCCGAGAATTCAGAAACAGGGTCTCCCTAAGTCTTAAACTCAAAATCACCCCACCTTAGTTCGTTTGTGGTGTTTAATATTCTGACCACTCATACTCAGAGATTTCAAATCTAATAGCAAGACAGCAGAGAAGTCTCACGAATCACCCTTCAGTTTAGAATGTAGCCAGTCTCTGAGTTCACCCAGCACAGGAAAAAAGAGAGAGATTCAAAGTTTAAAAAAAAAAAAAAAACGGTAGGCGATCTCCAAGTCAGCCATTAGGTTTCAGCATTTGCTTTATGCTTGTATTTGGAGACTAGTGTGCCTGGAGTTATGGGAACTTTATACAGTGAATAATGAGGCCAGATTGCCATCTCTCCAAAGGCTCCAAAATGCATTTTTAAAATGTGGGCTAATTCAAGGCGAAAGTTTGGATTGGAGTTCTCTCAAAAATAAGGATCGCAGGAGGTTTTGAATTTTTGTTTGTTTGTTTGTTTTGGTTTAGCTAATCTGTCAGAGCTGAAGAGCATCTATGAAGCTTACAAGTAGATTTTTTTTAACTACTTATTTTTCTGCTCTCTGGGTTTCGGTAGGCTTTCTGTCCTGCCAGTTAGTATAGAGAATGGTCCTTCCCTGGGGGATAAAGATACTGTAGCTCCTGATTTGCCATTGTGAACGTTGTGGTGACCACCTTTCGCTGGCATTCCAAGCGGAGTAGGGCCGCAAAGCCTCTATTTTCAGTGGTTCCCAACCTGTGGGTCATGACCCCTTTGAGTGGGGCCAAAGGGCCCTTTCACGGGGGTCACCTAAGACCATCGGAAAACACAGATATTTTTACTTTGCGATTCATAACAGTAGCAAAACTACAGTTATGAAGTGGCATTGAAAATACAGTCGGGGGTCCCCACAGCGTGAGGAAGGTTGAGAACTACCGCTCTGTTCATGGAAGCTCACATCCGGTTGTGTTGGCCTCTCACAGAGAGAGAAGTTGATCAAACACGTTCAGGATTCCCACGTCGGTGCCTAGGAAAGAACTCAGGAGAGGATCAAGGATTAAGGCTTAGCACTACAGTGTACCAACACAGGGCCAAAGCCGGGAGGCACCTTTTTCCTAGATTCTAGCTCTGTGTCCTGGAATGTGCCAGGGATGCCTGGAATCAAAATATCAAATATGATGCTTTTATTCAAAGCCCTGCTATTATATTTTGCCAAATAAAATAGCATTATGAAATGACACATCTTGTTTTCATCTGGGCATGTGGGCATATTGGGAAGTCCCAAATTATGCTTGAAGTAATATGTTCAAGTAATTGATATTTTAATAATAATAAATATTAATAATTGTATTAATAAAATACTAATATATATTTTTCTTTTAAAAAGGGTATCTTGGCTACACTAGTGGATTTTCCTTGAGCTGCATGGTTTTTTTCCTAATAGTGGTAAGTCCTGATAGAAGCGATTGCTGTGGTTTTGGTGTTCAAAGCTCTGTGATGGTTATTCATGATTTGGCTTTAATATAATCTCGGTTGATTCTCATGTGTTTCTCAATGCCAGGTTATCTACAAGAAATTTCAGATTCAATGCATGAGTGTAGAGCAAAACTCAACAATCAGTGCCAATGTAACTGACATGTGTACGCCAAAATACGTTACCTTCAACTCTAAGGTAAGTTTGGTTAAAAATAAGTATGAGCTTTTTTATTAAGGGCAATATTCCTTGTGTGTGTGTTGTAATCACCTGTTGGGATGTATTCATTTTTAAAAGAAAACTCAGCATTGTTCCTCTGTATTTTATAGTCCTTTCGTGAGCGCGCGTGCGTGCATGCACGTGCACAAACACACACACACACACACACATACACACACATATTTTCACAGCGCACCCTTAGGACTAGTTTCACATTCTTGTGACATCTCTCTGGATAGTTGTCTCCACATTTCTCTTCCCGTGTGGCGTGCTGGTTGGCGCTTCGGTTAGTCAAGCTCTCAGCTCACTGCTGCCATGTAGAGGTGGTGGAGGGATCATTACAAATGGGCACTTGAAGACCTCTGTACTATTGGGGTTTGGTTGGCAGCCTGGAAGACAGTAGCCTCTGCAGTTAGTCACACAGGGGGTCCTCCAACTGCTGTGTGAAAACAAGGGTACTATTTTTGCATCGCAGGATTCCTGTTGGAAGATGCTTGGTACAGTTAGTGCATAAGATATGTTACTTTCCCTTTCTCTTGGGTTTTATTTTATTTTAGGGTTTTTTTGGGGTTTTTTGTTTTTGTATAAGAAACTTGGTTTGAGTCGGGCATGGTAGCTCATACCTTTAATACCAGCACTTGGAAGGCAGAGGCAGGAGGATCTCTCTGAGTTCAAGGCCAGCCTAGTCTACAAAGTGAGTTCCAGGACAGCCAGGGTGCTTACACAGAGAAATCCTGTCTCAAAAAAACAAAAGGAAGGAAGGGAGACGACGCTGGGGTTTGAGTGTTTAAAAAAAAAGTCACCTCCAAAAAAATTAATGGATCTCTTTCTTTATTGACTCTAAAAATATAGCCAAAGTAGTAAGCTGTGGAACTGAATTTTTTCTAGATACCATCTTTTCTGTTTATTTTGAGTTTTAAGACAGTGTCTCACTACTTAGCCCTGGCTGTCCTGGAACTTGTTTTGCAGACCAGGCTGTCTTGAACTCAGAGATCTGCCTGCCTCAGGTTCCTGAGTGCAGGGACTAAAGGTGTGTGTCACTGTACTCGACTTAGATACCATCTTTTTAATTATGCAATGGGCAGATCACCTCAGCTATGAAGGGTGCCAGAGACTAGCAGCGCCCTGCCCCTTGCTGTCACTCGCAGTGGAGACCTACGTGCCTGGCTAGTGCAGCATAAACGTAGCAAAGGTGTGCTGGGATATTTGACGCTCACCTTGGGAGCCAGGTCTGAAGCCCCTCTGTCAGAAGTGCCCTGTGGTTCTGCTAGATGAGCCTTCTCGGAAAGGCTGCTTCTATCTGGAGACAAACCCTCCTAATAACCTCGTAATCCCAGGGTCCTGGGAGCAGGCTGATAGTGACAGCTCAGAAATATGACAGCTTTCTTTTTCTTTCATATAGACCGTGTACGCTTTACCAACCATCGCGTTTGCGTTTGTCTGCCACCCGTCCGTCCTGCCAATCTACAGCGAGCTCAAAGAGTAAGATCCCTTACATGTTTGTGCCTCATTCTTTATTACCTGCCTCCTGCTAATGGGCAAGCTTTGAGTGAGAATAAACAAAGACAAACTCTTCATCTGGCTTCAATGCTCCTGCCGTTCTTGAGCAAGCTCTTATGTGAAGGAAGCGCTAAAGTCTGCAATATTTTTGGCTATAAATGAGAAAGTGACAAGCCATGTGACCTTAATTAATTAGTTATTTGTGTGTGTGCCTATATGTGTGCCACGCTTGCTGTCACTGTCCCTGCCTTATTCTATTGAGAAAGAATATAATTAATATGGCAGCCAGCAAGCCAGTACCACCTTGCAACACATCCCCACCCTCCATCCCCACCCTCCATCCCTCACCCTCCATCCCCACCCTCCATCCCCACCCTCCATCCCCACCCTCCATCCC